>NC_073694.1:30496820-30812478 GCF_029784165.1 Wyeomyia smithii
AATACCAGTACGGTTTCCAAGCAGGACAATCTACAACGAACCAAATGTTCATTTTGAGGCAGATCCTCAACAAGTTTCGAGAACACAGTTTGCAGCCACATAATCTGTTAATAGGTTTCAAGGCGGCGTACGACTTAGTGAAACGCACCGAGTTGTGCCAGATTATGCTTGAACATGGTTTCCCAACAAAACTGATTTAGTTGAGTCGTGTGAGCTTCGACGGTTCGCACCAAGCGTCAGGACAGCAGGAGATTTTCAGACGCGTTTGTGACGTTAGATGGTCTGAAGCAACGGGACGGACTCTAAAACATGCTGTTCAAAATAGCCTTGAAATGTGCTGTACGAAGGACAGGTGTGCATCATCACGAGATTTTACATGCTTCTTGGTTTCACGGATGGCATCGATGTCAATAGTGTTACTTGTAGAGCTGTGGAAGATGCCTCTACGGCTCTCAGAAAGGTGTACAAGGTGGCCTGCAGAGAACGTTGTGGTCCTACGGGCGTTGGTGCTGCGGTGGTGATACATTCGAAGTGGTTGATGAATATGTTTATCTTGCTATCCTCGTAACGTGTGGTAACGAGGTGAAAACACGGATTGCGTAGTCAGTTCAGGCCCCGCAGCACGCAATTTGAGCTCTACAAGACGCTGATCCTCCCAGTGACGCTCTATGGACATGGCAGACGCATGAATCATGATCATTTTCAAGGTGATAAAAAAGGCAGGTTACAGGGGAGGGGGTCTGCAGGGACCCGGATAGAGACCGATAAACTTTGAGGCAGACCCAGGCCCCATGCGTTGGATGTATCGACGAGGGTGCTCGATCAGCGGAAGCCTGTAGAGGAGCAACTCAAGACCTAGTTTTATGATGGCGTATTGTGGTTTCGGCATAGGATCCATAAAGGTAAAAGTGAGTATTGATAAGGAAACACCAAAATTTGATATTGTTTGCACTGTATTTTTATCGCTGCCAGTTTACCGAAAATTGGAAAAAATGCCGTTACCCTAAAGCAACTTGCGAATTGACTTTGCGCAAGCACCTGGAAAATCTTCGGGAGACCAGAAAACTTGAAATCGTGCAGTCAACGGTGACTCGTGTCATTAAACGTTACTAAGAAAGTCTGAGCATCGAACGGAAGAAGTTATGCGGTCAGATCAGATGTTCACAAGCGTGTTGTGTTGTCGGTCAGGGATGTGGCCAAAAATTTGAATCTGTTCAAGTCTTTCGTTCAATGAGCCTAAGATTGGGAAAAACTGCATACCTACAAATGCCGAACGGCAACTTACGGTGGAAAAGTCTTGGGCTCGGAAACTATACACCCAGATGCTGACGAAGCCTCATAAGTCTCATCTTACGTCAAGGCGGATTCCAGCAGTCTCCCGGGCTACTGTTCTTTACTGCCCACTACAAGTTTGATGTTCCGGAGGAAGTAAGGAAGCAGAATCTTTCAAAGTTTGTCAAATACCTGATTCGGCCAGCGATCTACTCATATGGTGCACCGTTCGTGACTACCGGAACGGTACCTCAAGTAGTGTCTACAAAAGCGTCTGCTTCCTCTGTTGATGCAACACGAGAGACCTACGATCTTCCGACCGGATCTAGCTTCGTGCCACTATTCAAATTATGCCCTGAAGTGATACGAATTCAACGGGTTTACTTTCATACCCAAAGATATGAACCCCCCCAACGCACCGAAACTAAGGCCTATCGAAAAATACTGGGTTATTATGCAACATGCCCTACGAAAGCATCCCAAGGAGGTCAAATCTGATGAGAAAATGGAAAAAAGTTGGTTTCCGTTCAGGCCTTACTCTCGTGAATCATAATCACCTGACAGCCCGCTCGAATTTGTTGTGTGGATTTCGCGCTGTAAAGGCTGTCATTAGCGACAGCTTGGAAGAACCAACAGACATAAGGAGATTAAAAATAACAGCCCATTTGTCATTGCATGTATGTGCTGTCGTCTGTGGCTGTCGGGCTGTGTACCGATCGTATGGGGAGCAGGAAGAGCTGTGCAATACAGTGAGAGCCGAATTAGTTTAAATTTGCTGTCACGGAAAGACAGTCATTTTCAGAAACCTGGACTTTTAAGAAGTGGGGTAAAACGGCCCTTGAAAATGATATGTCCAAAAACGCCCAAATTCTATAAGGTGCATTAAATCCTGCTAGACTTGATGGATTTTTTTAAAACATTGTGGTATTATTATTCTACACTAAGAGTATTTCAAAATGCATGGTCACTATATGGCAAAGAGGTAACATGACGAAAAAAATGCATTTTTCTTTTCAAAATGGTCAATTTTCATCTGACTCTTATCAACATCGCTAGAAAAAATCTGAATATAGCGTTTAGTAGAGCAACTCAAGAGCCCTTTTTTTAAATTTGTTCTTTCGAGGTGAAGTAGTTTTTTTTCATGTCCTAACTTACCTGAAAGTATAAATGCGATAGATCATTTTTCTATATCGCTTTTTTCATCTTGAAAAAAATTTAAAAACAAAAACCTTAAACTGATGTGGAGATAAGGGAGTCTCCCTACATCTCGACTTACCTCATAAGCTCTTTCCACTATTATACAAGCTGTATTGATAAGCAATCGCAATAGAACCACAGAGAATAGACATTCAGAATTGTGTGTAAAAGTCTGTTTTGTGGTGCCCCAGTTGCATTGCATGAGTGTATCCATATCGATATCAGTGCTTGGTTTGTCAAAGACACGAGTGCCTCGTAGCGGGAGCATTACCACTTGCGTTAAAAGGACAAGTTTTTACACATCCGTAGAAAATAAGATGAACGTCTGTTCTCTGTGAACATACCTGCTACTAAATCTTAAGTTTTCATTACTTTCTTTTACTGTCATTTCTATCAGGCTTGTTCTCAAATTCTCTCATAAATCAATCCTTTAAAATATACTATCTTTTAATATACTATTTACAAATAATTTATTACACGTTAGTGATACAAACAGTGACGCATAACGAAGCACTAAAAACTATTTAAAAAAAAAAAACTACTACATATATAATAAAAAATCCAATTTAATTTGTTCTTTTCGGCAAACTTACACAGTCTATCTCGAATTTGGCACTCGTAATTTGTACGCTGCATATGTCAACCTAGTAAAACAAAGAGGTAAACAAAGGGAAAAAGCACACGCTTAACTGTTTCCCTAACCACTCTCTAACTAAACTGACTGACTGATTGACATTCAAAAGTGTGACTCAAGGGGTTTTCTTTTGCGATGCCGTTTCGCTGCTGCTGGAACGGAAAATAGACGATGGAAAAAATGCGACTGTATGAAGGGGAAGGATGAGCTCTGAACTACAAAATTGCTGTTGTTCTAGCGGTTTTTTTTGGGCTGTATTATTTGTGCGTTTAGCTGAACAACGAGGCGTACCCTTGGCGCTGGCGCGTGGTTAATAACATATAAAACATTCACACAGCGGGGGAGGGGGATGCATCTGAGCCTGAGCTGGACAGTGGCGGATGATATCCTGATTTCGATTTGTTTGGCTTACGCCAGCAACCAATTGACCAACAACGAATGGAATGGAAACATTGATGATTACACGAGCACAACAGAATGAAAAAACAATAGACAAAGGATGCTTTAGTAGTGGTTTTAGAACTGACAAATGGAATGAAGCCTTCGAGCGCTACTCACGTGTACCCGAATGAGGATGGATGTTAACGAGGATTAATTTTCCTAGTCTATGTATAATAACTTAGATGTTTATATGGCGGTTTAGATTTGAACACAAAATGATGTGTACAGCTTACAACTATTATTAATGCTTTTTTTCTTTGTTACTTAGTTATGTTACCAGTTCGGATTGACGGTTACTAGTATTTGATTGGATAGAGATACTGACAGATTTGTTGAATACAAACATTCTTCAGACATAGATATGTTGAGGTTGTTTATCCTTAAGAAGTGTTGTGCTGATTGTGAAACGTTTTTCCTTCCTTTGTCGAGTGGAGAGCAAGAGTTGATGTATCATACACATGGCGACCGTAACCGGTCGTCATATACATTGATTTAGATATGAAGAATAGATTAACTCATATAATAAAGATGTCCAATAGAGACATCAACGCGTATGCGCGTACAAAATATGACAAAATTGCCTATACTTGAGACGTCTCGGTCAGATACACCTCATGGCGACCGTGAATGTAGAATAGAAATTGCAGCAATGGAAGCTAAATTTTGTAGGAACAGTTCCGTGGCTGCCGTTTGCCCAATTGTTACTCTGAAAGTATTGAGCTCAGATCGTGTGGTGATACCTAGAGCGGTAACCCGACCCAGTGTGGATCTTTGGATACCGATTCACTAAAAAAGAACAAGTTAGTATGACAGATATCTAACAAGACTGATACCAAAATACTACAGGCTGTCATCGCATATGGTAAAGCATTTGGTTCATCGACCAGTGATTGCATCAAAGAGGAGTAGACCTACTCGCTGAAAAACTAACAGACACATACATTAGAGAGCAAATCCCCAGCAAAGTAGCAAAGAAATGGTCCCAAAAAGCTGCTATTGAAACAATGGTAGCTAACTCGACAAATACAGAAACAAAAAAAATGTTAAAAGTTGGAAAATTTACCAATCTCCAAGGAGCCAATAATACTATGGCAGAAAATGAGAAACCTACAATCATTAATTAGCATTCCGCAGCGACTGGTCTACTCCAGTTCGTCTTACCGGATAGCTAAGAGAACATAAGGTCTTATTAATGCGAACGGGTTGGCTTCCGTCAACTCCGTCAGCGCAATTAAAGAAAGCCTCAAGTCGAGATTTGATACAGTGAATGTATACAGTGTGATACAGTAAACTATTCTACTCTAGATGGTAACGACTGGCAGGGCGCTTCGTATTTTCCTTCCTCCACGAAGGAAATGAGCTCCGAGGCGACGCTAATATAATTACTTATAATTAGTTATAAAGAAACTTTAGAGCGAACGCTAACGGTAAGTCACGGATTTTACAACGTCGATTAACGCTAACGGAAATTTTAAGAACACGATGAGTTCAGTCACGAGTTCGACTAGTTACAAGACGACTAATGCAGTCGGAGCGATGCAGGGATATGTTATCAAGCTATTCTTTATAAGCTAATATAATTACCTTCCATGGGAAATTTATCACACTCAATTCAAACGTTATCGATCAAACTGTTGGCTTGGTATTCCGAATTCCATGCTGCTCATAGGTCAACCGCATGCGTTCCTTATAAGTGGAACGGAAGAGTGTTCTAGAGGGTTTAACGAGTCGATCATGAAACTAACAAAACTAAGATAGGTTTTATACGAGATGGTAAAGAACCAACCAAGTAATAAGAAAATAGAACACCGCTTTGTAATTGAAGACAAAAACTATAACGAATATATCATGCGTCAACTTATGACAAATAATTTTACAACCGAAGGTTTCGGTGTTAAAGTTCCTCAGAAGCAATTGCACACAGGTGGAAACGTACCCGAGGAACACAGGGTTTATCTACTCAAAGCTGATTATAAACATCCCCTCCTGACCATAAGCTTTTTTCGAACCCCCAAAACAACTACAATCCAGTTCAGAAATCGTTAAACACTTTCATCTAAAAAAAGACACGCAAATCTAGCCGAGAAAAAAAAACGAAAAAAAAGACATCGGTCGGAATTTCTCCGAAATTTCATTTGTCGAGTGTTTATTTCCAAGTTGTAACAAAGAAAGTGTTCGTAATTTAAAGTTAAAGTGTAAATGAACTCAATGCCGGTCTCTCCCAGTGTTATTTGTTCTGAAAAGTCAGGACGGAAAGAATTGAAACTTCTCATTCTGAGCATAACGTTGCACTTTAGCACGGAACAGCAATAGAAATTTGCAGGGATTAGCTCTCGACATGTTTTCCGCTTTAGAGAATACTAAAGTCGAAACTCCTCATACTGAGCATGGTTGCATAGTCTTTCGAAGGCTATAGACGTTGATTGAAAAAACGAGGGTCAGACCAAACTATTTGCTCACCATGAGGATAGAGCAGAAGCTTTTTAGAATCTTAAGATAATTCCAAAGTACCAATCTTGTTTGCCGGTTGCGGTAGAAACTCTAGCTCTGGCCGGTGTTTCTTCATCTGTGGTGTCAGAGGTGGGATTTATCCACAGTTCGCAGAGCGAAAGAAGAGGAAGCAAAGACAGATTTCGTAAAGCTTAAGTTTGCATTCGCTAATGTAACAGGAGTTAAACGTCACTAAGACACCAATCAAAGGCCACGCTAGCACCATCACCGATTTCCAGGAATCATAAACATAGATATCTCTATCCCAGCAAGTTGGCTAGGTATACTATTGGGTATACTACGCCAACGTATAATTCGTATAATTCTTTACGAATAAAGGAACGCTTCGAAGGACATTTTATAACGCTTCTGGAATGTTCTCCTGCCGAATGGAATATAACACGTAAGCGACTGCGCTGCACCACTCCTGATAGAAGGAACGAGAACTTTCTGCGCCGCTACTAAATCAGTATAAATACCGCGCATTTGCGCAAGCTAGGTCAGTGTGTATTTTAAATCGATGTAGTGTGTATTTCAATCGTTGTTGAGTGTTTATTTCCAAGTTGTAACAACGAAAGTGTTCTTAATTAAAAGTTAAAGTGTAAATGAACTCAGTGCTATTTCATTAATCCGAAAGTGTTTCAATAAGTATGTCAATAAAAAATCTCCCAGTGTCATTTGTTCTGAAAAACCAGGACGGAAGAAATAAAAACATCTCATTCTGAGCAGAACGTTGCACTTTAGAATAGAAATTCGCAGTGATTAGCTCTCGGCATGTTTTTCGAGAATACTAAAGTCGAAACTTCTCATACTGAGCAGAGTTGACAAAGCCTTTCGAAGGCCATAGTCGAAAACTGAAAAAACGAAACTGCCCTCAAGGGTCAGAACAAACTATTTGCTCACCATGAGGATATAGCAGAAGCTTTTTAAAGTCCTAAGATAATAAGATAATTCCAAAGTATCAATCTTGTTTGCCGGTTGCTGCAGAAATTCCAACTTTGGTCGGTGTCACTTCATCTGTGGTGTCAGATGTGGGATTTACCCACTGTTCTTCGCAGAGCGAAAAAAAGAGAAAGCAAAGACAGATTTCGTAAAGCTTAAGTTTGCAATCGTTGCTGTAACAGGAGTTAAACGTCACTTAGACACCAATCAGAGGCCACGCTAGCAGCATCACCGATTTCCAGAAATCATAAACAAAGATCTCTATTCTAGCCGGTTACTGATTACCAAGTCAGCATAATCAGACCATCCATAATCATATGTCTGAGCAATCCTTCTGATTGTTTAGTCTAAACGAAATTTCATAAACATAAACAGTCTCACGGTCAATGGTTAGTGTTCGCAATGGATCATGCAAACGAAGTGAACATTTCCTTTCCTATAAAGTCATTAACCATTCCCATTCATCCTGCAAGACACTCCCGCAAATTGTGGGCCGCAATTCATACAACGCAATGTGTGGTGTGAACGAAGCGAAGCTGATCAACACACATCGAGTGTCGTGTCGCATTAATGACGTAATGCCACCAACAAGAGGGGAAGTGGCAGTAGGCTGATTCACTCCCGTCACAAACAACGCTGATTGGTGGCGGTTTTTAATAATTAAGAATAAGAAGAAAGCTAAGTGTATAAAAGAAGTTGCCTCAAAATGATATTTCCATTTAAAGTTTATACGTTGTACTATACATATCGGAATAAAAGTTTAAGATTAGTAGCGTCTTTTCCTTCATACTTATCGCTCCAAGCTGCAATCAAGACCTGAAGAGTTTTGATAATTTTCTGCGTTTAGAGCATTCTTCCTCCACTTAGGTCCACGCTATCGAAGGCAAGCGTATGGTCTAGGAGAGACCAGTTAGATTGGAATATTATATGTATGAGTAGCATAAGTCATTT
The DNA here is from genome assembly GCF_029784165.1 of Wyeomyia smithii. Lineage (NCBI taxonomy): Eukaryota > Metazoa > Arthropoda > Insecta > Diptera > Culicidae > Wyeomyia > Wyeomyia smithii. The sequence continues at coordinate 30,504,748 of NC_073694.1, forward strand.
GTAACTAGTCTCAACAATATAGTGAATAAAGACTACGAAAGCGGCCAGTAAATTCAACCCCGCGTCGCACGGGCGAAGCGAATACAAACCGGCTTAAACACTAAACGTAAGTGATTTGGCTTCTCTCAGTTGAAATCGAACTTATCTATATTGATAATGTTGCAGGTGTGACGTCACACCCCGCGTAGAAAATACCTTATGTTCCGTCACGCAGAATTTTGTCATAGGTACATTTTTGCTTAGTCCGAAAGAAAGTAAGCCTTCTGTTGTTTGAAATGAGAACAGGTAGAGTGTAAAACCGGGACATGGCCGTCTGCCATTGCCCACCAAAAACAAAACCATTTTTGTTTTTGCGAACGGTTCTGCTATGCAAACGTTGGCGAAAACACTTTCCCTTCCGCGATGAGTAGTCACTAAAGCTACCGAGGCATTGAATAAACAAAAAAGAACTCGACAAACGGTAGCGTCGCTCAGCGTCGCCCATGCTCACGCGCGGGTTCTTAGCGCTCACGATAGCGCACGTGTTTTGGAGCACTTGCTATAGCGCTCTCAAGCAGTTAAATATCTGTACTAAAAATTAGGCATAAAAAAGAGACAGACCGAGGAGTGGAATAGGTTAGAGTAATGCAGCTAGGTATGTGGTGACCAGGGCGAAGGGGAGAAAGGCCTCTCACCCTGAGTTACCTGTAGGGTATTTTTAAGTAGTGTTGTACAGAAATAAAGTTAGTTAGTCCACGTTAATCTGGTGGTTTTAATTCCGCGCCAATTGCGCGTACAGGGACACCTAGAAGAAGAAGTCCCTGGTAGGATATACTCTACATTACTTGGTGATAGCGTAAAAAGAACTTACGCCATTTAGTTTGGTAGGCCAGTGGCAAGAACGAGTGAAAGTTTGTGTATATGCAGTAAAAAGTTTAAAAAAGGGGGAAAAAGTAGAGCTCAAAGTTATGTGAATTTACAGAACTTATAAACCGTCGTAGTGTCACGTGAACCCTCGAAAAGGATCACGGAGGTGTGAAAAAAAAGAACAAAGAACCCGCAATTTGCGATTTAATATTAATTAGCTAAACAGTTGTGAAGTGAGTGAGATCGTACATTAGAAGACACTTTTAAAGTTGTGCAATTCAAAAAAAGAACACGAGGAATAAATATAAACACAGGCAGTAAGTGACTTATCAACAATCAGCCAGACAACTGTGGATTACCGAAGTTACATAGTGAGAATTAAAGGTGAGATGTCAACGACGATGACCGGCTCTGTTCCAAGGATACTCGGGTGAGTGAGTCTTTTCCTTTTTGACACCCAGCACATTGCAAAAGCTGGAGTTGAGGTTTTTTTACTTAAAAAAGCGGGTGTAATTCCTTCAGAAACACATAATAAAAAAAATTTGGGTCTAAATAATTTCGCATAGTTATTAAAAATAATCGTGGTAGTTTTTAATGCACATTTATTGTTATTCGCAAACTCGGACCGTTCTTATTTCTACTATTCTAATCCCACTGTAGCATTTTAATAGAAGCCCAATGGCCGATGGTGAATGACAATAATCACTGATGGAGAAAAGAATGGTAATTGATCCACCAGGCTCTACCCAACTTGTTAAATAGATTTTAGGATGTCGAAACATGGGTCCACCACTTCACCCCTGAGAGATAGTTTTCATTACTTTCAAAACAAAAACAATCTTCAGGTGAATACTACCAGTTAGCTAGAGCATTCGAATGATTAAATCAAGAAAAAAGGAAGTCATTATAAAAAACATTCATCGTGTTCAACTATCAATCCCTGCACCACCCTAATAATGATGATCCGCTCTAATGAAAGATGGAAGAATTCAACAAAAGAATGACAAATTGTCTAACCGAGTTGCGTACTGTATAGGCCTGTGGAAAGGTGCGTAGCAGCACTCGGAACAATAATATTGTGTTCACTTTAGCAATCGCTAACTGACCATGTACGGTATTTAGATATAAGATACTAACGGGTGTTAAATAAAAAATGAGAATTTTTTCAATACCTTTCAGTAACTCAAATACAGAGCGTAAAATTTTCTTTCTCCAAGAAAATTGCTCTTTGGGCTCCCTAGAAACAGTAGGCGTGTTTGGTTTTGCTAGTTTGAAATTAGTCAAAGCAAAGATGGCGTCGAAACAGCACGTGCTCCGCGAACGCATTGTACGGTTCTACGAAACGCATTTCCAGCAAGGAAAAAAGTTCACGGTGACACATTTTAAGGAAGAAAATGTACCTGTTAGTACGGTATATCGTATCCTGGGTTCCCTGAAAGTAGAGCGGAAGGTCGGAAGTGGTCGTCCGGTGACGATAATGACGAAGCAGAGGAAGACGTCGTTAAAGAAGCTGTTTGACAACAAGGACGCAACCAGCCTGCGTGACGCCGGTCGGAAATATGGCTGCTCCCACGTATTGATCCATCGGACCCTATTTTCCGCTGTCCAGAACGCATATTCCAGGAAATGATAATTACTACTCCAGCGACAAGTCATCCACACCGCCTGAAGTGAAATACAAGTTCAAGCACAGGTTTGAAAAAAAGGTTATGTTGTACATCGCCATTTCCGACCGGGGCATTTCAAAGCCTTGGTTTAAGCCGAGCGGTCTGGCAATCAACCATCAAATCTATCAAGAAGAGTGCCTCGATAAAATCCTGCTGCCGTTCCTGAACGAGCATCACTCGGATGGGAAGTACGTCTTCTGGCCAGACAAGGCGCCTTCCCATTACGCCAAGAAGACGCTGGCGTATCTTGAGGAGAAAAAGATACCGTTCGTGCCGAAAGATCGTAACCCAACAAACTTGCCCCAGTGCCGCCCAATAGAGGATTTCTTTGGCTCACTCAGTGCCCTAGTATATAAAAACAATTGGAGGGCCAAGGGTACGAAGCAACTGACTACAAGATTCCGGAATTGTATCCGGAAAATGGACGTAAGTGCCGTACAACGTTCTTGTGAGAGCATCGCAACAAAGTTGCGTCGAACAGCAGACCACGGCCCTTACTCAAACATTCACTGATATTTTTTTGAAGAAAATACATTATGTTATTAATAAAAAATACTGAAATCGATGAAAAAAAATTTTTTTCTATATATATGATTGAAAAAATTCTCATTTTTTATTTAACACCCGTTAGATTGAACTTAATCTAGTTGTCTTTTGGAATCAGACAGAACTAAAAGATAGAGTTAATTTAGTTTGTCGATTCGACAGGTTATGGGTCCAGTGAACATATAGTTCGGGGCACAGTCTTTTTTGATACCCAGGAGATAATATGTACATCATTGAGTGCAAGTTTAGGCAGTACTTGTACTACTATAACTCGGTTTTGTTTTTGGTTTTGGTAAAGACCTAAAAGCAAGTCTTCATCGGAAGGCACCAGAAGCCCGCAGGGTTATCTGGTAATTGTTTGATCTATTTTCACATACTGGAAAGTATAGAAAATAGTGCAGTTTGCGAAGAAGACGGTGGTAACTACAACCACCACCGATAAGGACGACGGAGGCATGAGGATGATCCCCACTTTCGAAGGGAGCGGTCGGGAAGGACTATCCCTTCTGGAAGGTGCGAGTGACCCATTACCTGAAGCAGTGGAGGCTGCTACACTGCCTGGAGAGGATCCCGCCGATGGAGGACTGCGGCGTACTCTCATGGAACTGTTCATGGCCCACGAGCGGTACGTCCAGGAGATTGAGAAGACAGGTCACGTCATCTCGGCAAGCGAGAAGATGGATACACTGCTAGTCGCCATCCCAGAGAAGCATACTACCATTCTGGATATCATCTCCGTGATGCGTCAGGTTGATCTGGCCAATATGTCGCTGGCTGACATTTGGAGCCTGTTCCTGGACGTCGTGGACAGAGAAGAACATCAAAAGTATCCTGTGCGGTCCAACGTGGCAATGGCTGCCCATCTAGCTGCTAATTACCAACCCAGGAAGAAAAACAGGAAGGAGACCCGGGCGTGCTTCGAATGTGGCAAGGTGGCCCTGTGAAACAGGGGTTTGGCAAATGTTGCTCTGGTTAGAGTCTCTGAGATAGAACAAGGTCCATCAGAACGTACCCATACGACAAGCAGAACGTCGAATCTTTTGAAGGGAATTATCCCAGCTGGATATCGACGGGAGAAATTCACCACTGAGCGTGGCCTAGTCGTTGCTCCCAAGCAGATTGCGGAGCCGGTAGCGTCGGCCAGCAAGGTGATCCCCCTAATAGCGGATTCAGTCATAAAGTCATAAAGGGCTGCTGGGCTGTGGACCCAGTTGTGGTCCCCACAGCCAAAGACGGAGAAGTGATGGAAGGGCGAACGAGAGGAGTAATTAAATTAAAAAGCATGTATCTGTTGTGATATGTATGCACGTTACGAACCTGTTTAAAAGCTTGATAAAATAACAACGCTACTCAATCAACTTATAGCAATTATGAAGAAAAGTTCGACTAAGTTTTGTTATCATGGATCAAAAGGATATATCACGGCTGAAATATTCGAAATGCTGTGCAGCTGTTGGCAATAAGCCGTAAGGGTTCACGCAGTTTATCTTCAACCACCTATGACCACCAACTGGATGAATCGATGCACATTTGTGTTTCTTGTCAAGCTGTAATATCGCATAGCAGAAATGTTCCACAAAAAAAGCGACGAACGGATGAATACGAAGCAACGCATGATTTCGAAGATCCACAACCATCAACAAGTAAAAGTCCGCAAGAATCAACATGTGAAAATCCGCAACCACCAACAATTGATGCTGAGCAGCCATTAACAAGTTGTGAAGAGATTAATGACATGCTAGGTAAGAACGTTATTACTTTTAAAGAAATAATAACAAATGCAATTAGTTAATTTTTAACGCACCATAATATGCACGTATATATTCGCCTTTTCACAAGACTGGTCCCTTTAAATAAGAAATCTCCCAGTGTCATTTGTTCTGGAAAGCCAGGACGGAAGAAATTGAAACTTCTCATACTGAGCATAACGTTCCAAATTGGCACAGAACAGCAATAGAAATTTGCAGTGATTAGCTATCGGCATGTTTTCCGCTTTAGAGAATACTAAAGTCGAAACATCTCATTCTGAGCATAGTTAACAGAGCCTTACGAATAGACGTTGACTGACTGAAAAACGAAAACGCCCTCAAGGGTCAGACCAAACTATTTACTCACCGTGAGGATAGGGCAGAAACTTTTCAGAGTCTTAAGATAATTCTAAAGTAGCAATCTTGTTTACCGGAGGGCCTCACTGTCGCATCAGTCTACATTCCACCTAGAGCGGTTATTAACCGGTTGCAGCTGTCACAAATAACGGAACTGCTTCCGACTCCACGCCTCATCATGGGAGATATCAATTCTCACGGTACGGCGTGGGGCGCACCCAGGGATGATAGCCGCGCTGTTCTTATTGAAAGCTTTCTCGATGACTTCGATATGACCTTATTGAACATACCTGGGTTAGCTACGAGAATTGCAAGGCCTCCAATACGAGAGAGCACATTAGACTTGTCGATGTGTTCCTCCTCAATGGCTTTTGACTGCAAATGGGAGATTATTCAAGATCCCCACGGTAGCGACCATTTGCCAATCAGTATTTCGATTAAGAGCAGGCTCCATTCTGCTACCACAGTCGAAGTAGAGTATGATCTTACCCGGAATATTGATTGGGAAAAATTCTCGAATACAATATCCCAGGGTCTCGAAACAACGGATGAGCTTTCTCCATCCGACGAATACAACTTCCTTGCAACATTAGTGCTAGATAGCGCGTTGCAATCTCAGAAGAGACCTGCCCCTGAGAACAAGTTGAAAGTTCGTCCCAACAAGCAATGGTGGGACAAAGAATGCACCGAGATGAAAAAAGCTCTAAAAGCATCATACATAGCAATCAGGAATGGTGGTTCAATTGAGCTTTATGATCAGTTTAGGGAGCTGGAAATAAAACAGTCTAAGCTACACAAACTGAAAAAAGATCATACTGGCAAAATTTTATAAGCTCGTTACCCAGAGATGCTTCTATGAGCTATCTCTGGAATACTGTTCGAAAAATGCGCAATAGGTCGGACAGTAATGAGGCTAATGAATACTCTGAACGTTGGATCTATAATTTCGCGAAAAAGGTATGCCCAGACGCTGTCCCATCACAGCAAAAATTTAGCGATACAACAGCTATTGAAGAACAAGGCTCCAGGACCGGACAGGATCAAATTTAATTTGATGAAAAACCTGCCGGACTCGGCCAAGCTACGATTCCTTAAACTGTTTAATAAGCTTATCAGGAACAATATGATTCCGGAAGCTTGGAGACAGGTTAAGATTATCGCAATCAAAAAGCCAGACAAACCTGCCGCAGATCACCGCTCGTACAGGCCGATTGCGATGCTCTCATGCATACGCAAATTGCTTGAAAAAATGATCCTGCGTAGACTTGACAACTGGGCAGAAACAACTAACCAACTTTCAGAGACCCAGTTCGGCTTTCGTAGGGGCAAGGGCCCTAACAATTGCCTGGCATTGCTAGCCACAGAAGCGGAAATGGCTCTTGGCAGCAAACAACAAATGGTTTTCCTGGATATCACAGGCGCATTTGATTCAGTTTCAATCGAAATTCTTTCCGAGAAACTGCATCAAAGAGGATTCTCCCCTGTATTGACAAACTTTTTGACCAACCTGCTGTCTGAAAAGCATTTACTTTTCAACCACGGTTCTTCAACAATAACACGAACAAGCTACATGGGTCTCCCCCAAGGCTCTTGTCTGAGTCCGCTGTTGTACAACTTCTACATCAGTGACATCGACACATGCTTGACGGACGGCTGCACAATGCGCCAGTTAGCTGACGACTGCGTTGTATCAGTCACGGCGACTCTAGCTGTAGACATGAAAAACAGCCTGCAAAATACGCTAGATAATCTGACCGGTTGGGCCAGTTGTCTTGGAATCGAGTTCTCGCTTGAAAAAACGAAGATGGTAGTTTTTTCGAAAAAGCGACCACCACCTCGCTTCGAGCTAGTTCTGTCCGGAAGACCCATCACTCAGTCACCTAGCTTCAAGTATCTAGGAGTATGGTATGACTCTAAGTGCACATGGGAAAAACATGTCAATTACCTGAAGCAAAGATGCCAACCGAGAATTAATTTTCTTCGGATGGTAACAGGAACCACATGGGGAGCTCATCCAGAGGATTTGATACGACTCTACCAAACCACGATTCTGCCCGTAATAGAATACGGCAGCATATGCTTCAGAGGTGTCGCAGCCTCACACATGCTGAAGCTAGAGAGGATACAATACCGTTGTTTGCGTATCGCTCTAGGCTGCATGCAATCGACACATACCATGTCTCTAGAGGTCATTGCGGGAGTACTACCACTCAAAGAGAGGCTATATGAGTTGGCTCTTCGTTTCCTCATCAGATCGGAGATAGCAAACCCAATGATAATCGAGAACTATACGAAATGTTTGGAAGTTGTTCAAAAACCCTGTATGTCAGTATACCAGCAGTTTTTGACTATGGAGATAAACCCTGCGGATGTTGCTCCATACCGTGAGATTTCACCATCGCTCAACAATTCTTCTGTTATATTTGATTTGACGATGAAACAAGAAATCCAGGGAATCCCCGAACACATCAAACCAACAGTTGTGCCATCAATATATTCGGCAAAATTCGGCCATCTCCCAGAACAGAACAACTTTTTCACGGACGGATCTGTGATGGATGGACAATCCGGATATGGCATTTTTAACACAGATCATCACATATCCCGCAAACTGGCACAGCCTTGCTCCATATACGTAGCTGAATTAGCTGCCATACACAATTCGCTGCGAATTATCGAGCTCAAGACACCAGGTAATTATTTCATCTTCTCGGACAGCCTCAGTTCTATCGAAGCTCTCCGATCGATTAAACCGGTCATGCACCCGTCCTATTTCCTTCCGGAAATTAGACGGAAATTAGAAGTGCTGGTTGATCGGTCTTTCATTATCTGCTTTGTGTGGGTCCCCTCTCATTGCTCAATCCCAGGCAATGAAGAAGCTGATTTATTAGCGAAAAGGGGTGCCATAGAAGGAGATATATTTGATAGACCGATCACCTATACCGAGTATTTTCACCTGCCTCGACAACTGGCCCTGGCAAACTGGCAGGAAAAATGGGATAAAGACGATCTTGGGCGATGAATGCATTCGATTTCGCCCAAAGTGTCTACAAAAGCTTGGTTCAAAGGGTTAGATTTAACTCGAGATTTCATTCGAGTTATTTCGCGCCTAATGTCCAATCACTATGTTGCAAACGCACACCTTTATCGAATAAACTTAGCCGATAGTAACCTGTGCGAATGTGGCGGGTACGAAGATATGGATCATATAGTCTTCGTATGCCCTAAGTACCACAGAGCAAGGACCAAGCTTATTGATTCTCTCCGGAAACAGAAAGTGACGTTCACAATGCAAGTACGGGATGCGCTCGCTAGCCGCAACCCCGCGCTTGTAATACCTATTTATGACTTTTTAAGAGATATCAAGTATCGAATTTGATTATCTCCTCGCTGTTTCTTCTTATTTTTATAACACAACCTCCATCAAAAAGTTTCACACTAATTCTGTTCTTTTTCTTCTTTCTTTCATTGATCTTTTTAGAGACACATGAATCATCGCCTCTTTCTGAGAGACATGATCCATCGAACATATATATAAGTTTTGATTTCTAAGAGATAAGGAACCATCACACCTCAACGAATAGTATTAAGAATTGATATTTACCCATACAGAGAAAAATAATGTTATTGTTAGCCGTAAGTTTTAAAGACATGTATTTTTGAATTGTATTTATAAAAGAAAAAAGATGAGAGGGTTTTTATGCCTGTTTGAGGAGGAGCAGTCGGGATACAGACTCTACTCAAGCTGGCTTTTCCCTACTCCAAAAGATATTCGGCCCCGTTATGCTTTGCGGTTGGGCCTAAATAAATATTAGAGTATTAAAAAAAAAAAAAACTCAATCGAATGCTCCCGCAAGTAGCATGTAGTAGCCATGCACTCATAGGGAGAACGATTGGCAACAAAATAATAATTACGTAGGGTCAGCGTTTTGAGGCAGGTGGCTCGCGCTGCCGTACTTTAAAGACTGTATTATACATTGACTTGTAAATATATTGAATTGTAAGCGTAAAATTAGTATATAAGGAAATTTTGATTGAATACAGTCGAAGTTTATGGTTAGTCTGAATTTAGTCGTTTCATTGGACGGACCGAACCTTCCTATATTACTAAGTGATTACTCTTTGATTTCTCTTCAAGAAGCATAGACCTCCACATTAGCGAGGACACTAGCTAGAAGACTTAATCAGGCCAGAGTGATCCTTGATGGTATACAGAAAATCCTTTAGAACGTAACCTATTTCCCCCTTCCAGACGCATAGGCCTTCGCTGTAGTAAGGCAACTAGCAGGAAACGGGAAAGGCCAGGTAGTCGTTGCTAACAGGAATCTTGGTCCGCCTTGATTATCGGTTCCGCTCGCGTATTTAACTGTCGTTCGGTGACAAAGCCTTGTTAACCCGTACCTTCGCCCGGGGAGGTCGCGTAACGCGAATAACAAATAGCGATATATAAACTACTTAACAATTATCTATCTATCTGCTAAACTGGTTGCACTGCCCGTGCAACTAAGTAGAACATAACAAATGAACATGGTTGTTTTGTCACAGTTGATTCTGCTCTATTGCTATTGGCGGAACGACTGGAGAGAGAATTGTTTACCAAAACAGTGTTGTTGTGATAACCTCACAAGTATGGCCTTAGTGCGCGAATATAATTTAATTCCAGACTTTGATAACCATAGTATTTTATTCCCAATTATTGGTGAAAATGAAACGTTGCAACTTGTAGTATTTTAATAGAAACCCCAATGGCCGATGGTGCATGACAAAATTCACCGATAGAGAAAAGAATGGTAATTGATTCACTAGGCTTTACCTAACTTGTCAATTGAATTGTAGAATGTCGAAACGTGAGTTCACCACTTCACACCCGAGACGAAAGAACAATCGTGATAATGAACTGAAGGGGGTCAACCGCTGGCATGGCACCGGTTTTCTGGGATACGCGTGTGTTAGTTATCATTACTATCAAAATAGCGAGCACTGAAGCTGTCAGAAGATGTTAATAAGTAGAAAAAAATTAACTGAATACGGTCTAATTTTTTTGGCTCTTCAATCGTTGTTTTCCACCAGCGAAACGCGTGAATGCATCAAACAAACAAGTTTCGCCTCTATTAATGACTTTTTGAAATTACTACACTCACATAAGAAAATTGTCTTCTAATTCTTTAATTGTTCATTAATAAAATGTGCAATATAAGAGATTTCTCTATAAATATGCGCTAGTATAATAATAATATATTAGCGAACTCCCTTAGTGATCAAAACTTGTATCCATTGAAATAAAGAATTTATTTTTTATTACAATCCGGGCAACCGCGTTATAATAACATACTTCCCGTCAGGTGAGGAAGAGTAACATGTTGTTTTTTCATGCAATTATGAGTAACTTTTCTCATGGTTTGGGATTTCTAAATACGAACGTATAGCCCCGCTCTACTCTACCATAGAATCTGGGATTACTGCTGGTATATACTGCAGTTGGTTTTGGTGAGCTTGGTATGACAGATTATCGTTCGAAATTGCGGCAGTTGGTGTCTACCTATTGACCCGTACAGGCGTGTATGATTTTCGCAGCAATTTTTTTTGTTATTGATGAATAGCTGACGAGTTAATACGAAAATTGTTTCGATTGGATTCATTTAGTACTCCAATCCATCAACACCTAAGAAAGACAATGTCCCATCGTTTTTTTCTCAGGACCACAAAGAGTAATCTAGAAAACGATAGATAAAGTTTGTGCCAGACATATTTGAAGAACCAACATCACCGCGAAAGACATGTTTTTTGTAATCACCGCCGTACACGAGTCCAAGAGTGGATTAGAAGAACCATTCATTTTGAACTATCCAATACGAGGAAGAGTAGTTTTTTAAATAATTAACGCAGGATTGCGACAAGTATAAACAACCTGATCGATTTGAAATTGGCTCAGAAACCGATTCTTCTAACGAATCTCTAGAGTCAAACCAATTATTTCACATTATGATTTAAAGAGAGTTAGTAAAATATATAAATAGAAAATAAACTTCCAGCTGCACTCAGCCTAGAGGAGACTGCAAATTAGGAGAAGACCCAATTATCATTGAAGTGGAACACCAGACATTTGTGTTGAAGAAAGAAAGACCCTATGCCAATTGTGACCAAATCTACAACTCTGTGGAGGGGCCTTCACGGATGTTCTGTTCTGTTTGATCATTGAATTTATATTTATTTTAGTACCCATCACCCAGATTGAAAATCAAAAAAAAACTTCCAGCTGCACTCAACCTAGAGGAGATTGCAAAATAGGTGTTACGCAACGTATGCTATCGTCATTATTTGAAATTCATACTTGACTCAGAAACAGGCGAGTTGAATAAAGTTAAGACCAAACGAGAACGAAAGTGAAATGAAAAGGATATGAAAAAAGGAGATCCCGTTCGATCTTAACTTTCCGCGCTCCTTTTAGATTTAAATAAACAGTGCAGGTTTGATATACGCATGCGTGCGTCGTAGTAGAGAAAGAGAGATTGCGATGCAACTGCTTATCTATGCGTGGTGCATGGATCATCTATGCGTGAGGTAGATGTTTGAATTTTGGTGTTGTATGGAAATTCGGATTTCTCTGTGTTTAAGAAGTTTGTCATGTATGTTAACTCTAATCAGTACATTTGGGATAAAACGAGAAACAGAACTATATCACTATCTTTGTTCAGTAAATCAAGCTAGGGCTAAGAAGATATACAAGTATAGAAATTCCCTAGCTAGCTCTTATTATAGTATTAGTTACTTTACCCCCTACAGAACATAGTTTTAACCAAATTTTTACTATATAAGGTTTGAAATTGTTGAATAAAAATCAAGTCATATCTCAGTCTGAATTTTAATATTGAACATTGAGGTTTACTTCACTGCCAGCTCGAGAGCGACCAGCAGATTGTTTGTACAATTCCACTCATTCAGCCAAGAATTATTCTAGCGGTGAGTTTTGAGTTGTGCAATATACTCGTTGGTTAGCCCAAAGGCCGGAACTTGTAATATTTTTCTAGCTTGAATATTTCTCTCTTCATAAGGCAAACCTCCAAAGGAGAAAAAAGCCCGAAGACTTGAACTGTTTGTAAAATTTACAATCTGAAGCAACGATTCACAAGTCCGCGGAAAGAAAGACCCCGTCTTAGCGTTGGAAGCTCTACGAAAGGGAGCTAGTGAACCGCGAGCAACAAAAGGAGAAGACCCAATTTCATTGAAGTGGAACACCAGACATTTGTGTTGAAGAAAGAAAGACCCTATGCCAATTGTGACCAAATCTACAACTCTGCGGAGGAGCCTTCAAAAAAGTTCTGTTCTGATTTATCACATTGACCATTGAATCTATATTTATTTTAGTGTTGGGTGATGACTGAAAATCAAAAATTACTTTTAGCTCACTCAGCCTAGAGGAGACTGCAAAATAGGAGAAGACCCAATTATCATTGTGGTATTTCAGCTCGCGATATTCGACTTGATTTCCAAGCGAAATAAAGTAGTTGCGTAAACGAGTGTAATTCACAAGTGTATTTAGTGTATTGTTGTGCATAATACAAAGGAAGAAGGTAGAATTAAGTGAACTGTGCAACACAAATTGTGATCGCAAGTTTTGCGTACCGTAGAGATAAAGCAGTGATCACACAAGCAGACTGACATTTGTTTAGTAAACAAACGCTTCGAAACGGTTGAAGATCGCATAGTTAGTAGAATGTACATGTACAAGATAAATAGTTAGTAGAATGTACATGTTCAAATATATTATTAAACTAAATACCCGTGTTATCTGTGCTTAAGCGAACACATTTGGTTGAAACTTAAGATTTGCAAAAATTCATCTCATATATTTCTACCATTTGAAGCTTTTTTTTTTTGAGAAACTGAGATGTGTACTATAAAGATTACAGTACTCTTAGTGTAGAGAGTGATAGTATTGAAAAATTAAAGTGGCAAGTGGTTCGCAATTGAACAAAAAAAACTTTGATCGGTTGTCGAACGAATCTTGTAATAGCTGTGTTTAACAGCAGTGTGCCGAATTTTGATTTCTGTGATTCTAGCACATTCAGGCTTTCTAAGTTAGTAAGTAAGGTATATTGCAGCCACCGGATGAATGATGTGATCCCGTGCGATTGTTTTGAATACCTACGGAGGGGACTAACGCGACAAGTGGGAGGGGCCACGTACATTGGATTATGGAAGAAAGTAAAGAAAGGTTGGGCTACGCTGCGCGCTGTTTTTTTTTTTTTCAGATATAAAGACCAACGTTGACCAACGAGTAAACAACAACGGCACCTAGTAATTGGTAATTCCGACTTCGAAAATCATTAACTCGCGCCCGAATAGGGACCTTCGTCGTGAGTACGGAATTGTATAACCGGTGCTGAAAATAACTCTTGAGAAAAGTGCAGTGAAAAAATATCCACCTGTAAAATTACTGGTTTAAAAAACCAGCTCTACACCAAGAAGCGAAGCAGCGAGGCACCGAGAGAAAAATTTAATCGGCACCAGGGCCCATAGTAAAAAACAGTGAATAAATTTCCAGTGTTTTTATTTTATTTTTTCTCCGCAAAGTGAAAATGTCTGACCATACCCTAGAGGCCATGCCTAATACTCTCGAGCTTGGCAAGTTGCTAGACTTTGTCAGAGATATACAACCTTCCGACGGAAAGGCTACTGAATTGATCAACTGGAACATCGATGTCCAGGGGATCTTCGATTTATATCGATCTCTGAGAAGAGATTCGGTACAATAATAACTGATCGGAAGATCAGTACGAAGGAAAATTTGCTAAAAGGCGCTTTAAATGCGGATAACGTTTCTGCCGATTGAGAGGAAATCAAATTGGTCTTACTTCTTTGTTATAAAGACAAGAGAGAACTGAAAACCCTCGATAATGAGATGTCCGGATTAAAAAACTTCCCCTTCAGTCTCTGAACATAAAATGGAAATTCTCGATTGCTTGCCAATAAGTGAGATTTAGAAAAACCATGGGAATTCGACATCGAATCTGGCCTAAAAACAACTTGCCGAAAATCCACTTTTTTACCGAAAAATTGTAACAAAGCTCATTTCTGGTGAAAATGGGTATGTTAATAAGCAAAATTGCCGCATTTGGATCGAAGAGCAACCAGAGGCAATACAAGAATCGCCAATGCACCCAGAAAAATGCACGGTTTGGTGCGGTTTACACGCTGGAGGCATCATTGGGCCATACTTCTTCAAAGATGATCAAAATCGCAACGTTACGGTCAATGGCGCTCGCAATCTCGCGATGATTTCTGATTTGTTTTTGCCGGAAATAGAAGAGCTAGGTCTTGTTGACATGTGGTTTCAGCAAGACGGATCAACGTGCCACACATCGCGCGAATCAATGGACATATTGCGGAATGAGTTTGGTGAGCAATTCATCTCACGAAATGGACCGGTGAATTGACCGCCTAGATCATGCGATTTAACACCGCTAGATTATTTTTTGTGGGGTGCGTTAAGTCTCTCGTCTATGCGGATAAGCCAACAACAATTCCAGCCTTGGAAGACAACATTACACGCGTTATTCGCGAGATACCAGCCGAAATGCTCGAAAAAGTGACCCAAAATTGGACTTTTCCTATGGACGATTTAAAACGTAGCCGTGGCCAACATTTGAATGAAATTATCTTTAGAAAGTAAATGGCATAAACCAATTTGTCAGCTCAAATAAAGATTTCATACAGTTTTGTAATTTTTATGCGTTTTTTTTTTTTCAAAGAAAAACCAAATTCTTAAAAAATCACCCTTTATTTTGACTAATTCTGAAAACTATTTCCTGTCTGTTGAAGCCAACATCTGGTGATCTGGTATGAATTTGAATATGATTTCACTATTTGGACACTTGATCAATTTTATTATTTTACATCTGTAGATTGAGGAGCTAAAATTTTCTGTTCCAACTGATCAAACGAAGGTTACATTATAAACCGATACAGACGTACTGCAAAGTTTCGACAGGATTTGCGTAAGGAAGGTTACTTTTGTCGTTAATGACTGATTCCTCGGTAGCTTCAGCTTTTTGTGGTTCATTAGTATAAATATGGTTTGTGCGATCAGCAACATCAGCTTATTGTATGTGTTTCAGATTTTCAAGGATTACCAGTTCATAAAACCTGGAGCATCATCATCATTAATCAGAGCGGTAGCCATAATACGGGTTAAAACCCCAACTCGTGGATCTAAACGTTTGCGGGATCAGAATATGAAGGACTTTTTGAAGACCTTCATGGTGTGATTCAATGGACCAAAGTGAACTATATATTTGTTAGGTTAGGACAAACAGGCCTGTTCCAGAAACTCCACAAGCCAGAATTCCACGATGGTGATTGCTCGGTGGTCTGGTAATTCTGACAGGAGCAGACGTTTTGACTGCTTTCGATATTCTGTGCGAAGCATTCACCGTCTTCAACGTAAAATGTGCATGCTACGTGTCGCTTTCAGAAATGAAAGCACTTCTTGACATCGCCAACCATCAATTAATTTTCCTTTCAGAAGACGCTGCCCCTTAAAATTAGAACAATGGGATTACCGGAAATCACGGTTAATGCACACTCAACAGTGATTTTGGATATTCCTGTCATTCAGAAAGAAGGTAACTTCTTTCTTTAAAAAGACACTAGAATCAACGCAATAACTATACCACCTGATTAGAAACGGTCAGTAGCGTTAGCTACTAATTTTGGCGACACTACGTCCTTTAAATGGACTAACCCCACAAAAACCCTACCAGTAGAAGACTTGACAGAAGCTAACAATATGAATTCCGAACGATCAAATCAACAACATATTCAAAGTCCTTTCCAGAAATGTGGAAATTCATAAGGAATGCGACAAATTATCTTGTATCCCGGAAATTCAACACCGCATCCAAACAATAGACGATATTCCGGTACATAACAAAACTAATAGATACCCACTGACACATCTACAAAACCGAGGTAGAAAAACAAATTAAAGAAACGTTGACAGACGGCATAGGTCAGCATTCGATTTCACCATGGACGTCTCCAATTCGGTTTGTCCCTTAAAAATTAGATGCAAACGGCAAGAAAAAATGGCGTGTTGTCATAGATTACCGCAAATTAAATGCGAAGACGGTGGATGACAAATTTCCCATCCCTCTCATTGAAGAGTTTTTAGATAGCCTTGGTCCTAGTACTTATTACTCAGCAAGTCCGGCAACGTCAGGTAACTGGACAATCTATTTGAAACGGCAGGCTCTGATGGAGCTGCCGCACTTCTATGGAATAGCCAAAGATTGGCCGAGATTCTATTGAAATTTTTTTGGGAAACAACTAAAGAAGACGATTTTA
This sequence comes from Wyeomyia smithii, assembly GCF_029784165.1. Taxonomy (NCBI): domain Eukaryota; kingdom Metazoa; phylum Arthropoda; class Insecta; order Diptera; family Culicidae; genus Wyeomyia; species Wyeomyia smithii. The sequence continues at coordinate 30,521,258 of NC_073694.1, forward strand.
ATAAATTAGAAAATTTAACAAGGTTGCAAAAAGTATTGCACGGCAATGCCGAAAAATGTGTTAAGCAGTTGATGTTAGACCCTGATAATGTTGATCAGATCATAACACGATTGTAGGAACGATTTGGAAGAACAGAAATGATTTTTAAAGATCTAATCAACGATCTAATTGCTATACGCAAAGAAAATAAAACTGCATTGCTAGATTGTTCAGATGCGTTAGATAATCTCGACTCCAATATTAATGCAATAGGAAAGCAATTTTATTTGAACGATCCTCGTCTGATTAAGGAAACGGTCAGAAAGTTGCCGTACAATTTGCAAATTAAATGAACTGAGGACTCCGAAGAAAATCAAAACCAATCCGTTCAGAAGTTCAGAATGATAAATATATCTAAAGAGAACAGTAAGGGCGTTAACCTGAACGAGGATAAGATAGAATCGTAGAAGGTTAAAAATGCTTCATCTGTTCAGTAAGTCATAAAAAAACAGACTGTCAGAAGCTCAAAAAAATGAGTCCGCAAAAAAGAAGCGACAGTGCCTTCTCAAAAAATGTTTGGGTTGTTTACTATCCACAAACCATATGAAAAATTGCCGAATGGCAAAAAGATGTGGCATAAATGACTGCAATAACAAGCATCATCGTTTGATTCACACTACTCAGAAGAATCCATTGCCGAACACTCAAGAGGAAACTTTCAACTATCATAAAGATAAAGAGCAAGATCGCTTTTATCAAATCATCCCGGTCACACTGAGAACTGGAAACAAACAAATTGAAACTCATACTTTCTTAAGCGCCGGATCATCCCTTACTTCAATAGATGAAAATGTATCAAATTTACGAACCTTAAAGGAAGAGCAGAATTGCTTAAGCTAAAATGGACACAGAATGTAACTCGAGAAGAGGTCAGTAAAAATGTTCAAATGAAAATAAAGGGACCTTCCGGTAAGGAATATACATTAAAAACGGTAAGAACTGTAAAAATCTGCAATTCTATGCAGTCAATAAATTTCGCCGAAATGGTCGGAAAGCATCAGTATCTGAAAGACCTACCAATTAAGGATTACAATCAAGCGCGTCCGAGAATATTGATTGGATTAAACCATAGCCATCTTTTTTGTAGCTATGGATTAAAGAATGGGACGAGAAAATGATCATATCGCGATCCAGACTAAACTAGGATGGTTGATTTTTGGAAATATATCAACGAGCGTTGTCATGATACATAAAAAAAAGACTTGAATGCGATAATAAAAAGCTTCTCATCCACGGAAGAATTCGGTGTTAAGCTTGTAGGAAAATTACCAAAGCCAACAAGTGGAATAAAAGGTGAGAAAATTCAACAAAATATCAACAAGAGAAACATGAGGTAGTCTTAACTTGAACGTCGAACTCGCGCGTCGAATCTAATCCGAACGTTCCGATTACTCTGTTACTAGTAGGTACTAAGTGTTCATGAAATAAACTGAACAACTGTTGCTGCTTTTCAACACAACAACACACAACAGTCAAGTTTCATAAGCAAATCGTCATCGTCAACGGAACAAAAGGTCAACCAAACGCCGGAGGAGCCGAAGATGGAGAAGGAAGTAAAAGCGGACAACACGATGCAGAAGGCAGTGAACGCGAATTATAAGGTATGAACAAGTTAGATGGTTTAGAAACCGTCATCAATAAAATTTATACAAAATCTTTATAAGAGCAAAGGTGGACCAATAACGCTGGAAGGTATCGAATCAAAAAAACAGCAAGTGGAAGAAAGTTTAGTAGAGTACAAAAAGATTCTGAAAACCTTTGAGTTTCGTTTAGAAAAAAAAACGCCTGGGTAGAGCAGATCACCAGGTACGAAGCGTTAAAAACAAAGTATAAATTGAGTATAAACCAGCTAGATAAAACACCGCTTAGAAAGTCGAAATAATCATTAAAAACAGTAGCCAAAACTGCAATACTAATCAGAAGAATGGCGCCTCCCACACTGGATTTCGATCTGAGAACAGCCACAGCAGTTGGTGTTGGTTAAAGGATAGGCAAAGAACGCAGAGGTGAGGTACTGCCTACACCAGCGACTCGGACTCAAAAAGCAGTCCGCGCACCAAAAATGAATGCGGGCGCAATGTTGCAGTATCAACGCTAATACGCCGCACCAAGCCATCACTCAAAAGCAACCGTAAGTGTATATCACACGTAATCCGAGATGTGGCCCTTTTCGTCCGACACAGAGGTAGCGGTTGAGAATAGTATCTCCACTCATGAAACGACGGGATACGCTATAGACGGCGTGTTCCTGCTAGTGGCGATAATTATCGTCATAGTATGGAGGTGGCGGCGCAACGCCAGAAGAATCAAGGAGCTGGAAGCAGCGGCATTGGTTTAACAAAACTCTGTTTAAAGTTTGAAATACATGCTATGATGACACTCCCATCGTAAAACAGCAGTAGTGCAACCCTATGATGGTTCGCCTTCAACATTAGACGTCGGAAGATCATTAACTCTACCAAAACAAAGTACACTGTTCGTTCGCTAACTGGGCTGAGGGCCTAGCCCAGTTAACGAATGTCGCTCGCTAACTGGGCTGACATTTTAAATGTCGTCAAATATCGAGGGGGATTTCGATGTAATGGCGCTAGGCAAAACTCTCAGCGAAAATTTGAAAATGTTTCAAATCAATACACTAAGAATCCTGACTGATGAACAGAAAATAAGAAAAAATAAATTATTAGCCTTGCGTGTGCTTTATATGCACTTACCGTTGCCTGGAAACATATTCTTTTCATAAAACATTTATTTGACCTGGAAACGAATAGATAAACATCTAGTGGATCGCATGTGTGATGACAACCAAAATCCATTGAACTGAAAAAATCAATCTCAATTCACTATTCATGTGCCCCTATCTCGTTTTGACAGCAATATGCCAAACGCTGATTTTTTACGTTCATCTGCTTTTTAACTGGGCTATAGCCCAGTTAGCAAACGCCCAGTTAAAAAGCAGCCCAGTTAAACAGCACCCAGTTAGCGAACAGTTACTGTACATGGTAACTGGTAGAGACTGTAAAAGTTCCCGTGGTGTTGGTGCTGAGGTGGAGATAGATGGGAAACGATTTTAAGTGGTTTGTGAATTCGTTTATCTTGGTATGCTTGTGACATGACATGATGCGGTCGATACTTGGCGGTAAACTAGAAGATGAAGTGTGGCGCAGACGCTTGAATCATGAGTTGTACCAGGTATACAAGCATGATGATATAGTGAAGGTAATAGAGCGGGTCTTCAGTGGGCTGGACATGTAGCCAGAATGCCGTCAAGAGAGAGCCGTCAAAACTATCTTCAGTAGAGAACCAGAAAAAGGAGTCGACTCCGTGGTTTGCCTCGCACGCCAAGGACACTGTAAAAGTCAAAAATGTGGTTGAAAACCACAAGTGGGCTTCGTGCCAAATAAAGAAATCAATTATCGTGAAGAACTGCACAGAAGCTTAGAGCCGCTTAGAGCTACAGAAATTAGAGAGGTAGTATCTGTTTCCAAGGTCGCACATGGGTAAAGTCTAATCGAGACGAACTCTCAGAGAAAAACAAGGCCGCAAACTAACATAAAATTAATGTTCAGCTTTAGAGATACTAATTACTTCAAAGGTTGCAGCAATTTTACAATAAGATTAGTCACGCCCTGAAAGAGGCCAAACTTATAGGATTTAGTTTAGTACGATGATTACAACCCGGCAGATCGAAGAAAAAATGTTTCACAGCACAGGTAACACTTAACACATCCAGCAAACCCCAACTCAAAATGAAGCACATTTACACATCAGTACAGAACACAGACCAGCGATCGCCTGCTGAACATTAAAAAAAAGACGAGAAAACTGTACTTCGTGTGTTTGAAAAATTTACCTAACAAACTCTATGTTATGATATGTTGCACTAGAACAATGATTTTTTGTTTTTTGTTTTTGAGCGTATGTTAAGGATAAGCGACAATCCAAAAATGTTGCCACCGGTCATAGTAGTTTTATGAATAGGATACTGTATACTATCACAAAAGAGAGCTAGCAAATTGTTACCACTCGCAGCCTAATTCCTAACTGTTTGACCGACTGCCGATCCTACGTTCATAAATATAAAACTTAATAATGATCATTACAACTTCAAACGATCAACTAAAACAAAAACGCGAGCATTCAACCGACTACGATTCAGAACATGATGAGCGATGGTTCGCTCTTCTCCATCGCTAGTTTCCGTTGACGCAAATCGGCCTGAACCGGTGCGCCCAGTGTCGTGTGCATCCGTGCGAAGGTCATCTCAAGGGACTCACCTGCGATCGCTAGCAGGTCAACATTTAGTACGCTGTTGCTACCGGTTGTAGCTTGTAGATCCCCTAAACCCACAGGCTCGTCCTGTTGCGCGTCGGCCGCCAGCTGCGGTTGAACCAACGCCGGTGAGGAAAATGAATTAATCGGCGCGGTGGGAGGAGGTGGCGCACGTCTAACCACCTGGGGCGAGACTAGCGGTAAAACCGGACCTGGCGCCACGATGTCGGATGCTAGAAGCGGTGTTTGTTGGATGGTTTGCTTTTAATACACAACGTTTTAAAAATTATACGCCGAGTTTCGAAAGGTGGTCACGCTTTTTTTCTCGCACTCAAAGTTCAGTCCTAATGTGTTATTCTGCTTTCCACCATTCTTCGTCGACTAAACGAAAATGAAATTCCCTAAACTGATTCTAATGAAAGTTTCTAATACCATCAAACTGGTAGCTTCTGGTTTAATACTATTATTCACTACCGCAACCTTTCGCAAACATCCGCACATCACGCAGGCATCCCATACTCCGTAATGAATAAACCGTCTATTTGAGTATATTTTAGAAGCATGCGATTTCAAGTCACTCGAAAAACTAAACCACAAGCGAAAAAGCGGAACCACTACCGTTTGGGCAAACATGGGGGGTGGACAAACTGCATTACTCACCACTGTTGGAGGCATACTCCACCGGAACCGCGGATCTGTTGAAAGGATTTTGCCTTCGGGGTGGTGCCTTCGGTGCTGGAAGTGGCGTAGCCTCCGGTGTCTTCTCCTTGCAGCCTTCGATTTCGTCCAGCTGGCGCTGCAGCTCGGCCACCATCAGCTTCATGTAATCGTACCCCGCGCAGGTAAGAGCCTTCATCCATTGTTCCATATTGCCCTGCGATTCGGTGCTCAGGTAGTACGTCCTATTGTTCGGACCATGAAAAATAATCTGGAAGCAATACTGTTCGCCTTCCTCCGCTAGTTCTGTCAAGAGATATTTATTTCCAACCAAACCTTTTAACCAAAGTTGAGTCATCCTCACCTACGGTGCAGCCTTCCAGAATGATCATACCAAGTGGCTCTCGGTCACCCTTCCGCTCGAAGTAGAACAGTAGATTTCCTTTCAACACAAACCATCGCCGCTGCCAGCTCTTGTTGATTTCACCCCGCTTATTGAGCCAACCCTCTAAATCGACCGGCGGTGAAGTGGCGAACAGGCACAGATTTTTCTCGTTGATTTTCATTGCTTACGCAGCAGCTGCTTAGGATGATCGGTAGCTCCACCCAAGTATTTTTGCTGTTGCCTTTTTTATGCTTTCTAGACTGGGAAACACTGTGCAAACGGAACAGCAATTTTATCGCCTGCAGCACATCTTAATATACGCACTCTTTTCCTATTGCTGTTGAAAACCGTATTTTGAACCACGAAACGACACACTTTGTGCTTTATACAATAATTTTCTTCTGAGTTTCCTCAATTTTCAGCTATCAAACCGATGCGCCGCATCGTGCTGATGCCATGGTAATGACAGTTTAACATTCCAACGAACATAGGGATGTGCAGAAAAATTGCTCGAAAACATCGATTACATCGAGTAATCGAAATAGTATTCAAATTACATATTTATTCCTTATACAAAAAATATGTGCATGTATGTTAACACCACGGGAATGGCATCGCTGTCAGCTACCATACATTTGACGCGTTACCAACATCACTGGCACTGGCACCCGACAAATGGGCAGTTTACCCTTATCTCATGTAGATTCGGGCAAACCGGCTAAATGTTGACTGCAATTAATAATAGCAGATCAGACAGTTTTGAGCAATTTCTTAAGGTTTTCACATGGTATGTGATATTCTAAGTGATATTTAGTACAATAATTGTGTCCCAAAGCAAAGTGAAGCAAACTGTGACAGCTGAAAAAGTAGTTTTGTGACAAACGGTACAGAAATAGATGTTCGTAACGCTTGAAGGCTACCATACCATTCCCTTGGTTAACACACAATTACTTGTGCGAGTATTTTCATATAAAATTATCTTGATTCTCCGTAACGATGAGCGTCAAGAAGAATTTCGTTAAACGACGATTCTCAAAAGTATTGGACACCACTACCCTGTTCAGAAAAGGATGCCGATAATTATTAAAGGACGCATGGAAACTGAAACAAGTAGCAAGCGCAAAGTACATTGACAACTTAATGGTATGTATCATTGATCACTCCAAATTTTAAGTTTCAAGTTATTTTTATGAAATCTAATTGTTGCATTCTAGCCTAAAGACGCTCTTTCATTGAAATTCCTGTAAGTTTTTTAATGTTTGACCAGTTTAGATTTAGAAATCGGAAATGTGTTTTCTTTTAAGTGACAAAGGATCTCATAAGAATGCACATAATCTAACACGTCATAATTTTATACGTATTTTTGAAATCTATTGCCAAAACATGAGGTTTATTGGATAAAACACGGAGTCAACTTTTTTGTAACATGTGACGCTTACGCGTACCACGACAGTTTAGAATTTAAGAGAGCGTACGATTTAATTAGACAATTTTTTGAGAGTTGGTTTATAAAAACAAAACAATTGATATGAATTCCTTTTTTATTTTATTTTATTTTACCAGTAACTCTCATCGTTTGGCTAAGCTGGGCCCGCAAGATTAGCCTTGGCTGCTTCAATATCTTCCAGTAGAACTCCGTGCACTTTGAGCAAATGCGTTTTCATTTGCACCTTCAACATGAAGCGCAGCTCGCAGAGTTCACAGGGATACGGCTTTTCCTGGGTGTGAACTCGCATGTGCACATTCAATGACCATTTCTTCTGCAGCACTTTGCCGCACACTTTGCATGTGAAACTGCTTGTATGCAACTCGATATGTTTTCGCAGGAGATGCCTGTCAAAATTCAAAAAAAAAAAATATTATCAAAAACTGTTGCCCAACTAGATCCTTCGTTGCTCTCACCGATGTTTCAGTAATTTCCCACAAATATTACACGGAACATCTTCACTCTTGTGCTTGACGGCATAGTGGAACTCGAACTTGGCCCTCTGTTTGAACTTTGCCCCGCACTGATCACAGTCGAATTTGAAGCCATCGTCCCCGTGCAGCATCACCTCGTGGCGATCGCGAGTGATCTTGTTGCTGTACCGCTTATCACAACCCTCGAAGGAGCACGCGTACGGTCGAACGCCATTGTGTTGATTCATGTGGTACTCGAACATTGACCGCTCAACCGGCTTGCCGCACAGCTCACAGATTTTGTGATGCCGCATGGTACCGTTACGATCCATTTTGACGCATCCCACACTATCGTAGGTTTTCTTGCCACGAAATCGTCGCTTCGATTCAGCGCCAACTCTTGGCTTCCTCCGCTTGCTCTCGTCGGGTCTTTGTTCTACTGTCACGGAGGGTTTCTCCGCGGGTGGCAGTAATCTTTGTAATAGTACTAGCAGTCGTTTGGTATCCGTATCCTGCGCTTGATCTTCCCGGGAGACGTGTACATCTTTCAAACGTTTCCATTCTGTTTTCACGGCTAGTGGATTAACTTCAAATTTTGCGGCAACTTTTTTCCAAGCCGCAGTACGCATTTCCGCTCTGAAGTGGCTGTATCAAAGAACAATAGCTTAACAAAGGATGAACAAATGTATTATAGCTTAGCTACTCACTCGGAATGATTTGGACTCCAAAGGAGCTCATATTTGGCAATTTCTTCAAGCAATTCAGTCTGCTGTTCTATGCTTTGGAATGGTCCACTAGCGTGTTGTTGGGCCGACATTAAAACTCCACTTTTCTTGCCAATTTGCATGCTTTCACCTAGCATATCTTCCAACAGTTTGTACAGAGGATCATTCAAAATAGGATCGTCGATAGCAATCGAACCATCAAGTAGCCGTAAACGGCGTCCTCGATAAACTCCTCGCAAACGACTCCACTGGTATCGTGCTTCGGCCCGCGTTACCTCCATCTGTAGTGCGATTTCATCCCAAACTTTATCCTTTTTCGCGCCAACATTGTAACTGAAATTCAAAAATTAGTTTGTAATTTTCCGTACCATAACTAAAAAATCACTTACTCCGGATGTTGGTTATTCCACAAGATTTCGTGCCCATAGCAGATCTGAGCAAACTGCAATCGTTTATCGTTCTCGAACACTTTATAGGAAACACCCGTCGCTGCTTCCTGCTCACTGTGACTTGCATCGAGCTTGGGTTCTTTCGGACTGCCTCGAGCGGGGACACAGCTCAGCATTTCGTCCAATATCTTGTACAGAGGCTGATTAATAAGAAAATCCTCCTTGGATATTTTACCTCCTGCTAAGCGTCTAGCCCGAAGCCGATACATGTCCCGCATATTTCTCCAGCTGCGTTTGGCATCCTTAGCAGAAACATTCAGTTCTTCGCCAATTAGATCCCAAGCGTTCTCACGCGCCTCTCGGCTGTGGTAGCTACAAGTGAAGAATCGAACCGTAAGTCTCCAACCACGATACAGACCGAATCACACGCACTCTATATGCTTGACGTTCCACAGAACCGGATGCTTGTAAATTACCCGCAAATGAGCCATCTTCTGGTGTTCCCCTGCAGACGCTGCCTCGTTAGCGCTTTCCTCTAATTTAGACTGCTCGCGTCGCTGCACTGTTTGTTTCGGAGCACTATCGAACATGTGTTTACAGAGTGAAAACAATTGGGCCGTAGTCGAATCCTCAAGAAACAGGCTATCACCAAGAGACTCGCGTCTCTGCAGTTCGCGGTAGCCATCTCGAATGCGACGCCAATGGCGCCTGAGAGTCGCTATATCTAATCCTAATTTACATGCCAGCTCGGTCCAGCTTTCGTTAATTGTTTGAGCCGAACTGTAATGCAACCATTAATGTTAGTTTTCATATTATCCGGCTGTGTTTTACCTGGTAAAGGAAATATCCCACAGTTCCGGGCGCTGTTTCACTTCCTGTGCAATACCTATTTTCAAAGCTATTGTCAAACGATCACTGTAAAAGAAGACTTGAAATAAACGTTTACAATCGCTTACGTCAGCTATTACTTATCGTTGCTTTCGTTGACAATATCAGTCACTGGTTCTATTGGCTCCAGGGCTTCAACTTTGACTACCACAAAATCAATTATCGGTTCAGAGCCACCACTCAGCAGATGGCCACGTTCCAGCTCCTCCTCAGTTGCCGTTTCATTCTTGATGTTCTCAGCCTTGAGTTCCTCAACGTCATCCTCCTCGGCCTTAGTTTTGCACAGTGCATCATTGACCGCACCCTGTAGCTGGCGCACAAATGTTCGAAGTGTGCTGACAGCTGTGCAGTACTGTTGCCGACTATCTGCATCCGCCGTAGAGCGTTTGATTCGAAGTGAGTCGTACACTTCTGCTGTCTGATGGCAGAGAATTCGGAACTCGTCTATTAGTTCTACCGTTCGAGCGCAATTGCAACACACGAACCGCACCGCATTGTCGGACGGCGCAATGAATATACCTAAACAATCACGAATTTTATCGATCATCGAAGTTTCCGAAAACTCATCCGGGGTGAAAATATCCGTCAGCAACTCTGAATCGTCAGCAGTTTCGTTGTAGTGAAGACACAAGCGGCATTGTTGCTGCACAGCCGGAGCGTGCGACATGGTCATAAGGTCCGACTTTTTCAACCAGCTGTTAAAAAGAACTTTTGAAAATTTCGGGAAACACCAATTGTACGTTTTATTCTTCTGAACCTGATTATCTGCTGAACTAGTAATCGGGAATATAAACAAAACAAACCTTAAAGACGAGAATGACCAAAGTATACTAAAGGTACAAGGTATTATAATCGCTACAATTTTTCTGCTATGAAAAGGGCATCCTTAACGGTGCGCTTCTATAATCCGTTTGGCAGCGCTCATCACTTCATACCGTAATGGTCGCTGCTAAACGCACCAGAGAAATAGTAGCCGGGCCTCCGGGAAGCATCGCGCTCTCAAATTTGGCAGCCCGATAAGAGCGCTGCTAAAAGTTTATGCTGGATGAAACGTCAAACTGAGACGATAGCAACGACCGGTGTGAAAACGGGTGAGTGAACAAAATAGCCGCGCTGTACGGCTGGTTTACGGCAATTTGACAGTTAAGCCTGTAGTACACTCTTTGACCGAGTGTCAAATATTTGTCACTTTTTGACAGATAAAAATTTGGTCAAAGATAATTATTTGTCACTCTCCAATTTTAACATGGGGCAAACACGGGCAAACAACAACCATGATGTCAAATAAATTTGACCATTATGTCAGAAGATCAAATATTTGACCATTAGACAAAGAGTGTACTACAGGCTTTAGCCCATACATTTTCAATTCAACGTCAACGCAACGCAAACGTATCCATTGTATTTGGGCCTAAAGAACTTGAATACACACTTAGATTTTATTGCCGAGAACTCAACAGCTTATAAATTCAGCGAAATATTCTACAAGCTCCCAACTAACAATTGGGCTTAATAAAACAGCTAATAATTTTATAAATAGCTGAATAAAGTCTGCATACAGGCGAAAAGGATTGCCACAATGCTCAGGTTGATTTATGAGTTGATCAAGCAATAAATTCCGGTTTATAAAAACTTGTGAAATACTTCACGCCATTATCTAATTGTTGGCTGGTTAAGCGCTATTTCAATTTAAAAAAAGCTAATAGACAACATCAATTAAACACTGAACGAACTGGTTGAATAAACGCTTCTTAGTACTTCCCAAGAGACAAACGCTTTTATAACTAATCTTATTCAGCTGACGGCTGAACATAGGTCGAATAATGTACAGTCGCCGTTCGATAACTGCAAGTCTTTTAACTGCAACGCTTTTTAACTGCAAGACCGATAACTGCAACAACTTTGCAGTTATCGGACCGCAATCCGTCAAATTTGAAGTCAAAGTCATGTTTGACATTGAAGTGACAAATCTCGCGGGGGGATTCTAAATGCATTCGAAAATGAAAATTGTTGAATCTCTAGAAACATTTCAAAAGGACTTTTTCATTTTTCTCGATTTTTTTCGATTACATTTACTTGTTGTCTCTTCATTCTAAATGGGAGATTATAGATCTCCACTATTGATCAATAAAGCAAAATCACCATGTGGTTCACTTCCCGTAATTATTATAAGAGAAAAAAAAATTTCTTGTGCATTGTTTGGCTAGCTTTCCCTACTCAGTGAGGCAGTGTATAGTAGATTACAAACAATATTTTGTGACCTAGCGTTAAATAGACCATTTTAGGAATTGACAGGTGTCACGGATCCTGCTGACATTGATGTTGCTTTTACTTGCGTTATGTCACCGGTTCCGAGCTTTCTGTCAAAATTTCATTCGTGAATTGAGTTCAGAAACGTCTCGTAAAATGGTCTTCTGTAGTGATGAACTTTATCTTCACCTACATATTGGTTATGTGAAGTAGTTACTAAAACGCAATAAATTATGATGCGGAAATATGACTATCAAATTGATTGATCAAAATGCTTGCCTATTTCAGTTTTCTGCTATTTTTTGCCACTATTCCATTAAAAAAATACATTTCGACATCATTGAAAAATTGAAAAAAAAATGGTAGTGACGGACCCCCCTCTAAATTTTGGCATGTGTCAAGTGTTGCAGTTATCGAACGGCATTCGATAACTGCAATGTAAACATGTTGCAGTTAGCGAACGACGACTGTATTTCTAAGTGTTTAATCAGTCGGTTTTAGAGAACTACATCAGCTACTTGTTACATTCGGCTTCCTAAATAGCCGAACAAAAGCTTAATAAGAAATAACACAGTCATTCGAACAACTTTCATACATGCTGATCAATTCTTTTGAAGCGATTATACATTCTTTGTACAGCTTGTAGAAAAACTCTTTTACAGCCAACAGTAACTGGCTTATAGTCTGAACAAGGGCCTAAATGACAATTGCATGGCTAAACTTGTACATTCTGTCTTTCTGAAAAAGTGCTTTTTTACTTTATTACAGCTGCGATAAACATAATTCAAAATATATATTCGTCTGAATTAGAATCGTAGCTGAACAAGCGCTTTAGCATTTGTATCCTTAATTGTAGAAATCATTGATACTTTATCCGTAATATTCCGTAATTTCCGTAATTTTCACTACACCTTGAAAAAATTCACGTCGAAGTGAAGTGATTTGCTGTTGAATTCGCACTACTTGCCGAACATTTCAAAGTGAAAAGAAAATCCTTCGAAACATGTTAATGCAAAGAACGGTGAAATCAACAGCAAATCACTTGATTTTCTGTTGTTATGTTCATCTTTTTTGATATTCTTATGTTTGAGATACAAAATGTTGGTCATTTGGATATTATCTGCTAATCACAATAAATTTAAAAGGTTTCTGTTTATTTTAGAATTTTTAATTTTATTTTATTCTAGGTTTTTAATTTGATTACAAAATTACCACTGTCGCTGTGTCGGTGTATTCGAATTCAGGATCTGTAAAAGAGTTGTTTTATTATTATTTTATTAATATCAAAGATTCGATAGAACTTACTTCCAAACAAATTTTTAATCTCCGGGGAAAATGTGCTGCTTGCGCCTTTCGCCATCGCGACTATTTTCGTTTCGTTTCATGTTTCTGACGTTTGTCAATTGGAATCGCAGCTGTAATTCAATTGATTTGAACAGTGGTGCAAATTCAAGAGATATTCATTATAACATGATGGTGATTTCCATTGAACAGTTTTCAACGCAAGATCATTTCATTAGAAAGTGTTAATCATTGTGAAATCAACACTAAATCACTTCAATTTGCAGTGTGACGTGACGAATCGAGTCAAGTGCAAAAACACTTGAAGTAATCGTATCATTTAATTACAGTGTAGTTTCACTAACAATAATATAAAAATGAGCGATGAAAAATACACACAAAAGTGCAAAAGAGCGAAAAATTTAGATGTGTTCGAAACGCCTGAACAATAAAAAAATTGTCTAATTAAGATGAATGTTGTTGTGTTTCCACAAGTATTGTAATCGCAGGGATTGGCCAAATCACAAGAATCAATAAAACCGTCCCACACGTGCTAGTTTATAACAACGAATGTCATTTATTTTTGCCTTTTCTCTTCACTAAGCATAGAGTTGGTTATGGTATAGATTGGTAATCATAAGGTAATTCATCAGGGGTATGGCAAATCATGACAGTTCTTCCCCCCTGGGAGAGAATTCTGCTTAATTTACTAGAGTTAGTAAGTTAGTCACAACTTTATAGATTCAGCCTACGCGGAGGTCGCCGCTCGCGGATCGATCGACGAACACTATCGGGAGCAATTTCGACATTTGTTTTGGGTTGGGCGTTCCGTTTGCCGTTTGAGTCTAAACCTGCTTCAGCAGTCCCCCCTATAGTACTGCAAGGTGTTGTTGGTCCACAGCGTCCAAAGTCTCTTGTAGAATAAGCGTCTTCGTCGGAGTCGTCAGAAACTATAGTTGAATCTGTGTCAAGCTCTGTTTTCGGCTGAAGTGCATCCGTGTTTGCTCGAGATGGTGTTGCTGCTTTACAACGTCTTGTGATGTCAGTTGGGATCTGGATCGCCGGTTGCGCAGTTTGATTCGCGGGTCCTGGTTTCAGCTGGTCAATATGTCGTTTCCACATTCTTCCGTCATCTAATTCGATCATGTAATGGAGTCTTCCTATCTTTTCGGCAACCTTACCAAACCTCCATTTCTCGGAAATCGATAAGAAATCTCGAGCAGCTACTCTATCATTGATTGTGAACGAGCGCACCACTTCCTCTCCCCCTCGGAGATAGTTTGGTTTATCCCCTCTCGGTATCATTAGATCAATCCTTGACTTGAGCTGCCTTCCGAACACTAACATTGAAGGACTTTTTCCTGTAGAAGGATGCACCGTTCTTCGATATGCCATTAGTATCTTTTGTAGCTCAACATGAATCTCGGAACGTGGACACTTTAATGCCTTGATTTTATCCTTGAACGTTTGGACATAACGTTCCGCTTGCCCATTCGTAGCAGGGTGGTATGGGGCTCCCATTTTATGTACTATCCCGTTCTTCTTTAGGAAGTTTTGAAAGCATTCCGATGTGAACTGAGTACCTCGATCAGTTACCAAGACCGACGGAAGTCCGAAAGTGGCGAAATATTCCCTCATTCTTTCGATGGTTGTCTCCGTGGTCATATCCGGTATAATCTTCACTTCAGGCCATTTACTATGTGCGTCAACTATAATTAAGAAGTTCAGCCCCATGAATGGTCCAGCGAAGTCTGCATGAATCCTTTGAAATGGTTCTGAAGGTCGTTCCCAACAGTGTACCGCGACCTTACGAGGGTTTGCTCTAACACGAGCACAAGCTGTACAGTTTCGAGTTGTTTCCTCAATATGCTTGTCAATATTCTCCCACCAACAATACGATCTCGCGAGAGATTTCATACGTGAAACACCGAAATGACCACAATGCAGCTCTTTCAAAACACGGTTGCGCAACGGAAAAGGAATATAAACCCGGATACCTCTCATTAAGCATTCGCCATGCATACTGAACTCGTTCTGATCAATGCCGAATCTTAAACGACCTTCAACGGCTCTTCCAGTTTTCAGTCCTTGAATCAGTTCCCTTACACTCTTGTCTCTGCTTGTTAACTCTCCAAGCTCTTGCGCGTTCACTGGGAGTGTTTCAATCTGATTGATTTGCACAATGTCGACTTCCTCCACTTGGTGGCGATTACTTCGGTCGGTAACAGGTAAGCGTGACATCCCGTCAGCATTTCCATGATTCTTCGAAGCACGGTAGCGAATTTCGAAATCGAAAGACTCAAGAAACACGGCATAGTGTTGCATACGCAGCGCAGAAAGTGTTGGTAGTCCTTTATTTGGCGAAAAGATCTGTACAACAGGTTTGTTATCCGTTACCAAGATAAACTTCCGTCCGAAAAGGTACTGGTGGAGTTTTTTAACACCAAAAATAATTGCATATGCTTCCTTATCTACCTGGCTGTAGTTTTGTTGAGTAGTATTCAGTGTCTGTGAAGCGTATTGAATTGGTCGCTCACTGCCATCCGGGTAAATGTGGCTCAATACCGCTCCAACCCCGTATGGCGATGCGTCAGTGGCTAACATCAGCGGTAAATTAACGTCGTAGTGGACTAGCACGCGATCCGATTGCATCTCAACCTTAACCCATAAGAAAGCTTGTTCACAATCATCAGTCCATACAAATGGCGTTTTGTCCTTCAGTAGATTGATTAATGGATACAGCTTCGTACTCAAGTTCTTCATGAATCTAGCGTAGTAGTTCACCAGTCCTAAGAATGCACGAACTTGTTCCCGATTTTGCGGACGTGGCATCTTCTGTAATGCTTCTACCTTTTGTTGCATCTTGTGTACTCCATGGCGATCAATGGTGTATCCACAATATTCGATACTGTCAGCAAAGAACTCACATTTGGTTACATTCACACGCATGTTGTGTTCATGGAATCTTTTCAAGACTTCCCGCAAACGACACAGATGGACTTCGTCGTTTGGACCAGTAATTTTGACATCATCCAGGAATACCGTCACACCAGGTATTCCTTGAAGAATTTGTGAAATTTCTCGCTGAAAAATGGCAGGTGCGGAAGCAACCCCGTACATCAACCTAGTCGGTTGGTACAGGCCAAGATGGGTATTTAATGTCAGCATTGGTTGATCGTCTGACCGAACTGTCATTTGTAAGTAAGCTTGTGCTAAGTCCAGTTTGGTAAATTTGTCACCACCAGCCATGTTTGAAAACATTTCGTTTATTGTAGGTAGAGGATGCTCATCTACTAGCAAAAACTTATTCACCGTCAGTTTATAGTCGCCACATAAGCGAACTCTATTAGCCGATTTCATTACTGGTACGATCGGTGTTGCCCACTCGCTGCGGTTCACTTTTACGAGAACCCCGCTTTTCACCATCTTGTGAATTTCGCACTCCACTGTATCGCGAATTGAAAATGGTAAAGAACGTGCTTTAAGAAACACTGGTTTCGAATCTTTCTTAAGATGCAACGCAGCTTGTATTCCCTCAATATTACCCATTGATTCCTCGAAGACTGTCGAAAATTCTTCAAATAATTGTTTAACCACGCCGGTTGGAGGTGTGCGCAAGGTGATCTTGTCCACCGAACTAACAGAGCCCCTCAAAATCTTATTCCAGTCTAAGTGTAGCTCTCGCATCCACTCACGCCCCAGCAACGGGTGCCGCTTAGAGTTGACCACGAACAAACGCAACTTGTTTGTTCGACCTTTGTAAACGATCTTTGGTTCCACAACACCAAGCACTTCAATTTTGTTCCCGCAGTAGCTTCGCAATTCAGTGTCCGTTGGTTGTATCTTCATGTCAGTCAAGTATTTTGTCATGTCAGTACTACTAATTAAAGATACGGGGGAACCACTGTCCACTTCAAACTGGACCAGTGATTCACCAACCTTTACCTTGAGGAAAATTTTAGATAAATCTTTGGAGTCATTTTCAATCTTACATACGTCAACAACGTAAACCTGATCGTTATCTGTGCATTCCAGTTCTGAATCGACACTATCATTTAACAGATTGGTCGAATATTTCTTCGATTTGTTCTTGCTTTTAAATTTTTGTTTATGCGGTTCATTGGTGCTGAGACATACTCTCTTTAGATGGCCTACCTTCTTGCACAAACTACAAACTTTATTTTTATGTTCACACTTGTCTGCCAAGTGTGCCTCACTACCGCACCGAAAACAAAAACACTTGTTAGTAGGGTTAGTTACCTTCTTAGCAGCGGTAACTGCTGCAGTATCTCGTCGTGATTGGGAGTTACGGTCCATCAAGTTGACGTCTTGCATACGTTGATTCAGTACTTCGGCCCCCTCGCCAGAAGCCTCCATCGATAGTGCAATCTGCTTAGCCTTGTCGAAGGTCAAATTCTTCTCCTCAATCAACCGGGTGCGAATACGATGATTTCGCAGGCCGAAAACTAACTGATTTCGCAGTCCTTTCGGAAGATATTCACCAAACTCGCAATACTTCACCTCCCGCTGCAGTGCTGTAATGAATTCGGCGATAGATTCCCCTTCTCGCTGCATTCGCTTACTAAATTTCCACAACTCAACCATCTCTAGTGGCTTTGGGTCGAAGTATTCTCCAAGAAGTGTGACTATTTCGTTATATGTTTTGTTTTCAGGTTCGGTTGGAAATAAATTATCGCATAGTACGTCGTATGTTTCTGCGCCCATGAAATGGAGTAACATATTCTTTCGATTCGCCTCAGGTATTCCGAAAATTAGAAGCGCCCCCTCGAATCTCTTCACCCAACGAGACCACTTCGATTTATTTTTATCAAATGTCTCGACCGCAAAACTGGGTGGAATAGCAGCACTTCGTGTAGCAACATTTCCTTCGGATGTCATTATGTGTTCCCTGGTGTACACGACACACTTGAAGGTAACTAACACAACAGTGATAGCAAACAGCAAAACGTACACCGTAGCAGAAGTAAGTGTACGTCAACGTTTTCCTCTGCGAAAACGTAGCAATGTGTGTGTGTAACTTCACTGGTGAGCCCCAATTGGGAACGCCTATCCGGATCTTTCCTCCTCTTCGTACGGTGTTATCATAGCATCACAACAGGAACTCTGCCACGATTACAGCGTCGCCAACCGGGAAATATGCATTTATTTTGAACGCGGGATTACTAATCCGCTCGTCGCCAATTATTGTAATCGCAGGGATTGGCCAAATCACAAGAATCAATAAAACCGTCCCACACGTGCTAGTTTATAACAACGAATGTCATTTATTTTTGCCTTTTCTCTTCACTAAGCATAGAGTTGGTTATGGTATAGATTGGTAATCATAAGGTAATTCATCAGGGGTATGGCAAATCATGACAACAAGAGACAGTGAGATTAACACTCAACGATACGTTCTTATAACAATTAACCGCGTAGTTAACGAAATAAAATATTTAACGTTTATTACCTAGATGCTTGTAAAACAATATGGTCGTCTATACCGGATGACATTAATGTTGCCAACCGGGCATCTGTCGCAGTGACAGTCTTGCTGTCATGGGAGAGCCCAGCGGGCAAACAGGAAACGGTGACGGTGTTCCCAGTTCTGCTCCAGTTGCTTCCAACATCTCCCCCTCAATAGCGATAGTACACATCGAACCGCGGATGCGATCTTCTAAGGCGCGAAGAACGTCGCAGTGGCTGTACTTGGGAATTGCTGGCGATGCTTGGTTGTTGATTGCTGCGAATGACTGGTGTTTGTGGCTCGCCCATCTCCATAGGGCAAACTGAACTGTCTGGACTAGCAGGAACCGATGATCGTAGTGGTGATATGGACGGAATCGTCAATGCTGGAGACACAGGGGAAAACGTAGCCGATGATGGTAAAACAGATGTGCTCGGTGAGTTCCAAGCGCTTAACAAAACATCCAAAGGGAGCGGATTTGATGGCGAACCCGACGTTTCTTCTAAAGATTCAGCACTCGGTAACCGTTTTCTCAGCTGGTTCACGTGTGACCGCACTAAACGACGTTTTTCGGTTCGCACATTATACATCACTCCTCCATTTTGTTCTACAATGGTACCAGGAACCCATGACCACGAGTTCCGGTTGTAAACCTTTACATACACTGGATCTTTCTTATTGAAGTTCGGGGTTTCTGCTGGTCTTCTTCTTGTTCTGCTTGCTGACGATCTGTTGGTGGCCGCAGCAGTTCGAGGTTCGTTCGGATTCGACGTCCAAACATTGCTTCTGATGGCGATACTCCACCCACGACTGCCGGATTTGGAGTGCTTCGGTAGTTCAACAGAAACAGGTCCAATGCTTCCTGAATCGGACCATCCCCTTCTTGAATTTTCTTGATACCTCTTTTGAAGGTATCGACAAACCGTTCCGCCTGCCCGTTCGACTGCGGGTGAAACGGTGCCGTAGTGGTGTGTTCAATGCCGTTCATACTGCAAAATTTTCCGAACATGGCACTGGTGAACTGTGTGTCATTATCGGATACTAGCAGCTCTGGCATCCCCATGCGTGCGAAAAGGCTTCGCAGAAACTTGATAGTTGCTGTGGTTGTGATGTGGCTTGTTTGCACTATTTCGGGCCACTTGGTGAAGGAGTCCACTACTAGTGAAAAATAGTCTACATCGAGCGGTCCGGCGTAGTCCACATGGACCCGTTCCCATGGCCGTTGTGGTTTTGGCCAAGGTACAGGTGCGACTCGAGGGGATGTCTTTGCAGCAAGCGCGCACTGTGTGCACGCCTTAACGGCCTTTTCGACTTCAGCATCAATCGCAGGCCAGTACACGTTGCTTCGGGCAATGGCCTTCATTCTTCCGATTCCCGGGTGGCCAGTATGTAACTGATCCAGACAACGTTTTCGTAGACGAGACGGAATAACTAGTCTCTCACCGAAAAGTGCGCATCGAAGTGAGCGATTCCCGTCGGTTGTAGAATTGCTGCAGCTCAGGATTGGATGCCACGGTCTGCTTGTATGGCCAGCCCTGGTGAATGTACTGAACCACCTTACTGAGAACCGGATCGTTCTCTGTACTTTGCTGAACTTCTCTAAAATGGAGCGAAAGGACGTTGAAGGAATCGAAAGCAACTAACCTGACATCATCCTCAAGCGATATAGAAGCGATGACGTAATCCTCATCCAATCGAACGTGTTGGTTAATGAGGCGAGATAACACATCCACATGACCGAACTTCCCCGTGGCCACGTATTCGATGGTAAAATCATACATAAGCAGTGTCAGGGCCCACCGTTGCAATCTGTTGGCGGTGTACACGGGAATGCCCCTTTTCGAGCCGAATATACGAAGTAACGGTGCATGATCGGTTTGGAGCCGAAACTTGCGCCCAAAGACCATGCGATGAAATTTCGTGACCGCAAATATTATCGCCAGGCCCTCTCGATCAGGTTGACTATAGTTTCGTTCCGCTGGGGCTAGGGATCTAGATGCATGCTGGATAACTCGCACAGAACCGTCAGGAAACCGATGACTAATCGTGGCTCCTAAACCAATGGATGATGCGTCGGCAGCGACAATTATTTCTAGCTCTGGGTTGTAGTGCGTTAGGAGCAGTTCCGACGACAGGATATCTTTAAAATTATCCAAAGCTGACTGACATTCCGCCGTCCACTCGAACTTCGTGCCCGCCTTCAGCAACTCGTCCAAAGGAAATCGTAGGGCACGCATATTTGGCACGAATTTGCCGTAATAGTTGACGGCTCCTAGAAATGCGCGGACACCAGACACGTCGACAGGTGCAGGCATTTGTCTGATCGCTTCAACCCTTCCTGGGTCCGGTCGAACCCCATGTTGATCCAGCAAGTGTCCCAGGTACTTAATTTGGCTAGCCCCAAAGGAGCACTTCTCCAGACGTATGGTAAATCCAAACTCTCGTAGACGTTCAAATAGTGCCTTCAGGTTCTCCCAATGCTCTTTCTCGGTACGCCCACCGACGACGATGTCGGAGATGTATCCACTCGTGTGCTGCAGACCTGCCAGCATTGCATCGACAACTTGTTGGAATGCTCCTGGCGCAGCTTTCACTCCGGGTGCTAAACGGTTGACCTTGTAAATGCCCCGGTGAGTGCTAATGGCCAGGAGTTAACTGGTGGGCTCGTCGACTTCCAGCTGAAGATAGGACTCGGACATATCAATTATGCTGAAAATCTTGCAATTACCGAGCTTTACAAAGATGTCCTGTGGAAGGGGCAAGGGATACTGATTTGGTTGAATGGCGTCATTCAAACCAGTGGAGTAATCCCCACAAATTCTTATGCTCCCGTTCGCTTTTCGGACTATTTTCGGAGCCGCCCACTCCGAATAGTCAACCGGCGTGATGATATTCATACGCTCCAACCGATCTAGCTCATCATCCACCGTATTATACATGGCATACGCCACTGGACGTTTGGGTCGAAACACCGGCTGCTGGTTTGGCTTGAGTTCGAGCTTTACTGCCGTTTTAGTACACTTACCCAGCTCGCTGCTGAAAACTTGCGGATACTGCGCTTTGAGACGATCCGCTAACGGCGATGATACGGAGACTTCGTTACAGAATGCACTCATTGGAACCGAATCAAGCTGGAATGCTTCGATTAGATCCAGACCTAGGATGTGCAAGTCCCTCTCCGTGACGAAAATCGTACCTACATGCGTTACACCCTTGACACTCACTGGATAGTCGAACTGTGAAACTAGTTTGAGTGGGTCTCCGGAGGCTGCTTTAGCATTCACCGACGGTGATTTCCCTTCCGGACTTCCTAGCTGCTTCCATGTACGGACAGACACGACACTTATGTCCGAAGCGGTATCAAATTGCATTCGAACGGACACTCCATTTAACATGACAGAAACGAACTTTCGTCTATCTTGAACTACACCCACTGATACTTCGACGGTTTTAGTATCTACTGGTACACGCTGAGACATCCGCTTGAAATTCGGACGGGACGTTTTCTGGGCACTTCCACAATAACCTGCTTTGTGGCCGTAACGCTTGCATTCGGCACACTGATGGTTTTTGAAAGTGCAATCACGGCTGAAATGCATCAACCCACAATTCCAACACGGCCCAGACGGCCTTTTCTTCTCATTTGCCGGTGGTGACCGTTTCGGGAAACTCTCCTGTTTCGTCTGCTTCCGAAATTTCTGATGTTTTCCGCTGATAACGTTGACCGAATTAGAACCACTCTCGATCATGGCTGTATCATGTCGAAGGTTCATCAGCCGTTGACATTCGGTCGACAACTGTTCGAGAGTGACGGCTATGCTATCCTCGATCTTAGTAAGGAGACGAGTGCGGATATCAGTATCGGATTCACCTTTTAATCCGCAGACGAATACCAGTGACTTAAATTCGTCCTCTGAGAGCTTTGACAGTTCAAACTCTACGCAGTTCTTATTGACGCGACAAGCATAAGATAAATAGTCCTCTGTTGGAGACTTTATTGTCTGTAAGCAACGGTAGCGCTTACTAATTACTGATTCCGCTGCTCCAAACAAAGTCTTGAGCTTATTCACGACCTGCTGGAAGTTAAAATCCTTAGGAGTCTTAGGCATGATGAAACTCAGGAAGCGTTCGTGTTCAGCTACTCCCAACTTCCGGACTAATAACCTCACTTTGGCTGCGTCATCTAACCTTGCAGCATCTTTCGCGAATAACTCATCATATCGTGAAAACCAAGCTGCGAACGTAACGCCTTCCTCCGTGTCATATCGGAAGTCTTTTATATTTGCACCGATCGAATCCAGGATGGTCTCCGGACTCTCTGGAATCTGCAACCTAATATTCTGAAGAGCATCACGATTCTGCTGCATAAGCATCCGATGTTGTTCCTGGGCCTCCCGTTGGTTGGCGAGAAGCTGACTTGTCACCGCCTGCTGTTGCTGCAGTTGTTGGAGGACTTGCAGGATAATTGATTCCACTGGAACCTGCTGGCCTGGAGTAGTCATGACTTTTGTGACGGGTTAAAAACCGCGTGGGAAACCGTGATATTTGTTTTGCGATTTTTCGACGCGAGCGCAAACGAAATCACGAAACCCGAGTCGCCACTGTTGTGTTTCCACAAGGGACAGTGAGATTAACACTCAACGATACGTTCTTATAACAATTAACCGCGTAGTTAACGAAATAAAATATTTAACGTTTATTACCTAGATGCTTGAAAAAAAATTTGGTCGTCTATACCGGATGACATTAATGTTGCCAACCGGGCATCTGTCGCAGTGACAGTCTTGCTGTCATGGGAGAGCCCAGCGGGCAAACAGAAAACGGTGACGGTGTTTCCAGTTCTACTCCAATTGCTTCCCACAAATATATATTTTGAATTGTATTTATCGTAGCTGTAATAAAGCTAAAAAAGCACTTTTCAGAAAAACAGAATGTACAATTTTAGCCATGGAATTGTCATATAGGCGCTTATTTAGACTATAAGCCAGCTACTATTAGCTGTAAAAGAGTTTTTCTACAAGCTGTACAAAAAATGAATAATCGCTTCTACAGAATCGAACAGCACTTCACAGCAATCATATTTAGGATTTGGGCGGATGAACATATGCAAAAGTCTTGGTACGCTCGTGACATGTGACAACGATATGAGCCGTGAAGTGAAACGACGAGTTGCAGGCTGCAAACAGGACTTTCTACGGACTACGCAAACAGCTAAGGCCCTGTAGTTTGCAAACTCGCACAAAACTAGCGCTGATACGACGCTGATACTCCCAGTGGCCCATCATGGACGCTGAAGGAAGCTGATCGACGAATGCTCGGAGTTGAGCGCAAAGTCCTGCGATTGATACTTGGCGGTAAATCAGAGGATACAGTGTCGCGCAGGCGCATGAATCACGAGTAGTACCAAGTATACAAACATGCTGATATAGTGAAAGTATTACAGTGTGGCAGGCTTCAGTGGGCTGAACATGTAGCCAGAACGCAAGACGAAAGATCCGCCAAAACTATCTTCAGCAGAGAACCAGGAAGAGGCCGTCGACTTTGTGGTAGGCCTCGCACTCGGTGGATGTGCGCGGTGGAAGAAGATGCACGATCTGCTGGTGTACGAGGTGACTGGAGAACGGCTGTCCAAAATAAAAGAATATATAGCGGTATATGGCAGTAATCGTAGGCACATAGGCGTAGCCAGAGAGGGGCAGGGAGGGGGGGCGTTACCCCCCCTAAATGTTGACATTGGTGCAGAATTTTGTTTTCAATAATTTTAATAGCACAAAACGACATCTTTAGCCCATAGAAACATCTGTGTAAGATAACAGCCAGATCAAAAATAATTGATTAAAATGCTTGCGCTATGTTGCGTGGAATTGCACAGGTTTTTCAGTTGATCCACCAAGGATATTGCAGCGGTAAAAGTACCGAGCAAATCCGCCAGCATCAACTAGCTTGGAGTATTGGAACCGAGCTGTGATAATTCCTTACCTTGATCCTATTGTAACCTCACTGGAAACACGGTTCGATGAAGATAGTGCACCTGCCTTGCTGCATCCCGCTAACGTAATACGTATGTCGTTGGAAGAGTTCAAGCGCAAAACCGAAAATTTTGTAATTTTTTATGAAGTTGACAACTTTGTTGGAGAGGTGGAAGTTTTGTATTAACATTGTAGCAGTATGAGAGCAGATCGTAAGAACTTGGAAGAGTTGGATCTTATAGACCTGCTAGCTAAAGCCCGTTCTTTCTTCCCTGCGACTGAGAAAGCAGTTAAAATTGCATTGCTCTACCATGGAAACATCCCAAGTAACAATTATTGCTGCCTAAACATTTATTCGATCACTTTTATTAGGCTACAGTTGAACAACAACCGAAATGGAAAATAGAAAACTTCTGTTAAATGGTTGTTCAGTTGAATTTGGAGAAATTATCCGACACACAGTTGTTTAGGAATGGCGAAGATAGTTTTGAGCAACAACAGCAGAATATTGTATTCAACACTTGTTAAACCAGCTTTGAATAGATGCACCGGAAAATATTTATTAGCCTACTGTTCTGTATGTGTTCGACCTGTATTCGAATAAAATAATAATAAAATATTAACGTTTGTTAAACCTTTGCTCGACTGTTGAAATGCTCTTGTTAAATGAGTGTTTGATAATAATGCTTGAAAACGTTTGTTTCGCGTATTAGAATATGCTTATGCAGCTCACGCTGAATAGTATCGTGGAAAAAACGTTTAGTCGATATTTATTCAGCTATTTTAGCACAAACAAAATGTAAAAATAAAGTTCGAAGAAATTAGTTGAACCATATTTATTTGTGGTAATATTTTTTATTATAATTCACATTATTGACTTCATTAGTTTTTTACTTGGAAATACTACGGGTAAATTTTAATTTATATCGGAAGGCAACATCACCACTCGCCACCCTTTTTTTTGAACCATCTTTTTTGTTGGGTCCCTGATGAGATTTGAACTTGCGATCCATTGCTTGGCTGCCATCGATGAATGCATGTGAGCCAATCTGTCATATGACGTGTGCTGTGTTAAAAGGGAATATGCATCTAATCGTTCTGATCTAATAAATGTTGAACAGGCACTGTATAACTGCTGGAATATAAGCTTTTTGCTCGCACCTCTAAACAAAGCGTACCGGTTGGTTTGACATAACCATTGTTTGCAAGCAGCAACTGCAGCGTGCAAGAAGCTTATATTCCAGTAGTTATATGATGGCTGTTCAACATTTATTAGACCAGAACGTTTAGAAGCATATTCACTTTACACACTGCACACGTCATATTAAAGATTTGCTCACATGCATTCATCGATGGCAGCCAAGCAATGGATCGCAAGTTCGAATCTCAGCAGGAGCCAAGAAAAAGATAGTTTTTGTTGCCTTCTAATACAAATTAAAAAATCACCCATATCATTTCCATAAGTTAAAAACTAACTAATAAAGCTAATAAAAATAATTTTAACAAAAAATTCGAGCTCCATTTTGCATTTTTTGTGCTAAAAGAACTGAATTAATGTCGATTAAACCTTTTTTACGCTACTATTCAGCGTGAGCTGCATAAGTATGTTCTAACGCGCGAAACACAATTATTAAACAAGCTTAAACAAGCATTTAACAAGAGCATTGCAACAGTCGAGCAACGGCTTAGCAAATGTTTCATTGATATTTTATTCGACAGGTCGAACACATACAGAACAGTAGCCTAATATTTTTTTTGCGGTGCATCTATTCAACGCTGGTTTAACAAGTGTTGAATGAAATATAGATGTTTTATAAAATCGGTGATCTAGCGTTCGCGTCTATAAGAGCTAGAGAATTGCTCTTTGAAAGACTTCAAACGCATGTATGCAGCATTTGAACAACACGTGCAGAATAATAGTTGCGGAGTTGCCGTTTGAAACGTTCAAATAGCTTTTGTTGGGCGAGAATGCCACTGATAAATGGAGACCTTTAAAGCGCTTCAACGCAGCACATATTTATTAGTGCTGCTGGTAATCACTTACAAACGTTTGAACAACTTTTGTTAAGCTAGAGTTCCACTGTTGGATAAGTACATGAACAAAAAAATGCTGCAACGTTTGTTCAGCAAATAGTTCAACGTGTTGTTTATTCAGCATCGATTGCTTCAACACTGCTTTTGTTTCACATTTGCTCTCATAACAGCTTCCAAATGGGGTCCTAAAGTTTTAAACGGTTTTCTGATTTTTATATATCAGCTGGAAGAGTGCAATTTTCTGAGCAAACCGTGATTATTAAAAAATGTTTATCTTTTCCTTTGATTTTTAAATGAAGTATAAAAATCTGCTCGAAATGCCTTAAATGACAGTTCTCTCATATACCGCACATGGGCGAAACGTCATCTAAGACCATTCGAGCAGTTTTTCTATTTTTCATTTAAAAATCGAAGAAAAACGATAAACGTTTTTTGAAAATCACGTTTTGCTCAGGAAACGCGGCTTTTTCAAATGATATATAAAAACCGGTATAGCTTTAGGACCCAATTGTTTCTTGGGATGCACGATTGAACGCTCGTTCAGCACATTACGTCGGGTGAAAACCTGGCTAAGGTCAACAATATTTGAACAGCGGTTGAGTGCTCTCTGCTTGCTGAGTGTTCATCGGCAGATGGTCAACAACAATCGTGAAAAGACACATGAACCGCTTCCGGAACGTGTGACTTTTGATGCCCGAAGATTTTATTGAGAATCTTGACTGTGTCTTCAATCTTCACGTCCTCGGGAAGCTTTGAGAAGGTCCTAGTAGCGGTTAAACAACAACGTCCGAACGCAACTCTGTTTTCTTCTTCAAAGACAAACTCGATGATGTTCGAAGAGAGGGACTCCAAAATCTGCTCCGGGTTTGATACTGACGCTGCTGATGCTGGACTGCTATCCGCTGTAAAATTTGGGCCATCTTGTGAATCATATCTTGAATTCCCGGTTGCGGCTTGGACAAAGAATAATCAAATTTTCCACTCTGATGTCAAGGACAACTTTTCACTGGTTGCCTTGATGTAACAATCACTAAAGACTAGTACAGTAACTGTTCGCTAACTGGGTGCTGTTTAACTGGGCTGCTTTTTCACATGGCGTTCGCTAACTGGGCTATAGCCCAGTTAAAAGCAGATGAACGTCAAAAATCAGCGTTTGGCATGTTCCTGTCAAAACGAGATAGGGGCACATGAATAGTAAATTGAGATGATTTTTGCAGTTCAATGGATTCTGGTTGTCATCACACATGCGATCCACTAGATATTCATCTATTTGTTTCCAGGTCAAATAAATGTTTTATGAAAACAACATGTTTCCAGGCAACGGTTAGTGCAAATAAAGCACACGCAAGGCTAACAATTTATTTTTTCTCATTATCTGTTCATTAATCAGGATTTTTAGTGTATTTGTTTAAAACATTTTACAATTTTCGCTGAGAGTTTTGCCTAGCGCCATTACATCGAAATCCCCCTCGATATTTGACGATATTTGAAATGTCAGCCCAGTTAGCGAGCGACATTCGTTAACTGGGCTACACACTTAATTTATCTCGGCAAACTTCCCAACAGCTGATTGAGCTATTGATATATTTCGACGAACACTCAGCAAATATATCGATTTACCGTAAACCAGCAAGTATTGACATTTCATTTGCCGAAGTTCTTGAAAATTCCGCCGAAAACATGTAGAACATTTCGCTGAATTTATCAGCTGTTGAGTTCTCGGTAATAAAATCTAAGTGTGTAGGCCCTCAGCCCAGTTAGCGAACGAACAGTGTATTGTTGATTGCGACAAATTTTTTCGCGAAAAATTCTTGTAGAAGTGCGCGGGTACGTCCAATCGCGGTAATATCTTCTACAAAAAGTGCGGAAAATGGATTTGCGCACTTTTTGTAGAAGACAGCAACATGATTGGTTAGAACCGCGCACTTCTAAGGCATTTTCATGCATTTTGCGAGATAAATTCTCTCGCAATCGATAATATTTATTTCTTTTTTTTTAAAACACACTAAAGTCGCTTTTTACGTGGGGGATACGAGCCGCGTAAAAAAAACGCGTAAATTCCGGAATCCGCGTAAATTCCGGAATCCACGTAAAAAAAGCCGCGTAAAAAGCGACCTTAGTGTACTATTTTTTTTATTTCTAAAATTTTAAAGAGCTTGCCCCCCCCCCCCCCCCCCCCCTATTTGAAATTCTGGCTACGCCCATGCGTAGGCATCTTGCTAGTGTGGCAACGTCCATACTCTGGTATGATGGACCAGTCTGGTCGAAAACGTTGGGTACTTTCAGTTACCGCGGTAATGGAAGTACCCTCGTTTCAAACAGACGAAGAGGGAATTGTTGACAGTGAGCGGGCCGGATACCACACCGGAAATCTCGATACACGATCCTTCTCGTGTTGCAATGCAACTATCGAAATGGCAGTGAAAGCTACTCGTACCCAGGTAGCCATTAGCTTCTTTCTGATGCTATGCCAAAGCCTTGGGAGAAATAGGGTTGGAACTAGTGGGATCTGATGGGTCGAGTCCGGTAACCCCATACTCACTCCATGAGTCTTACTCAACTTCCATACAAAATTACAAACTCCCCATTAGTTTTTAGACTTCAGGGAAGCGTAGCAAGGAATTACTAGAGCGTCTGAAAACAAATCGTTTATTCGAAACAAACTTATGTCTATGGAATTGTTTTTAAATTTGTTTCGCCAGTAACTCGTAACACCAATCAAGTTCGTTTTACCGCCCTAAACTGTGCCTGCAAGATTAGCCTTAGCTGCTTCAATATCTTCCAGTAGAACTCCGTGCACTTTGAGCAAATGCGTTTTCATTTGCACCTTCAACATGAAGCGCAGCTCGCATAGTTCACAGGGATACGGCTTTTCCTGGGTGTGAACTCGCATGTGCACCTTCAATGACCATTTCTTCTGCAGCGCTTTGCCGCACACTTTGCACGTAAAACTGCTTGTATGCAGCTCGATATGTTTTCGCAGGAGATGCCTGTCAAAAATTAAAAAAAGATTATCAAAAACTGTTGCCCAACTAGATCCTTCGTTGCTCTCACCGATGTTTAAGTAATTTTCCACAAATATTACACGGAACTTCTTCACTCTTGTGCTTGACGGCATAGTGTAACTCGAACTTGGCCCTCTGTTTGAACTTTGCTCCGCACTGATCGCAGTCGAATTTGAAGCCATCGTCCCCGTGCAGTATCACCTCGTGGCGATCGCGAGTGATCTTGTTGCTGTACCGCTTATCACAACCCTCGAAGGAGCACGCGTACGGTCGAACGCCATTGTGTTGATTCATGTGGTACTCGAACATTGACCGCTCGACCGGCTTGCCGCACAGCTCACAGATTTTGTGATGCCGCATGGTACCGTTACGATCTATTTTGACGCATCCCACACTATCGTAGGTTTTCTTGCCATGGAATCGTCGCTTCGATTCAGCGCCAACTCTTGGCTTCCTCCGCTTGCTCTCGTCGGGTCTTCGCTCTACTGTCACGGATGGTTTCTCCGCGGGTGGCAGTAATCTTTGTAATAGTACTAGCAGTCGTTTGGTATCCGCATCCTGCGCTTGATCTTCCCGGGAGACGTGTACATCTTTCAAACGTTTCCATTCTGTTTTCACGGCTAGTGGATTAACATTAAATTTTGCGGCAACTTTTTTCCAAGCCGCAGTGCGCATTTCCGTTCTGAAGTGGCTGTACAAAAGAACGATAGCTTAATATAAGTTGAACGCATGCACCATAGCCTACCTACTTACTCGGGATGATTTGGATTCCAAAGGATCTCATGTTTAGCAATTTCTTCAAGCAATTCTATTTGCTGTTCTATGCTTTGAAAGGGTCCACCAGAGTGTTGTTGGGCCGACAATAAAGCTCCACTGTTCTTACCGATTTGCATGCTCTCACCTAGCATATCCTCCAAAAGTTTGTACAGAGGATCATTCAACATAGGATCGTCCATGGCAATCGTACCATCCAGTAGCCGTAAACGGCGTCCTCGATAAACTCCCCGCAAGCGACTCCACTGGTATCGTGCTTCGGCCCGCGTTACCTCCATCTGTAGTGCAATTTCATCCCAAACTTTATCATTTTTCGCGCCAACATTGTAACTGGAATTCAAAAAATTAGTTTGTACTTTTCCGCACCATAACTAAAAAATCACTTACTCCGGATGCTGGTTATTCCACAAGATTTCGTGCTCATAGCAGATCTGGGCTAACTGCAATCGTTTATCGTTCTCGAACACTTTATAGGAAACACCCGTCGCTGCATCCGGCTCACTGTGACTTGGTCCACTAGCGTGTTGTTGCGCCGACATCAAAACTCCACTTTTCTTGCCAATTTGCATGCTCTCACCTAGCATATCGTCCAACAGTTTGTACAGAGGATCATTCAAAATAGGATCGTCCATGGCAATCGTACCATCCAGTAGCCGTAAACGGCGTCTTCGATAAACTCCTCGCAAGCGACTCCACTGGTATCGTGTTTCGGCCCGCGTTACCTCCATCTGTACTGCGATTTCATCCCAAACTTTATCCTTTTTCGCGCCAACATTGTAACTGGAATTCAAAAATTAGTTTGTAATTTTCCGTACCATAACTAAAAAATCACTAACTCCGGATGCTGGTTATTCCACAAGATTTCGTGCCCATAGCAGATCTGGGCAAACTGCAATCGTTTATCGTTCTCGAACACTTTATAGGAAACACCCGTCACTGCATCCTGCTCACTGTGACTTGCATCGACCTTGGGTTCTTTCGGACTGCCTCGAGCGGGGACACAACTCAGCATTTCGTCCAATATCTTGTACAGAGGCTGATTAATAAGAAAATCCTCCTTGGATATTTTACTTCCTGCTAAGCGTCTAACCCGAAGCCGATACTTGCCCCGCATATTTCTCCAGCTGCGTTTGGCATCCTTAGCAGAAATATTCAGTTCTTCGCCAATTAGATCCCAAGCGTTCTCACGCGCCTCTCGGCTGTGGTAGCTACAAGTGAAGAATCGAACCGTAAGTCTTCAACCACGATACAGACCGAATCACACGCACTCTATATGCTTGACGTTCCACAGAACCGGATGCTTGTAAATTACCCGCAAATGAGCCATCTTCTGGTATTCCCCTGCAGACGCTGCCTCGTTAGCGCTTTCCTCTAATTTAGACTGCTCGCGTCGCGGCACTGTTTGTTTCGGAGCACTATCAAACATGTGTTTACAGAGTGAAAACAATTGGGCCGTAGTTGGATCCTCAAGAAACAGACTATCACCAAGAGACTCGCGTCTCTGCAGCTCACGGTAGCCATCTCGAATGCGACGCCAATGGCGTTTGAGAGTCGCTATATCTAATCCTAATTTACATGCCAGCTCGGTCCAGCTTTCATTAATCGTTTGAGCCGAACTGTAATGCAACCATTAATGTTAGTTTTAATATTATCCGGCTGTGTTTTACCTGGTAAAGGAAATATCCCACAGTTCCGGGCGCTGTTTCACTTCCTGTGCAATACCTATTTTCAAAGCTATTGTCAAACGATCACTGTAAAAGAAGACTTGAAATAAACGTTAACAATTGCTTACGTCAGCTATTACTTATCGTTGCTTTCGTTGACAATATCAGCCACTGGTTCTATTGGCTCCAGGGCTTCAACTTTGACTACCACAAAATCAATCATCGGTTCAGAGCCACTACTCAGCAGATGGGCACGTTCCAGCTCCTCCTCAGTTACCCTTTCATTCTTGTTCATGTTCTCAGCCTCGAGTTCCTCAACGTCATCCTCCTCGGCCTTAGTTTTGCACAGTGCATCATTGACCGCACCCTGTAGCTGGCGCACAAACGTTCGAAGTGTGCTGACAGCTGTGCAGTACTGTTGCCAACTATCTGCATCCGCCGTAGAGCGTTTGATTCGAAGTGCGTCGTACACTTCTGCCGTCTGATGGCAGAGAATTCGGAACTCGTCTATTAGTTCTACCGTTCGGGCGCAATTGCAACACACGAATCGCACCGCACTATCGGACGGAGCGATGAATATACCTAAACAATCACGAATTTTATCGATCATCGGAGTTTCCGACAACTCATCTGGGGTGAAAATATCCGTCAGCAACTCTGAATCGTCAGCAGTTTCGTTGTAGTGAAGACACAAGCGGCATTGTTGCTGCACAGCCGGAGCGTGCGACATGGTCATAAGGTCCGATTTCTTCAACCAGCTGTTAAAAAGAACTTTTAAAATTTTCGGGAAACACCAATGAAATGTTTTAATCTGAACCTGAAAATCTGAACTAGTAATCGGGAATATAAACAAACAAACCTCAAAGACGAGAAAGACCAAAGTATACCAAGAGTACAAGGTATTATAATCGCTACAATTTTTCTCATTTTTCTGCAATGATAAGAGCATCCTTAACGGTGCGCTTCTATAATCCGTTTGGCAGCGCTCTATCATCACTTCATACTAGCGAACCTATACATTAGAGAAATGACAAGACACTCACCGTTAAGGCAACTGTCAACATCAAAACGGGCGAGTTGTTTCATTTTGCATTGCCGTTATCCGTTTTGATGTTGACAGTTGCCTTAACGGTGAGTGTCTTGTCATTTCTCTAATGTATAGGTTCGCTACTTCATACCGTACCGGTCGCTGCTAAGAGCATCCTTAACAGTGCGCTTCTATAGAGTTCTCCAGGCGCATTTGTATTAGTGCGATGTGTTCGATTTTTCTTTGTTAGCTGTAAGAATTTTTTGTCACCTGTGAGAATTGTCGTCTAAAAGAGAGCATAAAAAACTACCGAGTTTGATTCACACTCTCACAAATTTCAATATACAGTGTAAAGCGGGCCGTGTCGTAGTGTTCGTGTGTTTTTGCTTGGAGAACTCCATACCCCGTTTGGCAGCGCCCTATCATCACTTCATACCGTACTGGTCGCTGCTAAACGCGCTAGAGGAATAGTAGCCGGGCCACCGGGAAGCATCGCGCTCTCAAATTTGGCAGCCCGGTAACAGCGCTGCTAAAGGTTTATGCTGGATGAAACGTCAAACAGAGACGATAGCAACGACCGGTGTGAAAACGGGTGAGTGCGTAAAATAGCCGCGCTGTACACAGTCGCCATAACAACTTAAATAGTAGCGCATTGTTAAGGATGCCCTAAGGGGCCGTTTAATAATTACGTAAGCAAACAGAGGGGGAGGGGGTGCAATTTTCTTACTCTATTTTACAAGGGAGGGAGGGCGTAAATTGATTATCTTACGTAAGAAAAACATTGTCAATGCGGCTGTTCAAATAACCATCTTCATGAAAGTGTGGACGGTAAAATTCATAAAAAGAAAATCACGGAAGGACGATTAACTCGAATTAAGGACAGAAGAGGATGCGCAGTGTTGTGCTTGCTTCAGGATGCTGAAACTAAAAAAAAAATTTATATATGCTGGCAGTAAGATCTTTGAGAGAGGGATGGAGGGGGGTTGAAAAAGTGGAAAAATATGCTTACGTAATTATTGAACGGCCCCTAAATGAATGAAATGGCAGCCGGGGCCTCTAGGAAGCATCGCCCTCTCAAATTTGGCAGCCCGTTAACAGCGCTGCTAAAAGTTTATGCTGGATGAAACGTCAAACTGAGACGATAGCATCCAAAGGAATAAAGAAAGGTGCGGAGATGGTTTGAGTCTCGGGTGTAAAGAGCTTCTCTTTTGTTAACAGTGATGACGTAGAAGTCAAAAAACAATGCCCAAAAATCAATGTTTGGTACATTTTTTTCAAGAAATTTATGGCAGTTATGGCACAAGTTATGGCAGTTTACGGCTGAAAATGCCTGCCTGCGTCGTTAAACAATGCGGAACACAATTTCAAATGGCATTTTCTTGTTTTTGGAGTTCTAGGTCACAACCCCAACACGTGCTTCTGTTTACCTCTTGTTCGTTACTAATACAGACAAATGTCTTCTTCTTCCTCACCTTTGTATACCTCGTTGGATAGCAACGACCGGTGTAAAAACGGGTGAGTGAACAAAATAGCCGCGATGTGCGGCTGGTTTGCGGCAATTTGACAGTTAGCCCACGTTAGCCCATACATTTTCAATTCAACGTCAACGCAACGCAAACGTATCCATTATATTTGGGCCTAAAGAACTTGAATACACACTTAGATTTTTTTGCCGAGAACTCAGCGAAATATTTTACAAGTTCCCAACTAACAATTGGGCTGAACAAAACAGCTAATAATTTTAGAATAGCTGAATATAGGTGAAAAGGATTGCCACAACGCTCAGGTTGATTTATCAGCTGATCAAGCAATAAATTCAGGTTTAAAAAAACTTGTGAAATACTTCACGCCATTATTTAATCGTTGGCTGGTTAAGCGCTATTTCAACTTAAAAATAGCTAATAGACAACATCAATTAAACACTGAACGAACTGGTTGAATAAACGTTTCTTGATACTTCTCAAGAAACATATTTTGACTAAATAAGCGCTTTTATAACTAGTTTTATTCAGTTGACGGCTGAACGTAGGTCGAATAATGTATTTTTAAGTGATTAATCAGCTTTTAATCAGTCGGTTTTGGAGAACTAAATCGGCTACTTGTTGCATTCCGCTTCCTAAATAGCCAAACAAAGGCTTAATAAGAAATAATACAGCCATTCGAACAACTTTTATACATGCTGATCAATTTTGTAGAAGCGATTATTCATTCTTCATACAGCTTGTAGAAAAACTCTTCTACAGCCAACAGTAACTGGCTTATTGTCTGAATAAGCGTCTATATGACAATTCCATGGCTGAACTTGTACATTCTGTCTTTCTGAAAAAGCGCTTTTTTACTTTATTACAGCTACGATAAACATAATTCAAAATATATATTCGTCTAAATTAGAACCGTAGCTGAACAAGCGCTTCAGCATTTGAATCTCTAATTGTAGAAATTGTGATAAAGCAAACGAAAAATATTGATAGTTTTTGCAGCACGGCTAGCCGTACCCACTAATAATAAAATTCAACAGTGCCTTGTATAAAATCGACCAATTAGAGGGCCGTCACTTTGACAAAACGTCGACGGATATGACACAAATGCTGAAGCGCTTGTTCAGCTACAATTCAGTATATATACAGGCAATGCAAAATTGTTCATGAAATAAACTGGAAATAGATGCACGGGTTAAATCGATGCGTATGCATGTATGTCAAGATAGACTAATCGGCAACGCGTTCTACCAGCAATCTCATGAGTATGAGTTCGAGATTCGAGACAGGCAGTAAAGTTATTGGATACTAAAAAGGTAATTTTCACTAATTTTACTAACAATATAAAAATAAACGATGAAAAATACACACAAAAGTGCAAAACATCGAAAGATTTAGATGTGTTCGAAATGCCTGAACAATAAAAAAAATTGTCTAATTGAGACGAATATATATTTTGAATTATATTTATCGTAGCTGTAATAAGCTGAAAAAGCACTTTTCAGAAAAACAGAATGTACAATTTTAGCCATGGAATTGTCATATAGGCGCTTATTTAGACTATTAGCCAGCTACTGTTGGCTGTAAAAGAGTTTTTCTACAAGCTGTACAAAAAATGAATAATCGCTTCAACAGAATCGAACAGCATGTATAAAAGTTGCTCAACTGACTAAGTTATTTCTTATTAGACCCTTGTTCGGCTCTTTAGGAAGCTGAATGTAACACTAGGATGAGAATTATGAGTGACGAACAAGCTGTGTAGCCACCAACTCAGAAGGGGGTCATAAAGGCGATTCGGGAACTGGAAAACGGCAAGGCCGATGGGAAGGACCTGCTATCCCGGCCGAACTTCTCAAATCGAAAGGCGAGCGGCTGTACTATGCGATCCATCAGACCATACTTAGGATTTGGACGGATGAACATATGCAAAAGTCTTGGTACGCTCGTGACATGTGACAACGATATGAGCCGTGAAGTGAAACGACGAGTTGCAGGCTGCAAACAGGGCTTTCTACGGACTACGTAAACAGCTAAGGTCCTGTAGTTTGCAAACTCGCACAAAACTAGCGCTGATACGACGCTGATACTCCCAGTGGCCCATCATGGACGCTGAAGGAAGCTGATCGACGAATGCTCGGAGTTGAGCGTAAACTCCTGCGATCGATACTTGGCGGTAAATCAGAGGATACAGTGTCGCGCAGGCGTATGAATCACGAGTAGTACCAAGTATACAAACATGCTGATGAGCATGAGCATGAGCATGATGAGCATGATTGACCGCCCGCGGTTGCTACTCCGTTATTGCCAGATCAGCTGTAAATACACAGAGAACCAATGGATGATGCTTGGGATTAACATTCATCCTCAATGTGTAAAAACTGGTGACCTTAATCTTTATATTAGGCAATACCAGCGCCGGCCGCATCCGAATGCAGGTCAAAGGAGGAGTGTGTATGGGAATATGTTGACGTGATACTCGCTTTATTGGAAGCCGAGAACACCTCTGCACTTCCACGAGAAATCACTGGGATGTTGGAGGAAAGGGTAAGGTTTGCAGCAGGTTTCGTTTTGGTAAACGATGCGCTGAGTTCTAATACTGGGTTCATAATAACAAATATCGCGCGTACGAGTTCATTATATCTTCTACGGAAATCATAACGCGATCCGAACTTATTCCGGTTGATGATGTAACACCGCAAAAATAAAGCGCACGCGAGGATACCGGACCTATAATCTAATCAAGACAGACTCCAATATTCGAAAATATTTTTATGAAGTCATTATGCAACTACTGAATCGTATCTCTCATTGATTTATCTCAGCTGACTACACAATGTTACGAAGCAACCAGATATGCATTAACCAAAAACAAGAAAAAAGTAAATATATAGACCCTCAACACATACTGCAAGCGGTCAGCAAGAGAGCTTCAAAAACGGCCTATTTGCTCGGCCATCGCCGTTCAAATCGAACGAAAAAAAAAAAGAAAAAAAAGATGTGTGCGTTGACAGACGAGTCGCGTATAATCCTGATATTAATTGCAAATAATTGCGATATTTGGTGGCGATTAATTACAATGTTTTGTCGCGATTAATTATTTACGATATTTATCGAACGAACGGAACCTACTCTGAATCACTGCGTGCTGGAATAGAACCTACGGGTGGACGCTGGACAGTCTACTAAGTATACAAACATGCTGATATAGTGAAAGTATTACAGTATATTACAGTGCAGGCTTCAGTGGGCTGAACATGTAGCCAGAACGCAAGACGAAAGATCCGCCAAAACTATCTTCAGCAGAGAACCAGGAAGAGGCCGTCGACTTCGTGGTAGGCCTCGCACTCGGTGGATGTGCGCGGTGGAAGAAGATGCACGATCTGCTGGTGTACGAGGTGGCTGGAGAACGGCTGTCCAAAATAGAGGAATATATAGCGGTATATGCATGGGCGCAACTAAGGAAAATTTCTAGGGGGGGCTAGTTTTCATACACTTCGTTTAAAAAAATAGGAAAAAGAGTTACAATGCGCCTATTTAAAAACGCATAAGTAGTGTCGTAACAGAAGACAAAATCACTCTAATCGGGAATAAATCTCCGTAGATGTATTGAATATCTTGATCATCTCTTTCAGCTGACACTGATTCGATATTGAGGCGAACTAGGTTTAGTAAACGGCTGGGCAGTGCGTACCAGCAGTACACCCGGATCCTGCTGGATCAGCTAGAACTTCACCAGTTCGGCATCGTTGCGCTCCAGGAGCTTTACCGAAAAGGAGAGAAGGTACGGCGAATTCGTGGCCGCAGGGCACAATTTTACCAGAGCGACGGCACAAGCAATGAGCTGGATACCGGTTTTATAGTGCTGGGCAGGATGCAGAGTCGTGCGATCAAGTGGCAGGCGTTCAGCGACACGTTGTGTTTGTTGAGAATAAAAGGCTGGCTCTACAACTACACCATCCTCAATGCCTACTGCCCTCTCGAAGGACGTCCCGATATAGAGAAAGAAACGTTCTACGCACAGCTGGGGAAACTCTACGATAGCTGCTCGCGTAGAGACATAAGCCATATATATACATATATAAGCCGGTGATTAGCCAGCACAGCCTGCACACCGTCACGAACGACAACGGCCAGGGATGTGTCAACTTCGCAGCTTCCCGCAGACGCAGTCCGCAGAACCCGCTTTCCCCAAAAAGACATCCACGAAACCACCTGACCAACGTACAACAAACCAAATTGACCATGTTCTCATCGACGGCTCTCTGGTGGGGGTATTGGCATGACCACTTCGATCGAGTCTAGTGCGACGAAGTAAAAAGTTGACGATGTAGCTGATACGACCGGTAGTTCTCTACGGAATCGATACATCAACGCTTCTGGCCTCAACGCTTGGAGTTTTCGAACAGAAGGTGCTGCGGACTATCTATTATGGAGTACAGACAGACGACGGATAATGGCGACAGTGCATGAACCATGAGCTGCACGCGCTACTTGGAGAGAACCCCGTTGCACAGCTGGCGAAAGCCAATAGGTTGCGGTGGGCCGGTCGCGTCGTAAGGATGCCGGACGATGATTTTGTGAAATCACTTCTCTTCAGCAACTCTGTGGACAAGGGGACGCAGCGTGCGCGATGGCTCGACCAGATCGAAAGAGACTTGCGGGTGATGAGACGTCAGAGGAACTGGCGAAACACAGCCCTAAACCGAGCAGCATGGCAACAACTCCCTGATACAGCATGAGCCACCACGGCACTCGTCTTATTAGTAAGGTAAGTAAGAGAGTTAGGTTTGAGAATCGATCCTGGGCACAGTACTAGTTCTCAGCCAATGAATGATGACTTCTCAATTTGTGTTGATTTTGATGCTCTGATAGGAAGTATGGGACGTATTTATATTGACTACAGTTATTCTCTGGGAAATTCTAGGGGGGGCTTAAAACTTGCTAGGGGGGGCTGTAGCCCCCCTTAGCCCCCCCGTAGTTGCGCCCATGGGTATATGGCAGTAAGCGTAGGCATTACTAGTGTGGCAATGCTAGTGTGGCTTGCTAGTGTGGCAATGTGCATACTCAGGTATGGTGGACCAGTCTGGTCGAAAACGTTGGGTACTATCAGTTACCGCGGTAATGAAAGTACCCTCGTTTCGCGCAGACGAAGAGGGAAATGTTGACAGTGAGCGCCGGATACCACACCGGAAATCTCGATACTCGATCCTTCTCGTGTTTCAATGCAACTATCGAAACGGCAGTGAAAGCTACTCGTACCCAGGTAGCCATTAGCTTCTTTCTGATGCTATGTCAAAGCGTTGGGAGAAATAGGGTTGGAACTAGTGGGCTCTGATGGGTCGAGTCCGGTAACCCCATCCTCACTCCATGAGTCTTACTCAACTTACATAAAAAAATACAAACTCCCCATTAGTTTTTAGACTTCAGGGAAGCGTAGCAAGGAATTACTAGAGCGTCTGAAAACAAATCGTTTATTCGAAACATACTTATGTCTATGGAATTGTTTTTAAATTTGTTTCGCCAGTAACTCGTATCACCAATCAAGTTCGTTTTACCGCCCTAAACTGTGCCTGCAAGATTAGCCTTAGCTGCTTCAATATCTTCCAATAGAACTCCGTGCACTTTGAGCAAATGCGTTTTCATTTGCACCTTCAACATGAAGCGTAGCTCGCACAGTTCACATGGATACGGCTTTTCCTGGGTATGAACTCGCATGTGCACATTCAATGACCATTTCTTCTGCAGCACTTTGCCGCACACTTTGCACGGGAAACTGCTCGTGTGCAATTCCATATGTTTTCGCATCAGATGCCTGCAAATAAAAAAAAAAAGAATATCGAAAACTGTTGCCCAAATATATCTTTCCCTGCTCGTACCGATGTTTCAGTAATTTCCCACAAATATTACACGGAACTTCTTCACTCTTGTGCTTGACGGCATAGTGGAACTCGAACTTGGCCCTCTGTTTGAACTTTGCCCCGCACTGATCACATTCAAATTTGAAGCCATCGTCCCCGTGCAGCATCACCTCGTGGCGATCGCGAATGATCTTGCTACTGTACCGTTTGTCACAGCCCTCAAATGAGCACGCGTACGGTCGAACGCCATTGTGCTGATTCATGTGATACTCGAACGCGGACCGCTCTACCGACTTGCCACACAGCTCACAGATTTTGAAATGCCGTATGGTACCGTTAAGTTCCATTTTGACGCTTCCTTCACTATCGTAGGTTTTCTTGCCATGAAATCGGCGCTTCGGTTGACCATCTTTTGGCTTCCTCCGCTTGCTGCCGTTAGGTCTTCGTTTTATTCTCACGGGGGGTTTCTCCGAGGGTGGCAATAATCTTTGTAAAAGTACTAGCAGTCGTTTAGTGTCCGCGTTCTGCGGTTGATCTTCCCGGAAGGCGTACACGTCTTTCAAACGTCTCCATTCTGTTTTCACTGCGAGTGGATTTACATTAAATTTCACGGCAGTTTCTTTCCAGGCATTTGCATGCCTTTTCGCCCTAAAGTGGCTGTACGAAAGAACGATAGCTTAACATAAGTTGAGCG
The DNA here is from genome assembly GCF_029784165.1 of Wyeomyia smithii. Classification (NCBI taxonomy): domain Eukaryota; kingdom Metazoa; phylum Arthropoda; class Insecta; order Diptera; family Culicidae; genus Wyeomyia; species Wyeomyia smithii. The sequence goes on from NC_073694.1 coordinate 30,562,010, forward strand.
CATGTACCATAGCCTACCTACTTACTCGGGATGATTTGGATTCCAAAGGATCTCATGTTTGGCAATTTCTTCAAGCAATTCAATTTGCTGTTCTATGCTTTGAAAGGGTCCACCAGAGTGTTGTTGGGCCGACAATAAAGCTCCACTGTTCTTACCGATTTGCATGCTCTCACCTAGCATATCTTCCAACAGTTTGTACAGAGGATCATTCAAAATAGGATCGTCCATGGCAATCGAACCATCCATTAGCCGTAAACGACGTCCCCGATAAACTCCTCGCAGGCGACTCCACTGGTATCGTGCTTCGGCCTGTGTTACCTCCATCTGTACTGCTATTTCATCCCAGGCTTTATCCTTTTTCGCGCTAACGTTGTGACTAAAATTCAGAAAAATAATTCATAATTTTTCGCACAATAATAAAAAATCACATACTCCGGATGCTGAGTATTCCACACGATTTCGTATCCATAGCAGATCTGGGCAAACTTCAATCGTCTATCGTTCTCGAAAACTTTAAAGGAAGCACTCGTCGTTGCATCCTGCTCACTGTGACCAGCATTGAGGGTGGGTTCTTTCGGTGTTAGCATTTCGTCTAACATTTTGTACAGAGGCCGATCAAAACGGAAATTCTCCTTGGATATTTTTCCTCTTACTAAACGTCTAACCCGGTGTTTATACATGTCCCTCATATTTGTCCAGTTGCGTTCGGCATCCTTAGAGGAAACATTCAGTTCTTTACTAACTAGATCCCAAGCATTCTCACGTGACTCTCGACGGTAATAGCTACGAATGAAAATTTGAACCGTAAATCTCCAACTACGACACAAAACCAAACCACACGCACTCTATATGCTTGATGTTCCACAAAACTGGATGCTTGTAAATTACCCGCAAGTGAGCCATCTTTTGGTGTTCCTCCGCAGAAACTGCCTCGCTCGCATTTTCCTCTATCCTGAACCGTTCGCTTGTGGACATTTGTTTGGGTACACTATCGAACATGTGTTTGCACAGTGAAAACAGTTCTGCCATAGACGAATCATCAAGAAACAGATTATCACCAAGAGATTCGCGTTTTTGCAGCTCACGGTAGCCATCTCGAATGCGACGCCAATGGCGCTTAAGCGTCGCTACATCTAGTCCAAATTTACGTGCCAGCTCGGTCCAGCTTTCGTTAATTGTTTGAACCGAACTGTAAAACGGCCATTACTGTTAGTGTTTATGTTAATCGCCTGTGTTCTTACCTGATAAAGGAAATATCCCACAGTTCCGGGCGTTGCTTCACTTCCTGTGCAATATCTATTTTTGAAGCTATTGCTAAACGGTCACTATAGAGGAAAAATTTAGAAAAACGTTAACAATTGCTTACGTCAGCTATTACCTATCGTTGCCTTCGGTGACAAATTCAGTCGATGATTCTGCTGGCTCCAGTGCTTCAACTTTGACTACCACAAAATCAATCATCGGTTCCGAGCTGGTACGTGCCAGCTCGTCATCGGTTGCCGTTTCATTCTTTATATTCTCAGCCTTGAGTTCCTCAACGTCATTCTTTTCGGCCTTAGTCTTGCACAAAGCATCATTGACCGCACCTTGCAGTTTACGAACAAACGTTCGAAGTGTGCTAACAGCAGTGCAAAACTGTTCCCGACTATCAGCATCCCTCGTAGAGCGTTTGATTCGGATTGAGTCGTACACTTCTGCCGTCTGATGGCAGAGAATTCGGAACTCGTCTATTAGTTCTACCGTTCGGGCGCAATTGCAACATACAAACCGCACCGCACAGTCGGACGGCGCAATGAATATACCTAAACAATCACGAATCTTATCGATCATCGGAGTTCCCGACAACTCATCCGGGGTGAAAATGTCCATCAGTAACTCCGAACCGTCAGCAGTTTCGCTATAGTGAAGACACAAGCGGCATTGTTGCTGCACAGCCGGAGCGTGCGACATGGTTGATTCCTTGCAATAAGGTTCAATTTATTTAACCAGCTTTTGAATAGAACTATTAAAAATTTTGGAAAATAACTGAGAATCTGAACTTGTAATCGTATGAACATAAAAAAAAAAACAACTTTAAGAGCTAAGAGGAAAAAGACGACGGAAGTCAAATTATTTTGCATAATGCAAGGGGTTCTTAATTAGTGCTGAGAAGTGAAGTAATCGGACATTACACCATTAAGACATTAACTGCAGAAGCCAATTCATATACAAAAAAATGTGTGTACAAGCCGTTTGTTTATTATGAATGTGTAGAATTTATGAGATTTTGCCATATGAGAAGTTCATTTACCGATTAAACTCTGAATCAAAGGCTTATTCGACCAAAGCTTTGTTGTTTCCTTCGGAAGCCCCGCATCGCATGAAGAATCGAAACTATAGTGTGCGGGCAAAACTGCCGAGGGATAATGAAACGTCATCGCCATTTAAGACGCAAGTAAGAAAGAGATGCCCGATAATTGTTCACGAGCTTAGCACGTGCGGTGGTGGGTTGAAGCTGACAAATTTTACAGTGAGCTTCGGGCAGCACGGCAGATCAAAACTGGGTCAAAATCGAACGAATAAAGAAGGGTTTTGACAGCAGTTAGTGCGCTTCCAGGTCAAAACGAGGTGAGTTGGTGGAATAAAACCACATCGAAATCGTGACTTTCGCTGCAACTTTAATATCCTTACGTGGGAAGTAGTGCGCTGTAAAGCACATCAGATGCGCTATACAGCGCACTATTTGCGACGTAAGGTATAATGTGTGGCATGAGAGTAAAATCAATTGTCGCCAGTCGACAACTACAATTTTCAACTAAAAATAGTGTCTATAATGCAAACTGGAAAAGTTTTCCATCGTTCACCAGCAAAAACGATGAATCTGCGTATTAATAATCAAAAAGTTACGACTAACTGAAGGTGTATTTTCGCGAATATGGCTTTGAATGAAATATTAACTGTAGGGTTGCGAGAAAATTAAACGCATATATTGTAAATGCAGAAAAAAAACTATCGTTTGAACAAAACTTCCCAGCGATTCCAAGCTTAATTTGAGATTATTTTCCATTGTGGCCTTTTCTGGCCTTTAGAAGGGTTATTCAGCGACTCTGAACTTAATTTGGGATCATTTTCTATTATGGCTCTTTGCAGAGCTAAATTTGGGATCCTTTTTATTTATTCCTTTTTTGGCCTTTAGATACGCTTTTCAGTGGTTTTGAGTTAAATTTGGGATCATTTCCTATTCATTACTTTTCTAGCTTATAGGAGGTTTTTCCAAAAAATCTGAGTTTAATTTGGGATCATTGTCAATTTCGGCCTTTAGAAACACTTTTCGGCGATTCTGAGCTAAATTGGGGATCCTTATTCCTTTTCTGGCCTTTAGAAACTTTGTTTGAGCTGAACTTGGGATCTTTTTTAATTTGGCCTTTCCTGGGCATGCTTGATTGTGATTAAATTCTTTCTTTAGTTTTCAAATCTCTTTTGCAACTTTAAATTTGCTTTATGTTGTTTTTACGAAGAATTCATTTGTTATTTTCATTTTCTTAATATTGTGGCATACTGTGTTATGTCACAGTATTGAGAAAATGAAATGACTCTATTTTTTATCGGATTTTTTTTTAAACAAAACCTCTTTGGAATATGAACAGCTACGCAAGTTTTGATCAGAGCCCGAAGCGATTTATACTAAAACTCATTATTTCCCCATATCCGCATGCACTGTAATGTCACATGCTGTTGGATGTTTCACGAAGTAAAATTACGTTTTATTTTGCTGGTAATTTGAAATTATTAATTTTAGTTTCACCAGAGGGATATACTCTGCGTCATGTAGCCTCGCAACCATATCGAACGCTTCGTAGCCTGCACTGATTCAACATTAAGTGGTCCCTCGGCGGCATAGTCGTCTGTCAAATTCAACAAAATCTTCACTAGTACGCGTGTGTTTACGTTTTTCTTTGCATTTTCCACTTGCTCGTAGAAACTGCGTTTGGGTGTGTGTGCAAACCGATGGCAAAAGCAAGAAAACTGGTGAAAGAGCGAAGAGAAAAATTCGATGAAACATTCGCTGGTTGACTGTCGTACTTTTCGAGTTCGGAATTGTTAAAAAAGTGTGTTTCGTGGGTGAAAAGTGCTTCGAAAGTGAATAAAACTATTGCAAATTGGTAGACGGTGAGTTTTCCCATGCTAGTGAGATGAAATTTGCCGTTGAAAGAGATTTTCCGAGCTGAAATACGACTAGCAAGTGCAGTCGAAGCGGGTGTGGTGAAGCGAGCGACCATTCAAGAGTCCTAGTTTTTTTTTCTTCTACTGCAGTTTATGGATATGCGCGGGTGAGCGGACCCGCAGCGCGGCGGGTGCTTGCTACCCATTGAAGTGCACTGTGTGTATTATAATAGTAAACAAAAATCAAAATGGCTGCTGGATGGTACGGAATTCGGTGGAAATGTAAAGTGATGTTTTTTTTTTTGGGAAACTGCCTGACTGCCGGGAATGTTGAATAGACTTTTAAACTGAAATTTACTTTTTGGAGAGTACTACGATCTAGTATGATTGTTCGATAATAAAAAATGGGGTGACTAATACCAATACCAGGAAGCAGCACAGTTCAGCACATGAATGTAAAAATTTATGAATCAACATTCGAACAAGAGAAGTTACACGGCTATGTTATTGATTGTTATGAGGATAAATAATGCGATCCACTGTATGGCGAAGAAAAGTTTGTTTATTTTACCAAGAAAACCAAACAAATTGTTGGGTTTTCGGGAAGATCTGACTAAAATGGGGTTCATGTGCAATAATCACACACACCGAAGGAAACAGCCCCAAAAGAAAGATCGCAAAAGTAAAAAGGCCGAAAGCGGATTTAAGGGCTATTTCCACTGCTTCCGTTCCGGGACCGGGCCGTGTCCGGGACATGTCATGCATTCACACTGCGCCGTGCTTGAACCGTGCCTGCGCTGCGCTCTGGCTGAGAAATGTTGATGTGTGTATGTGGAAGAAAGTCTTCCTCTTTTTTTCATACCGCAGCTTACTCCGCGCGAAATATGTCACTACAACATACACGCATCCCCCCGAGTGCCTTCCGTGCACTCTCCGGCCAACACAAATTATCGTCGGCAACGATAGTTTTTCTCTCGCACGGTGGCAGCACGATGGCAACTCAATGCTGCCCCGGTCTGGGCACGGCGCGTCGGTGTGAATGCGTTCATAAGAACGCATGCAATCAATCTCAAACGAGCCCGGACGACACACGGAACAGTCACGGCCCGGTCCCGGAACGGAAGCAGTGGGAATAGCCCTTTAACGAGCTAGAAGAAAGCTCTGTTTCATAGTTCTTGGCTATGTTGTCTCGCCAGCAGCTATTATATACATGTACATGTATCTGGTGTAACTGCGGAGTCTGGCTATTTTTTCGATTTCATGCTTTTTATGCTGTTCTGTTTCTTTGGTACGACCGTGACAAACGATTACATTCAATATCCGTCGACAAGTGTATCCGGCAGGTACATACCCACTTGGGAGTGGAAATAGCAAACGTAACGGTTTGCTGGGGAAATTTTATTTATAAAAGTCATTGATCATTTCATTCGACAGAAGCAAGATGTGTGATTTTTGATGATCATATTCAAATTTGAACAGTTTTGAGTTTGGAACATGCTTTTACTACACGCTTGAAAAACGTGTCTAATTGTGCAGAAAAATACATTCTTCCCACTCTCCTCTTTCCCGTTGACTTGACCCACCACCAGGCAGTCTGCGAGTAATCGTCGTCGTTCTCACTTACCGGGGGTGAATGCAAGTGCATGGTTGGAGCGCATCAAAGAAAAAAATGACTCAAATATGTTGTACTCATCTTGTGTCTCTATTTTGATTACTTTTCAGGAGTGGATTATTTCGCCCGTGGATGCCAACATGAGCTTTCAAATGTCGCAAAACCGAACAAGTAAGTGATATGTTTTATTTTATCCTTTGATTACACTCACGTCACTATAATAGTGAAGTGATATCAATCAAGTCGGAATAGACGTTCAAATTTTAGCAGTATTTTTTTCATAATCGATTGTTTTCGTTGTTTTTTTTTTCTTTATATGTTTTTTCGTTGTGGTTGAACGTGAAATTTCACACATTCTGGTCAGATTTTTCAAATGGGATGGATCCGTTTTAGCATACCCTAACAAATTTTTAAAATGTTTTCCAAAATGTGGCAGTGATTGTTCAAGTTTATACTGTAAATTGATAACTCAGAGTCATAAGAAATTTCTATTTCCAGTGGTATGTAGTGTAACATCGTATATTCGAAGATTTAAAAAAATCTAACAATCCTTTGAGTTGTTGATTTTACGACCAATCTTTTGTATTCACCATACCTTAGATTCAGGAGTTTTTCTGTCGTTCAACCGTTTTACCTTCCGTAACCCAGGGCCGGATTTAGGATTGTGAGGGGCCTGGACCAAGTACCTTGTAGGGGCTCCCGTTTCAGTTGTCAAAATATAAGTTCAAGGAACGTTTGAGCAAAATTGTGTTGGTTTTATCAAAATTTAAGTTATTTCGTAGTGTCAAATAATTTTCTGGATTTTTATTCTTTGTATTTAGTCGTGAGTCATGATGAGTGAACTTCTGTAGGGGCCCCCAAAGTGTGGCTATGCGTAATAGGGTGGCAGTGTAAATCGACTTTTCGAATTTCGCTTTGAAGTAGTGCTCAAAAGTCCCGTCTTTTCGAAAAAAGCCTAACCTAGTAAAACTTAAGCTCAATCGGACCGTGAAAAAAGCACAGGTCGATAGCGATTTTTTTTTTTTGAATGCCAAATATCTTAGAAATGTATGGGCGTCGAGATCTGGTGTAACCTCGAAAAAAAAATTGGAAAAAAACGATTTTCTGGGACTTCTTTGAAAAGTTCAACGTCATCCGCGTACAATTTACGGCAAACATCCGGAGAAGAAAAATATCATTGATGAACAAAACTCAAAATATCTCTAAACCTCCTGTTGAAATATGAAAAGATTTACTCAAAATTTATAAATTCTAGGCATTTTTTGAAGAATTTCGAGAAAAAATTTCGTTTAGTTTCGGGAACCTCGAAATTTCGCACAGTCTTAATTCCTAGTAACTAATTTAATTTGTTTTAATATAACAAATTTTGAAAGCGTTTAGTCCTGAGCAACGCCGAATGCTTTCAACTAATATTAAATAATTTTTCAACAATTTTATTACGATGTTAGAGTTATTTTGTATTACGCTTGTGTTTTTTCACACTTTTTGATTTAGTTTTGTATATATGTTTTATTTCCGTGACAATTTTGACAATTTTTAAATACCTTTTAATGACTTGTTTGAGTAGAGGTGTTTCAAAGAAACGCTACCATTTTTGGGTTGGGAAAATTCAGAAATCATGTTAAGACATTTCCGTGTAATGTTTCTCCAGTATTTTGAGATATTCATTCGGTTTACTTTTGACAATTTGATTACAGTTTAATATAGATTCAAGCAAATTTCAAATGGGTTTATTTAGTTTTGCATTGCTCAACGTTGGATAGATACATTTGGAAGTATTATTTTCAATAAATACTCAATAAAGAATATTCTGGCCACGGTGCTCCCACAGACCGTTATTATAAAAAAATGTCCTTTTGAAGGTCGTGAAGTACAAAAAAGTGATATAAAAACGACGAAATACTTATTGCAAAGAACGTTTTTCAACCACCATTTTGTGAAATAACTTCCAAAACAGTTTCTATGCATTCCAAAGGTTATATTTCAAGACATTAACAATTGGTGGAAAGATTTATTTGAAAATTCCACAGTGCACAGTGGTCTAAACTCGAAAAATCGTGATCGTTCTAGATTTGATTGTGAAAAATAGATTTTATGTACTCAATGTCTTCAGCAAAATTGTTCCATAGAATAAGGCCTTACTTTTGGCGTTTTTAGTTTTTCAATCAATCCACCTAACAGTTAGAAAAAAAAATATTTTTTCTAATTTTTAATACACCAGATTGCTTCCTTCAGCAAAGTTGTGGAAAATTTTAAAAGAAAAACAATTTCAGAATACTGCGATGCCCTATCTGTACGTTGGACACGACAAAATAGAGTTTTTTGTGGAACACTCCTCCTTAAAATCAGTTTTTTGTCTATAACTTTTTCTATGATTGTCAAAACAATAAATTTTATGAGGTCTTGAGAGAATCTTAGTTGAATGAATAAAATCTTAGAACATTTTTCATTGTTTTGACCATTACAGACAAAATTATAGACAAAAAACTGACTTTAAAGAGAGGTGTTCCACAAAAAACTCTATTTTGTCGTATCCAACGTACAGATAGGACAACGCAGTATTCAGCAATTGTTTTTCTTTTAAAGTTTTCCACAACTTTGCTGAAGGAAGCAATCTGGTACTGTGGGATTTTCAAATAAATCTTTCCACCAATTGTTAATGTCTTGAAAAATAACGCTTGGAATGTGTAGAAACTATTTTGCAAGTTATTTCCTAAAATGGTGGTTGAAGAACGTGCTTTACAATAAGTATTTCGTCGTTTTTATATCACTTTTTTGTACTTTACGACCTTCAAAAGGGCATTATTAAAAAATGTACCGTACGAGAATTTTGAAATTTTGACCAGACATTCTGGACGTCATTACGAATCGAATGGTGTACTCAGATTCTTTGGTGCATTTTTTTATAATAACGGTCTGTGGGAGCACCGTGGGTGCGTTACAAAGGATAATAATAACTCAAAAATGTAATATGTTTTATACACAACTATTATGTGACCATTTGGCATTTTAATAGAACAAATTTTCGTTTGTTTTGCAGCAAAAGTACATCAGTTTTATTTAATATTTTATGGTGGTTTCCTTGCAATTTTGTTGCTAACCCAAAACAATTTCAATTGCGAATTAACTGTTATTCTTGCATGGCTTTTTAATTTCTTGACGTTTTTTGCTGCAATAAATATAAATTCCAATTTTTTGGAGTCAAATAATTTCGGTTAAATTTTTCATATTCTCTGTTACAAATATTTTTCGTGATTTTGTAACCGTTTTGCGCAGCTGTTGAATTCGTTGCAATAAGAGTTTAAATAATTTAATGTTTTCAGAATTTTGTGTTTGTAGAATTGTTTGCTTCTTTTTTATTACTATTTTCTTTGTTTATCGTTGTTCTTTTTTTGTGATAATTTCGTGTTCATGAACTCCGATTTAATTTTACAAAAGTCTTGCAACAACTTAGATACAATTTGTTACCTGACAATTGTATTAGTAGTTATCTGGTTATAACCAAGTTTATCCATTCTGAACGAGTGTTTGGATTATTTTGTAACTGTAACTATAATTATGTTTTGAGGCTGATTAGTGTTATCGAATTTAAGACGATTTTTTCTAAAATTGACAAATTGTAATAAACTGCAAAAAAGCGGTGAGTTGATATAGTCTAATTGAAACGAATATTTTTTTTTTAGAATTTTCAGTATCATGGAATAACACTATTGTCAACCAAACAAATATTGGTAGCGTTAGCATGGGCTCTACCTGAACTGTTTCTAAACAATTCTATTTAAATGTGAATTCTATAAAAAAAAAACCTTCACAAATACATTAAGGCGAATATAATTTTCTCAACAGCAGTTATTTATATTTATTATTCAATTAGTCGCAACCTAATTCATTGTACTGTAGAGGAGCATCCTTCGAAAAAAAAAACCCTGTTGCTCCATACTCCCACTGCTCCCATTAAGTTTCGGCATTGTCCTCCAGCTAACTGTACTTAAGTGGAAGCTTGTTGATGTTCGACGTCGGTAAATTCGTGTTGAAAGAAAAGTGTTGTTCAGACTCCAAAAATAACTCCCGCTTCTATTGAATAACCATAAACCCACCCAGAGAAGCTGCACAATTTGATTATTTCCATTTTCTTCCTTCACCCCCGCTTGACACTTCTCTTGTTCGTGGTTGTGTATGTGTGTGCTAGTATGTGCGTGCATATAAATTGGGGAAAATTCCCCTCCACACATCATCCATCCATTCTTCCATCCTTCAGTGAGGCACACGAAAAGCGCATCATCCGGGTCGGGATACGCCCTAGCCTTGATCGATCGCGCAAGGGTGGAGCTTATAATACACCCCCTCGTCCAGGTTCGAACGTTAGTTCCGTTTTTCCCACCATCGGGGGTGGAAAATGGCGTATCCTGGCGCGTGCTCAGTAGCGATTGTCAGCCTCGGGCCGTGGTTGAGTCCATCAAGAGGACTTGTGCCGTTCTTCACAAGGACCACTATTATTTCGTTTGCTGTTGCAGAATCTCCTGGTCCGGGCTCCGTCCGTGTATCCGTGTGTCCGGGCGCGTAGTGAGAGTGCTATTGAAGCGTTACAAAGGATATAGGACTTTTTTCCTGTCGTGTAATTTGGTGCAGAAATAAAAAAAATTTTGCTCAGGAAGTGCATTTAGGTGGTGAAAAAAAAAGAGCAACATTATTGTTAGCCGGTTGGTGCGATTCTGGTGACGACGACTTACTGCAGGTCGCCCATTGGCCTGCGGCTGTGAAGAAAAAAAAAACGCAAGAAGGATATCACGTCTTGGTTCGAGGGGGGCACAGCATTTTTTTTTCTCCCGCTCTCATTTTTTTCACTTTCGGATTCATAAACGCTCGCGCAAAAGTCAACACGCGCGCGTTGGTGTGTGAACAAGTGTCCAATAGTCGGTGGCGGTTTGTGTGTCCCGTCAACAACAAGAAGAACCCGTCGCTTTCTTCCACGAGCAGAGCACCGCAGGAGGAAGGTACGCTGCACTGTTGACTTATCCGGGTTGATTTTGTGTACCCTCATGTCCCTCCCGTCCTGTTTTACCACCAATGATGAAGATTGTAATTGAGATTAACAGAAACTGTTGAAACCTTGTAATCCACCCGAAGCAAAGGTATACGTACTGTTGTATGGACCACTGCGTCGACAGTGGTAGAAATCTATCTGCCAGTTTTTGTTTATTGCGAAAGATAATTGTTTTATCACATTGGCTTCTCAATTTATTGTCATCTTTCAATCACTTTATCTACACCTCACAAAAAAAACTTCAAATTTGAATTGAAACTAAAGTCTAATTATCATGCCTATAAAAATATTTTTGTAGAATGAATTGCGAGATTTTTTTTTTGTTGCTAATTCTCTCGGAACGGAACGGAAATTAAGGATGCCTGATCCGAACTTTCTCAAGGTTGGATGTTATTGACGGCAACAACTCGAGTCTTAATAATTGCCGTCTTGGGGTCTTGAAGTACAAAAGAGGTAAAAAAGTTAAAAAAAGTCGAACAAAATATAACATCAAATGTAACAGAAGCGTTTAATTCTCATTGTAAAAAATACGATGAAGAAAAATTCCTGTAATAATGATGAAATGCGGGAGAATTTGCAAAAATATTTAATACAAAAAAATTTGCAGACACAGGAAGTTAAACAAACTAATTAGATTTGAATTTTTTTTTTCTGAAAATAGTTAAACTCAACTGTTTTTTTTTTAATGATTATAGAATAAATCTAGTATATAGAACAATACGTATGTTGAAATATTGCAAAGGTGAAATGAACGTGAAATGATTTTAAATTTTTTAACCTGAACTTGGTAGTTATGGTAGTTAACATTATATAGTTTACCAATCTTGAATAAAACTAAGAAAAATATATATTTATATAAACAATTATATAAAAATGCAAAAAAAAATCAAGCTGTGAAACAATTTCTCAAAACAAAAAATGTGAAATATTAAAAATATGGAATAATTACAATATGCCAAAAATGATCAAATCACCTAGAAAATTAAAGAATTCGTTAACTTCTAAAAGTAACTCCAAAGTAAGTAGGATAAAAATGAATATAACCTTATATGAAGTGACAAAGATTATGCTCAACTTTCGAGCTTGTTATAACAAAATTCCCTGGACTGAATATTATTCTAAGACCTTAATTCTATTCTTAAAAACCCGACCAACACAGATGGCGAAGGGCAAATCGGATTAAGCTACGCTGGATTCTCACTAATTGGATAATTTGCGTTGCATACCGTATACTCCAAGATGCTCCGAACCAACGAGCAATACAGCGCCTTGTGAACGTAAATGTCGTTTATATCTACGGTGTTACGTCGAATGAATATTTGAGCTTCGAACGCTTTATCAGTAGTGATAGGGATGTGCACGTCGAACTTGAATTTACTATCAACGACCACTTCAAAAGCTCGAATAGAAGCAATGCGTTGCCGGACCTTTGCTCCAATAGAATAATCGTATTCAATTCCAATTTTCGGGCGAGAAAATGTAATGGATTTACAATTCTCGGCATTCAGTTCTATCTTATTTTCAAGGCACCAACATTGTAGCTCATCTATATCCGTCTATAGCGCGTAGCAATCGAAGTAGGTCTTCATAATGCGATAAATTTTAAATCGTCAATGTACATCAAAATATCAAATTACAAACGACATATAATCGAACCTAGAACGCAACCTTGTGGAACACCAGATGCGAGAGAGAAGACACGGAAGTGCGAGCCGTTGACTTTGACGAAAGCATTTCGCTTTGTCAGATGGCAGCGCTCTGCCCATCCGTAATTCGGCATGGAAAATGCAAGTAATTGAGTTTGGCTATAACACTTTGTCGAATGCTTTTGCGAAGTCGGAATATATGACAGCGCTCTATTGCCTGTTCTCAATTCCAGCTGAAAGCAAACCATTGAACGTCATGAGATTCGTAGTTATTTGATATTGGAATAAATGCCAATGATTAAAACGCTCATTGAAAACTGAGAATCGTTGAAACATATTTTGATAAAACACGATTTCGTGACAAAATCAGTTTGATTACTGAAAACGAAAAATACTTTAATTTAGATGCGAATATTGAAAAGGGACGAATTATTAAAAGCCAAAAAGAAAAATAGGAAGAAATTTAAAAAAAAAACAAGTTTACAATTTAACATATGGATATTGGAATGTCAACAATTTCTACTGAAAACATTTCTTAAACCCAAACAAAAATATTTTAAACACTAAATTGTGGAATTATCATAGTAAAAACTATGCCAAAAATTATTACAACTATCCAAAAAATGGGAAGATAAATCGTCGAATCTTCTTCAATTAATCAGACGATAGGAAAACAATAACTGAATACAAAATGGCAAAAAAATGGGAAAGTTTACAACAAAAAAGAATCCAATTAAAAAAAAATCATGGAAAAAATAGTATAAAAATCTTTGCGATAAAAATATACAATGTCGATGGAAAGTTTTACTTTGATATTCAATAAAAACACGATAGTTTGAAACAAAACGGCGCAATGTTTTTAAACCTGTACTTGAAAATTGGTAGGAGTGAAAATATATAAATAATTATATAAGAATAACTATATTTAAAAAGTACAAAAAGCATGAGAAGAAAAAGAAATACACTAAAGTCGCTTTTACGCGGGGGATACGTGCCGCGTAAAAAAACCGCGTAAATTCCGGAATCCGCGTAAAAAAACATCGTTAATTTTGCATTCCGAGTGAAGGGAAACCGAAATCCGGGCAAAAAAATACCGCGTAAATTCCGGAATCCGCGTAAATTCCGGATTCCGTATAAAAAAAACCTCGTAAATTCCGGAATCCGCGTAAAAAAACCTGCGTAAAAAAAACCGCGTAAAAAAAACGCGTAAAAAGCGACCTTAGTGTACAAATAGCAAAAACTGTGGAATACAGTAGGCGAAAAATAATTGAGCAGAGAAGTAAATATTCCGAAGAACATGCAATTATCGACACAGATATGAACAAATAGAAAAATTCTGCAGCAGTTGGAATGAATATATATGGAATCATATAAAAGGAGACACCCAAAAACACATACTCTAAAGCCGGTTTTTACTTATATTTCATCATTATCATTTTTGTGACGATTCCGTAACTTATGAGCTTTTTTGCGTGGATTCCCCAGAAAGATTTTTATTTCTGTTTTTCCAATCGATTATTTAGCGTGCCGGGTGAATTTCCACAATAAAACTCCCGAATATTCCCTGATTTCATCTAAGCTTCTATTTTTATCTTAATTCACAAGTAGAATTAATTCTGCTAATATTTGTTTGCTATAATTTTACCAACTGTTTTCGGGATTCACGCAGGTTTTTCACGGTTTTTTTCTTGCACGAAGAGCTAGTCCAGTGTATACCTAAAGTCTATTTATTAAAATCAAGAAAGTTTGACAAATGAATAGATAAAAAAATGAACCAAAGGAGGCCATGAATAGTTGTATCAGGCAAAATGAATATAATTAAAATATTCTTAACACAAAAAAACAGTTAACTCAACATTGAAAACAAAACAGAAAAAAATTTACATAAACATCAATACAACTTGAAAAAAAAAAAGATCAATGCTGCTTTGAAAATCATAAAAATCATGGCAAAATTTCAATCTACAAAAAGTATAAAAAAAACACAAAAAAATGAAGCTTAGGCGACTGTTTCGAAGAACATGTAACAAATTGAACAATAAATGAATAGATCGGTGGTTCCCATTTTTTTTGGCTCCGTGGTCCCTTTTGCTAAACAAAAAGAGTTCCGCGGCCCTCTTTACACAGAGAGCTTCGCGAAACTCAAACGAGTGGAATCTTGAGCAGCTTCGACAGAGTTTTGTACTGTTCACAGCAAAAAAACAGAAATTAGAATTGTTTCGTTAGAATAATACATAAATTTAAACAAGGATTTCTTAGATAATGATGCCAGTTATTTTAAACAAATTTTTGATTTTGGAAAAAAATTATATATGATTTAAAATATTATTTAAATTAAAAAAAAAAAAGAAACATGCAACCACTTTAAACCTAGGAGCCGAACAAGATGTAAATTATATTCATCAAATTTCACCATAACTGGCAACATTGATTGCACCATTTCGAAAGACTTATCTGGCAGCAGGAAAAAAAAAACATCGCCATCAGCAAGCTTCTTACGTGTTAACGTATGCAGATGTATGTATATACGGGTTGATTCGTTTCCACAGGGCGGCGGCAATGGTTCTGTAATAAAGTAAGAGGAAAAGGATTTTTTCGCTTCTTCACCGCTGCTGCTGCTACCGGTCTCCAACAGAGGCTGCTGGTTGCTTTCCGATGATTCCTGCACACTTCCCAAGCACAAAAGTTGTGCCCCTCGGGTAGCGGTTGGGGGTGGAACCCTACCAGAGCCACCATGTCGTCGTCATTACAGCGAGGCGACAGAAAGAGACGGATAACCGAAGGAGTAGAGTCCATAACCAACGGCGAGGCCACCCAACACACCAAACCCAGCCAGCCAGTCAGCAATCCCGGGCACCGCACGCGCGTCGTATAAATTAAATCAGCGCTGGGGAGGAATTGTTTATTGAACTTTTATCGCTCGATAAGCGCAGGACCCGGGTCATATTTCGGTTGCCGAAAGAAAACAGGAGAAAAAAAAGCTAGACTAAAACTTTCGAAGTGCATATTATTACGAGAAGTTTTAAGTAAAACTTTATCCGACAATACGTGTAAAAGTTTTGGAAATAAAACAAACAATGCGTTAATCAAGTGCCGTCAATCCACCCTTCGAGTGTGGGGGTCGTAAAGTGTGAATCAAATTTCCCGGCGAGTGTTACGCGTTGTTGGTGGATGTGGTTCAGGAATAACTTTCGCCAAACAGTCTGACTGACGATTGTCGACGACTGCGGCGGTAGCAGCAGCAGAGCCTCACTTGGATAGAATTCGGGTCATGAACAGACCGGCAACGGAATGGAGTTTTTACAGTATCTAGGCGACAGTAAGATGATGGTTTTATTTGTTCTCTCCGTGTACCAGTACCAGTATTAATTTGGTTGTAGCGGTAATGAAAAGCCGCTTAAAGAAGGATCGTTTTGCAAACGTGGAGTACTCATTGATAATTCATCTGTTTTTGTGAGCGTGGTTTCGGTGGAATATAATGAACAAATGGATTTCGTTTTTTTTTGAGAGTGAATTGAGCTGAAGTGGTGTGAAGTGACGAAAAAGTTTGTTTCCGTAAACTAAAAAGCAGTTGGTCATAGGAAGAACAATTATACTTATGATTTCTTCGCATTTTGATAATCTTTTTGCTTCAAAAGTGTATACTTGATTGTAGAATCACTTTGACTAGTATCCTTGCG
Source organism: Wyeomyia smithii (assembly GCF_029784165.1). Classification (NCBI taxonomy): domain Eukaryota; kingdom Metazoa; phylum Arthropoda; class Insecta; order Diptera; family Culicidae; genus Wyeomyia; species Wyeomyia smithii. Next base: position 30,578,135 of record NC_073694.1, read on the forward strand.
AACTGCAAAAGTTTTCCCGTTGTGTTTTCTCAACATTTTGTCACTTTAACCCTCTAGTGCCCAGTGCCGCCTTTAGACGGTCTTTATTTTTTTCTTCACATAACATTTATTTGACACGGCACAAATACAATTTAATGTTTAACGGCGCCAATTATATCTGATGACTTAAAAACTAAAGCAAATTTTTTATCCTCGCTGCCGACTACGAGCTGAAATTAAGTCTAACTTAAAACTAGCATGGGATTTCCAATCAGTGTTTTGTTGTTCAATGGTCGTCTGATAATCGTCGAATGGCATGTATGGATTCGTTCTGCTGAGCCACGATGTCGTGAGTTGGGACAGAGGCTCGTAGTCCTTGGGTCCTGGTTCTATTGTGCGGGGTCTGGTTGCTGGTTTTGTGCTTAAGGTTCAAACGTGTTCTTGTCGTTTTGTTGGGTGTAGACGGAGGGGAACGGGACTAGACTGGGGCGTGGATGGATTTCAGGAAAACGTATATAAGGGACATGTAGGATAGGTCACGGCTCGCCAAGACATCACGAACAGGAACAGCCGGCTGTCTACCCTCGGCCTGCAGGGAAGCTATTAATTTAGACCTGGCGTCACGGTGTACAGGGCATGACCAAACCACATGCTCTATGTCGTGATAACCTTCACCACAGGCACAGATACCACTTTCCCCGAGCCCAACACGACGGAGGAGCGCGTCAAATCTATAGTGATTGGACATAAGCCGGGACATCACGCAAATGAAATCCCGACCTACATCCAACCCCTTGAACCACGGGTTCGTCGATACTTTGGGGATTATGGAATGTAACCACCTTCCCAATTCCCCTCTGGTCCAAGCATTTTGCCAACTGATGATCGTATTCTGACGTACAAGTGCGAAAAATTCATTAAAGGCAATTGGTCTTTCATAAATATCACCGTTTGTTGCGCCCACCTTAGCCAAAGAGTCCGCTTTCTCATTACCCGGTATCGAGCAGTGAGAAGGGACCCACGCTAAGGTAATCTGAGTAGATTTTTCGGATAAAGCACTCAGATGTTCCCGTATTTTCCCCAGGAAATACGGAGAGTGCTTAACATCTTTCATCGATCGGAGAGCCTCAATGGAACTGAGACTGTCCGTAAAGATGAAATAATGGTCCGTGGGCATTTTTTCGATAATCCCTAGGGTGTACTGAATTGCAGCTAATTCTGCGACGTAAACAGAAGCAGGCTTATCGAGCTTATGGGAGACGGTTAAATTGTTATTGAAGATACCGAAGCCAGTGGACCCATCAAGAAGTGATCCGTCAGTGTAGTACATATTGTCGCAGTTGATGTTTCGATATTTATTGGAAAAAATTTTAGGGATCTGCTGCACGCGTAAATGATCCGGGATTCCACGAGTTTCTTCTATCATGGATGTATCGAAAAACACAGTAGAATCAGAAGTATTTGATAAGTCGACACGATTTGGAATATTCGAAGAAGGGTTAATATTTTGGGACATGTGATTGAAATACAATGTCATAAAACGGGTTTGAGAATTAAGTTCGATTAACCTTTCAAAATTTTCAATCACGGGACGGTTCAAGACCTCACATTTGATTAGAATACGAGAAGACAGGCTCCAGAAGCGGTTTTTCAATGGTAGTACTCCAGCTAAAACCTCCAAACTCATCGTATGGGTCGACTGCATGCAACCTAAGGCGATACGCAAACAACGATATTGTATTCGCTCCAGTTTGATCAAATGTGTGTTTGCTGCGGAGCGGAAGCAGAAACACCCGTATTCAATAACAGACAATATCGTTGTTTGGTAAAGCCTTATAAGGTCTCCTGGATGGGCTCCCCACCATTGTCCGGTTATTGTACGAAGAAAATTCACTCTTTGTTGACATTTTTTCATCAGATACCTCACGTGACAACCCCAGGTGCCTTTAGAGTCGAACCAGACACCAAGATATTTGTGTACCAAAACCTGAGAAATCGTTTTACCCATTAATTGTGTTTGAAGCTGAGCAGGTTTATGCTTCCTAGAAAAAACTACTATCTCAGTCTTCTCCGGAGAGAATTCGATACCTAGCTGTAAAGCCCAAGCAGACAAATTGTCCAAGGTATCTTGCAATGGTCCTTGCAAATCGGCAGCTTTGGCTCCTGTAACGGAGATTACACTGTCGTCTGCAAGTTGTCTTATCGTGCATGAATTTGCCAGACATTCGTCGATGTCATTTACATAAAAGTTGTAAAGAAGGGGGCTTAAACATGAGCCCTGGGGAAGACCCATGTAGCTAATGCGAAAAGTTGCCAAATCGCCATGCGTAAAATGCATGTGCTTTTCGGACAACAAGTTGTGCAAAAAATTGTTCAAAATTGGAGAAAATCCTTGTCGGTGAAGTTTACCCGAAAGAATGTCAATAGAAACGGAATCAAAAGCCCCCTTAATGTCCAAGAACGCAGACGCCATTTGTTCTTTACGAGCATACGCCAGCTGAATATCTGTTGAAAGCAACGCAAGACAATCATTCGTCCCTTTGGCACGGCGGAAGCCAAATTGAGTTTCTGATAGTAGACCATTTGATTCGACCCAGTGGTCTAAACGACGGAGTATCATTTTTTCCATCAATTTCCGGATACAGGATAGCATTGCAATCGGCCTATAAGAGTTGTGATTAGAAGCTGGTTTCCCTGGTTTTTGGATGGCGATCACCTTCACTTGCCTCCAATCCTGCGGTACAATGTTTTGCTCCAGGAACTTATTGAACAAGTTCAACAAGCGCCTCTTGGCATTGCCGGGTAGATTCTTCAACAAGTTGAATTTGATTCTATCTAAACCAGGCGCGTTATTGTTACAGGACATGAGGGCAACTGAAAGTTCTGCCATCGTAAAAGGTGATTCTATCGCGTCGTGGCCCGGAGACGCATCGCGAACAATATTTTGCTCAGGAACAGAGTCCGGACATACTTTCCTGGCAAAATCAAATATCCACCTACTTGAAGACTCCTCGCTTTCGTTGACCGTTACGCGATTCCGCATTCTTCGGGCTGTGTTCCAAAGAGTGCTCATCGATGTCTCCCTCGACGTCTCGTTCACGAACCGACGCCAATATCCACGTTTCTTTGCTTTAGCCAAGCTTTTAAGCTTGGTATCAAGCTCCGAATACCGTAAATAGTCGCCAGGTATACCTCCCGTCTGGTAGGCCTTAAACGCGTCGGATCTTTGCGTGTAGACATCGGAGCACTCTTGGTCCCACCACGGAGTGGGAGGCCGTTCTTTGATCGTTACGCCGGGATATTTCTTCGTTTGGGCTTGCAACGCGGCGTCGAGAATCAAGCCCGCGAGGAGGTTGTATTCTTCAAGTGGTGAATGATGTTGAATCGACTCGACCGCTTTTGAAATCATTTCCTCGTATAACTTCCAATCGACATTTCGTGTGAGGTCATACGGAATGTCAATTGGTCGCATGCGAGTTGACCCGTTAGTAATTGAAATAAGAATAGGCAGATGGTCGCTACCGTGAGGATCGAGGATTACCTTCCATGTGCAATCCAACCGTAGCGACGTCGAACATAAGGATAGATCCAAAGCGCTTGGGCGCGCTGGAGGTTTCGGGATACGTGTCATTTCACCGTTGTTTAAAATAGTCATGTCGAAGTCATCGCAAAGGTTATAGATTAAAGAGGAGCGGTTATCATTGTATGGGGAACCCCAAGCCACGCCATGAGAGTTGAAGTCTCCCAAAATCAAACGTGGCGAGGGAAGAAGTTCTATTAAATCAAAGAGCAGCCGTTGCCCAACCTGTGCTCTGGGGGGAATATATATTGAGGCAATACAAAGCTCTTTACCTTGTATTGTCATTTGACATGCGACAACTTCGATGCCTGGAATCGAGGGGAGGTTAATACGATAGAAAGAATAGCACTTTTTAATCCCTAAAAGTACTCCTCCATATGGGGTGTCTCGATCAAGGCGAATAATATTAAAATCATGGAAGTTGAGATCAATATTTGAAGTAAGCCAAGTTTCACAAAGGGAAAATGCATCGCATTTGTTTTTATTTATCAAAACTTTAAACGAATCAATTTTTGGTAAAATACTTCTACAATTCCACTGTAAGACAGAGATAGAATCCTTCATATACGCAGTTGAATTAGGCATCGAAGGATACAATCGCTGCAAGGAGAGGCCATTGGGCAGTCAACTGCTTCAAAAATGATCTAACTGTTGGGAGGAATGCTGTAAGAAAAATTTTAATTGGATCGGGTACATTGAAAGTTTCAAAAATCCAGTCCACAATGTCAGAAAATTTCACTAATCCAGAGTTTGTTTCATCAACTGGGAGTGTAAAAGGAGCAACTGGGGTTTTAGATGTTCCTGGCAGTGCTGGGAACTCCTTCTGGGACTTTAAATTTGCCAGCCCAGGAGGAGTTTGCTTCGGTTTTTCCGCAGCACTGTTTGGTTTGTTTGTAACCTTCATTTCACTTTGAGAAATCTTAGGACCTTTTCTGGGAAGTTTAGGAGAGGAAACACTTTTCCTCTTTCTAGACTCCCCAGGATTGGCGTAAGATGCTCCCGCTGGTGAATCGTCAGAATCGGTTTCCTCAGAGGGCAACAGATCGAAGGGGTTCGAAGTAACGGGAGAAGTGGTAACGGTCTTCTTCAGCATGTCAGCGTAGGAACGCTTTGAACGCTCTTTGAGAGACCGTTTTATTTTATCCCTGCGCTGCATGTACACCGCACATGTCGAGAGCTCATGCAGATTTTCTCCGCAGTGAATACACTTTTCAGCGTTAACACTGCAAGAATCTTCCGCATGAGACTCCCCACACTTGCCACAACGTGCCTTATTGCAGCAGTAGGCGGCTGTATGGCCTAACTGCTTGCAATTCAGGCAGTTCATGACGCGGGGCACGTAGAGCCTCACAGGGAGACGAACCCGGTGGATCGAGACGTGGCTTGGTAGTGCAGACCCGGCGAACGTAACTCGAAACGAGTCTGACGGAGTGTATACTGTTTTGCCACCGATGATCGATGCTGACCGCAATTGCTTGCAGTCGAGCACCTTTACTTCGGGACACGTTTTGTTCTTAAAGCACCCTTTGGCACTTTGCAGTATACACTCGACGGACAGACTCGAATCGGTTATGACACCGTCGATCTCCACGTCTCGTGCGGGTATGTAAACGCGATACTCGCGTGTGAAGAGCTCAGAGCAAGCTATATCGTTGGCCTCTTTCAGGTTACCGACCACGACACGGAGCTTGTTAGGCCGGACCTTGGAAATTTCGGTCACGCCCTTGTACTCCTTCGTCAGGTCTTTAGAAATCTGCAAGAGGTTCAACTTTTTCGATTTCGGTCCTGCCTTTGGCCGAAAATAAACAGTATAGCTGCCCTGGGCTCCGTCTGGGTAAAGCCTGGGGCGAGGGGGGACTGAAGAATGAACAGGGGAGGGGGTAACAGAAGGGTCAGGGTCAGAGGGGTTCGGGGATGGTGGCGCGGGAGGCGAGGGATCTACATCCATCGCGCTATGTTTAGCGCACTAGCGCTGACAAGAACACGTACCTTTTTATTTCTCCCTTCCAGTAAGGTTGGTTGTCCGATCGTTCGAAGTAGCAGCCGTTACAGCCAGCAGCACCAATACAGCAGCACCAAACAGCCACCAGCAGCGAGCCAGGTGTGAGATCACTCCACACAGCGATACGACTCGCTGACACTGATGGCTTCTTCTTTTTCCTCGTTTGTGTCTCGTCCACTGCTGTAGCACAATCCAGCCAGCAGCCAAATCGGCTTACGCACCAGCTGGCAGTCACGATGCGAAACAGTTGCACAAAGGAACGACCTTGAACCCGGATTTATTTCACTCGACCAGGCAAACAATGCCAACACTTGTTCACACGTCTTTTGTTTTATACTCTATCGGACCGATCACCAAACACGTCCAGTACTGATGCGTGTTCGGCACAGAATGATTTAGACGGTCTTTAGTTGAACCTCTACAAAGCTTCAATCAATACTTAAAAAATATTTATGAAGATTCATAGTGATTTTTTCGAAGTCCGTCTAAAAATTAACTCGGGCACTAGAGGGTTAATGTTTTTGGGAGTGTTCGCATATTTTTCTATATAATCATTAACGCTATGATTTCGCAGTTATGACAAATGAAATTTTTGATTTTGATCACCAAAAAAAAATTTCTGGGCAAATTTTTTGAGAATTTAAATGTCGCATCTTTCAACGTATGACGTGGCATTCGCAAGGTACGCCCCTCTTGTGAACTAGTGTTCCTATTCCTTTTTCCTAGTTCACATTATTTATGACCTAAGTACATAATGACAGAAAAAAAAACTTCTAAGAGTCATGAAAAGCCCAAAATAAAGCAAAAAATGATTTCAAATTGAGCCCTCGAATATCAAAAATGCATTCAAAGGCCTGGGAATGCCAAAAATGAAACTTTTCTCAAATTGATTTCAAGATGGCAAAAAAGATAAGGAAAATAGTGAAAACAGTTCAAGTCAAGCTCAGAATTGCAAACAAACATGCTTGAAAAACCTTCAATAAAAAGGGTTCCATGTGAAGCTTAGGATGGTGAAAAAATACGCTCTCAAAGGCTAGAACTGACAAAGACAAAATTAAACTATAGTTGAGGTCAGAATGGCAATAAAAACTAAGGTCAAAAAATCAAAATGATCGTACGATGAAAATGGAAGGGTACAACCAAACAAACGATTTTAACTTCACGAACCAATTTCATTTTTTGTCTTATGTTTACGTTTTAGGTTAAGTAAAGCGGGCAATGTATGTAGTTTTACGAGGATGCGAAAAATAAACCTGGTAATGAAATGGTGTGACCTAAACATAGAAAAAATTTTCCTCCTCCTCATCCAAACGATAAACTTAAAAGTTTTTAAGTTTGGTTCGAAATAGAAGAAAAACCAACACTAAAAATACCAAATTGAGCACAGAACATCGAGAAAACGCTGCTAAAAATATATATCATCGACTCCTACCTTTTGTTTCCATACGACACTAGAAGAATTTGATTGTCTCCCTTCCAATCCGCGACACGATACCAATTACAACATACAAACAAGTGGTTTTGGGGTTGTGACGTAAATATTTATCAACGAGCCCTTTTTTATGGTATTTCACAAATGGCGGGTCGTTTTCAGCAGAAGCATGTCAAAATTTACGTAAACTACCATCATCATGCATCATTGTTTTTGGAGTTCTATGTCATCAATGTCAACAAACAAGGCCCTTCAAATCATCTTGTCAACACGAAAGACGATTCATTTTTCGTACATTCGTGCTACATATGGGACAGGGCTTTTAAGAGACTTGGTCTGTATTTCAAATTTAGTCTCTGAAATGTCTCTTTTTCCACCGAAAGTTTTCTAAAGTTTCTTTTTTCTCATAAAATGGTCTCTTTTTCACCTAAAAGTCTCTTGTTCCAATTCCCGTTAAAATTATCATTTGGATTTTCAAATGCGTTTCTGATAAATTAAACATTCAAACATTTTGGGAATACAGTAGTTATCATGCTACAAAAGTTATACGTTTATATTTCCGTTTTTTACAATTTAAAAGCCCTTCAGAAATCAATAAATATTTTTCGCTTCTTAATATGAGTTTCTTCTACATGATTTTTTATGGTTTTGTTTTTAATTCCATTTTACTCTCCTTTCTCAGTTATTTGATCTATGAAGTTCCTATTTTCTCAGTCACTACCAGTTTTGAAAAAATAAGTAATCTCTGTGTTTTGCGAAAATGGTAAAATGACTTAACTTGAAAAAAAGGTGGTGCCTCATACAGTATGGGTCTGAAATAAATATCGCGAACAAAAAGCAAGCAAGCGTGAGTGTTTAGCCGCTTGCTTTTTGGGTATAGTGTTCAAGATCTGTTTCATGAAAATAACAATGCTTGCCGGGTTTGTTTTACTCTCCGTACATTCCTCCAGGATTTTCAAGGAAAGTTAATTGATTCCCCGACTGGTTTCATATACACCTAAATTTGACTAGAACCATATGCTTTTTCAATGGTTAGCACACATTGGTTTCGCAGTAAAAAAAATCGATTCAATGTAAATAATTTTTCTGCATCACCAGAACGATTTTTCAGTTTCTGCCGCGACCTACGGCAAGAGTCAAGTGACAAATTGGGTGACACCCGTTAACAACGAGAGCTAGTATGTCACAATCACAACCCCCTAGAGACCTTTTGATTGGGTGCGGTTTTGTAATTATAGCAAATTGAATGTATGTTGACCTCTGAGCAGGTCCGGATTAGAGGAATGCCAATGGGGCAAATGCTCTGGGCCTCCCGTCAGTGGAGGCCTTTTTTGCTCGTGACCTTTCAGCGGAGTTAAGGCGTAGCACAATTTTTCGTCGAAATATTTTGAACAAAAAGGGCCCCACGAAAAAATCTGCCCGGGCCCCCCAATCCTGCCCTGCCTCTGAGTTTTTTTTTTTTTTTGAAGTAGAATACTTCTCTCAGGAAGTTCGGCTACATAGGGATGTGAAATGAAAATCTAAAACCGAAAAAAGTGAAAAATATGTTCAATTTCAAATGCTAATAAATCGGTTAGTATTCGATGGATTTCCTTCGTTCTTGCAGCAATAGATTGGAAAATCTTCTAAGATTCTTCCCAAAATAAGATAATTGTAATTTTATTTTTTTTTTTTTTTTAAGGGGGGATTTGTTAGTAGCTTAAGTATTTATGATAAATATTAGTAAATAATGAGTATGTGTGTCCAATCACAAATGGTGACTTCTCAACACTGTTAGAAATTTGAAATTTTAATTGTTAGGATTTGTTTGCTTTCGCAATAAGGACTTATCATTCGTAGGGATTTAAACCTACTTGTCAGAAAAGGGGAAGTAAACTTACAACTAACTTAATTGCTAACTTATTGGCTATAAAGAGAGCTTATCGTAGCAATTGAGGATTGCAACGATTTTTGTCGAAAATTGTTAATAATTTTATTTGACATAGCTTCTAATGGTTCAACACCAGTAAGTCTATGTAATTCGAGTGTACCAAACCAAGGAGGACGCTTCAAAATCATTTTCAGAATTTTATTCTGAATCCTTTGGAGCGTTTTCTTCCTTGTTGAACAGCAACTTGACCAGATCGGTACAGCATAAAGCATTGCTGGTCTAAAAATTTGTTTGTAAATCAAAAGTTTGTTCTTTAAACAAAGTTTAGAATTCCTGTTAATGAGAGGATATAAACATCTCGTATATTTGATGCACTTGGCTTGTATACTCTCAATGTGCTCTTTGAAAATAAGTTTTTTATCATAAATTAGTCCCAAGTACTTAACCTTGTCGGACCAACTTAAAATAACCCCATTCATCTTGACAACGTGATTATTGTTTGGCTTGAGGAAAGACGCCCTAGGCTTATGCGGAAAAATTATCATTTGAGTTTTAGAAGCATTGGGAGAGATTTTCCACTTTTGCAAGTAGGAAGAAAAAATATCTAAACTTTTCTGCAATCGACTGCATATGACACGAAGGCTTTTTCCTTTTACGGAAATGCTTGTGTCATCGCAGAACAATGACTTTGTGCATCCTGGAGGCAAATCAGGAAGATCTGAAGTGAATATGTTGTACAGGACTGGCCCCATGACTGAACCTTGAGGTACACCTGCTCTGACAGGAAATCTATCAGATTTTGAATTCTGATAGACAACCTGCAGAGTTCGATCAGTAAGATAATTTTTTAAAATTTTGATAAGGAAAATCGGAAAATTAAAAGTTTGCAATTTCGCAATCAAACCTTTATGCCAAACACTGTCGAATGCTTTTTCTATGTCTAAAAGAGCAGCTCCAGTGGAATAACCTTCAGATTTGTTAGCTCGTATCATATTAGTAACTCTGAGCAATTGATGAGTAGTGGAATGCCCATGGCGAAATCCAAACTGTTCATTTGCAAAAATTGAATTTTCGTTGATGTGTGACATCATTCTGTTAAGAATAATTCTCTCAAACAGTTTACTTATTGAAGAAAGCAAACTGATTGGTCGGTAACTTGAAACTTCAGCTGGATTCTTATCCGGCTTTAAAATTGGAGTAATTTTTGCATTTTTCCATAATTTGGGAAAATATGCAATTTTGAAGCAGCAATTGAAAATTTTCACTAAAAATTCCATTGTGCTCTCAGGGAGATGTTTGATTAGTATATTAAAGATTCCATCGTCACCAGGTGCTTTCATATTTTTGAAATTTTTAATAATTGATTTAATCTCATTCAAGTTAGTTTCAATTATTTCTGCAGGTAAAAAATTCTGGGAAGAAATTAAATCAAATTGACGTGTGACTTCATTTTCAATTGGACTCACAAAATTCAAATTTGAGTTATGAACACTCTCAAACTGCTGAGCAAGTCTTTGAGCCTTTTGTTCATTGGATACAAGAAAACGTTCACCATCTTTTAAAACTGGAATAGGCTTTGAAGGTTTCTTAAGAATCTTCGACAGCTTCCAAAATGGTTTTGAATATGGTTTCAATTTTTCAACTTTAGTCTCAAAATTTTGATTTCTCAGAAGAGTAAATCTATGTTTAATCTCTTTCTGTAAATCTTTATAAATAGTTTTAAAAACAGGGTCACGAGAACGTTGATATTGACGTCTGCGGACATTTTTCAAACGAATTAGAAGTTGAAGATTTTCGTCAATTATTGATGAATCAAATTTCACTTGAGCCTTTGGAACAGAATAATTCCTGGCATCAACAATTGCACATTTTAATGCTTCCAAAGCGGAATCAATATTCACTTCGTTTTGCAAATCAAGCTCATTATTGAAATTTCTCTCAATATGAGTTTTGTATCTTTCCCAATTAGCCTTGTTATAATTAAAAACAGAGCTCATAGGGTTTAAAACTGATTCATGTGATAAAGAAAAAGTTATTGGAAGATGGTCAGAATCAAAGTCAGCATGTGTGATCAAATCACTACACACATGACTTTGATCTGTTAGCACCAAATCAATTGTTGAAGGGTTTCTTACAGAAGAAAAGCATGTAGGACTATTCGGAGACAAAATAGAATAGTATCCTGAAGAACAATCATTGAATAAAATTTTTCCATTGGAATTACTTTGAGAATTATTCCATGAACGATGTTTAGCGTTAAAATTGCCGATTATGAAAAATTTCGAACGATTTCTGGTGAGTTTTTGTAAATCACCTTTAAAATAATTTTTGAGCTCGCGTGTGCATTGAAATGGTAAATATGCTGCGGCAATGAATAAAATACCAAGTTCAGTTTGAACTTCAATTCCCAAAGTTTCAATAACTTTCGTCTCAAGATGGGGAAGAGCACGATGTTTGATTCGGCGATGAATAACAATTGCAACTCCACCGCCGGAACCCTGAATCCTATCATATCTATGAACCACGTAATTGGGATCATATTTTAATTTTATGTTAGGTTTCAAAAATGTTTCAGTAATAATTGCAATATGCACATTATTTACTGTTAAAAAATTGAAAAGCTCATTCTCATTGGCCTTCAATGAGCGAGCATTCCAATTTAATATTTTAATTGTTTTATTTAAAATCATTGCTAAATTTTAAATTAGAAACAATTTTAATAGTAAAATTTGTGCCTATTTGAATGGCTTCAAACATTGATTTTGCCTGCAACATGGCGTTCATAAGATCGAACATTGCCTGTTGCAAAAAAGAAAGTTTACCTGCCGTAATAGGCCCCAGGCAGTTGACATTAGAAAAAATATTTTCGGTAGCAATATTAGCTGGAGTGATAGGTGTACAATTATTTTCTAGCGTGTTTTGCTTACCCATATTAACGGTCATTTTCGAACTACCAACACTAGGCGGTATAATGTTCGAACTACCTGTAACCTGTGCATAAGTTAAACGGGTATGCAAAGGAGTAGGTAAACTATGCGTCACTGGTACGCTTGGAGAATTTTGTTTTGAAGTTGGTTTTAATTGAGAAATTGAATTTTGTTTACCTTGCCTTGCCTTAACAATTGCTAACCGGACTGGGCATTGATAAAAATTTGACATATGGTTGCCGTTACAATTCGCACAGCGAAAATTTTTACTCTCTTTCACAGGACATGTGTCCTTTTTGTGAGAAGAGTCTCCACAATTAAGACATTTTTGGTCCATGTTACAGAATTTGGAACCATGGCCATAACGTTGGCAAGTACGGCATTGGGTGATATGCTTTTCACCTCCGCCATACTTCCTATAAATTTCCCACTTTACACGCACATTATACAAAGCATGTGCTTTTTCAAAAAATTTTAAGTTGTTAACCTCATTGCGGTTAAAATGAATTAAATAATTAACAAGGGAAATTCCAGTTCTCTGACTGTTTTCGCCTCGTGATTTTTGTTTCATTAGAATTACTTGGGTAGGGGCTATGCCAAGTAATTCTGTTAAAGTAAGTTTGATCTCATCAACGGTTTGATCGTTGGTGAGACCTTTCAAGACAACCTTGAACGGCTTGGCGTTCTTGGTGTCATATGTAAAAAATTTGTACATCTTGTCAGTTAAATACTGGACAAGACGATCACGACCCTTTACTGAGTCGGCTAATAAGCGGCATTCACCTCTACGGCCAATTTGATAGGTAACTTTAACGTCAGAAACAAACGTTGAAAGTTCCTTTTTGAATATATTAAATTCAGAAGAAATAGTTACCACAATAGGTGGAACTTTCTCCTTTTTTAAAGATTTTATATTTTGTATAGTTTCATTATTAACAACTTCCATTTCACCAGCTTCTTGCTCAGGCAAAATATCAAAAGGATTGTCACTACAGACACTCGAAGTGTCAGAAAGAGATGCCTCTCTTTTCCTCCCCGCAGCGATGCGAGGTTCCTTTTTCCGTCCAGCCATTTCAGGTGATACGAAAAAAGTTAAAACAAATGTTAAATTCAAAAGTAGGAAGTCTTGAGAAAGACTGATGGGAAATAACTTTCAGGTAGTCTTTAAAAGACACACTGACAAAACACAAACTTTGAAGCTATAGGCAGTCAAAGACCAGTCCACAAGCAACCGAAAAAACGTCTGACCTGTAGGACAGTTCAAGACGCACTCCTTTGTAATTTTATTATTCACACTATTGTACTATTGAAAATAGTCAAACCTTGTCAAAACGAAAAATTTGACCTCTGATTGGTCGTTAAATGCTTGCTTCCTAAAAGCACGGTCGACAGGATCATATACCTTGCAATTGGAAACATGCTATTTGGCCTATATAAGAGCCTGTTTCAGCCGGAGCCGCTCATAATAGTTCTAGACAGCGACAACAGCAGTCGTCCTTTCTTAGCAGCAGCACTAGCCCTGTGGTTGGTCACCACGTCTCAGCAGCAGCGCGGTTTTTCTCAGCGTGTGTCGCCAGACAGCCATTATTCCCCCCGTGTTGGGGCAGCATGAAGATTGCCATCAGGAAATCCAATTTTGGAAATCAAAATGCCTTTTTCAAGGCGAATAAACAAGTCATTGAAAGTTAATCATTTTTGTCAACGAAAGCAAGCATTCTGTGTTGCATCCTAGCAATTTAAATTTGTCGCACCCGTCTAATTTACTGAATGTGAAATAGCTTCCACAGTGCATGTTGTCCGTGTATCTTGATTCCCCCCATGTTAGGGCAGCTCAAAGGTTGTAATTAGCAACCGATTTTGAACCGTAAAATGCTTTTTTTCAAGGCAAATAAAAAAATAATTGAAGGATTTTAATTTTCTGGCATCAACACAAGCAGACATTCTGTGCGGGATGCAATCAAATTCTGTTGTAGTTGTCTAATTTTTACTTTTACTTTATTTAGTAAACCCCCCACTGTAGTGGCAGCGCAAAGGCTGCGATCAGCATAACCAACTTTGAATAACAAACTGCCCTGTTAGACCGCATTCACAAAGATAGTTAGTTCGACTATGCAGAGCTAATATGAAGTCGATTCAATCAATCAGCATAAACAGAATTTCGTCGTCTCCCAGTTGCCAAGTTGCAACATGATGCAACACGCAACAGCGAGCAAACGAAATCGCTTGACGTTACGAACCGCAATAAGATACGGGTTAAAACCGTTGCGTGTGTGAGAGCACCATCGGTGTTTATTCGCTGGATACAAAAATCAAATGCGAATTGTGGATTAATTTGTCTGAAGAACATTAGGGAATGGAACAACTGAACTGATAGGGCATGGCCTATTACGTAGCACCCTTCGGCTATAAAAGAGTGTTTCTGAAAAAACTAGCTACATTCATTAGTCGAAAGGTGAGCTGGTGAGGTGAGCAGCAGTAGCAGATATCAGCACTCAGCGGTAACATAATATATCAGCGGGTTGCGCCTGTGGCTGCCTTCAAATTAAACAAATCACTTGCCCTGTGGTTGGTCCCCATGTCTCAGGCCTCTGCCTGAGAACGAACGCCAACGCGAGCGATCGGGCGAGATTTTTGCCGTACATCAGTCGGCACTTCCTCTAATGGAAAAGTTGGATCATTTTGTTCAGAAGAATATTACTGTCGGTAATATTACAGAGCTGTGATTGCATTATATCCGATATGGAATTGAACAATTGTTCTTTTGAGGACAAATAAAACACTTAATTTGAAGAGTTAATAGTTTTGGGTACCAGTAGCAGTATGGTAACAGCCTCAGTGGTAGGTGCAGCCGGTACTTCCATGAGGCGGATGTTATAAGGAAGTAAAAGGAAGCGGCATGGCGAAACAGTTCGGGTGTGCTTAGACGCGCGTCATTTTTCGTTTTTGATATTATTCCCCACATGAAACGAAGCGCTTTCGTACGATAGCGGCGGTATTATCGGTAGATGCATTTTCCAACACTTACGCCACTAAAGCCGTGTCTAATTTTCAATGTGAAAACACCTTTCTATTGTGTTGGCCGTGCACATTAGGCCTCTGCCAGGCTAAACGCGAAAAGCGGCGTGAACCGTTTCGCCCGGTCGTAGGTTAATGAGCAGCCGTAAGTAGAGCTGTGTAAAAGTATTCTACTTCAACCTCGCGGTCGTGGCTTTGCACACAACCCTCCTGTGATTTTTTTTTTCAAGAGATAGAGAATAATATTTTGTTAAAAATGAAGAAAGGTTAAGCCTCGCAAATAGCAATAGATTTTCAAATTTTGATCTGAAACAAGTCATGTTATTCGTTCTGGAGCGAATCTTGGTATGAAATACTCTACAGAAAGCACTTGTTTTACACTTTTCACAGTATGCCACCCCACTTTAGTAAGACGTAGTCCTACGTCAAAAATTAACAGACGTAGTCCTACGTCAAAAACGCCTAGTCAGGGAATGTTACGAATGAAAAAGCTCCACAATTGGGTCCTAAAGTTTTACACGGTTTTCTGATTTTTATATATCAGCTGAAAGAGTGCAATTTTCTGAGCAAAACGTGATTTTTAAAAAATGTTTATCGTTTTCCTTCGATTCCTAAATGAATAAAAAACTGCTCGAAATGCCTCTTCCATATACTGTACATGAGCGAAATGTCTTTAGAGACCTTTCGAGCAGTTTTTTATTCTTCATTTAAAAATCGAAGGAAAACGATAAACATTTTTTTTTTAAATCACGTTGTGCTCAGAAAACGTGGCTTTTTCAAATGATATATAAAAACTGGTATAGCTTCAGGACCCAATTAAACTGGTAATAACATAAAACGTCTCTAATGTTGAAAAAAGTCCGAAAATAAAATAATTCTAAATTAAGCTCAACAAAGTGAAAAACGTAAGAGCCAGAATGATGAAATAATCCTAAGATTTAGATTCAGATTAGCCAAGAAAGGTAGTAAGCTAGTAAGTCAACAGACTGTTACAATAACAAAAAACGCTCCTTAAGATCAGGAAAGGTACAGAAGAATAACAAATTAAAGAGGTCCAGGGCAAAGTGTAGAAAAAGCCAGGAAAGGTAAAAAACGCGACAAATATATCAAATTCTGTTTAGAATAACAAAAAAAACTACAATGAGATTGCCACGTACAAAATTGGTTCGCAAAATTCGAGTTTTCATCCGATTGCCATCAAATTTTCAGGGATTGAAAAATAACTATTAAACTTCATTCTACAATTTTACTCGTATTTTATTTACAGCCCATACACAAATGCCCGCACCTTGGCCTTAACCCCGGCCATAAGATTGTGTACAACCTGTGAATTAATCGTTTTTTGCATGTAAACCCATACTTTCTTCAGTTCCTCGACTGTCTTCACTACCTTAGGTTGTTTAAGAAGGTGCTGCTTCATAATCGCCCAGTACTTTTCGATGGGGCGGAGCTCCGGAGTGTTGGGAGGGTTGAACATTTTCGGCACGAAGTTGACCTTATTGTCCGCATACCACTTCAGCACGTCCTTGGAGTAGTGGCATGAGGCCAAATCCGGCCAGAAGATTGTTGGGACGTTGTGGGCCTTCAGGAGAGGAAGCAGCCGCTTCTGGAGGCACTCTTTCCGTTCTTCTCCCGTTCCCTCTTATCCGTTCTTCGTGTCCTAGGTCACGAAAGGTGCACTCCGCTTCCCGCACGTGCAGATGGCTTGCCAAATCAGGAATTTCTTCGCAAATTTGGACATCTTCTGAGTGCGGACATGCTCCGGAACGCTGAACTTATCCTTGGCCGTTAAAAACAGGTTGCCGGGGATCTGTTTGGAGTCGGCCTTCACATATGTTTCGTCGTCCATGATGCAGCATTCAGCTTTCGTCAGCATGTTGAGGTACAACTTCCTGGCACGGGTTTTGGCGGACTTGTTCTGCTTCTCGTCACGATTAGGGGCCTTTTGTACCTTTAAGGGCTATTCTCACTGCTTCCGTTCCGGGACCGGGCCGTGTCCGGGACTTTTCATGCATTCACACTGCGCCGTGCTTGAACCGTGCCTGCGCTGCGCTCTGGCTGAGAAATGTTGATGTGTGTATGTGGAAGAACGTCTTCCTCTTTTTTTTCATACCGCAGCTTACTCCGCGCGAAATATGTCACTACAACATACACGCATCTACCCGAGTGCCTTCCGTGCACTCTCCGACCGACACAAAGTATCGTCGGCAACGATATTTTTTCTCTCGCACGGCGGCAGCACGACGGCAACTCAGCGCTGCCCCGGTCTGGACACGGCGTGTCGGTGTGAATGCGTTCGTAAGAACGCATGCAATCAATCTCAAACAAGCCCGGACGACACACGGAACAGCCACGGCCCGGTCCCGGCGCGGTCCTGGAACGGAAGTAGTGGGAATAGCCCTTTAACGTTCGAAGCCCAGCCTTAGTTTTGGCCTTCTGGACAAAACTTCGGCTTAGGTGCAGCTTATAAGCCACATCCCGAACGGAGGCGTTCGGGTTTCGGTTGAAGGCCCCAACTACGCGGTTGTGATTTTTGGTGTTGTACGGAATACTTTTTCCTCCACTTCTGGGCTTCTGATCGGTGGTCAATCGTTCCTCGAACCGCTTAATCACTCGCGACACCGTGGAATTCGCGATTCTCAACGTTTTAGCGATGGAACGATGCGAGAGATCCTTGTTCTCGTGATGAATGCGCAAGATTTTATCACGCACGAGCTGTTCTTTCGACTCCATTCCCGCGAGTTTTGATCTTAGGACTTTAAAACTTGCAGGATGTAAATAATGCACTATGAACTAAATCCACCAAAGTTCTCATTAAATTCTACCCAACGGTTAAAAAATTAGAGCAATTTCATGGTGTGGCAATTTCATTGTGGACACCCTTTAAAAGAACAAAAAATATTCAAAAATTCAATTCACAACCATTTGTTTTTTTTTTCAATTTAAAAAATAATTGAAATCTACCAAATTTAGTACAAAACAGTTGAAGAGGTTGTTTATAAGACACGACCGCAAAGGTAATGTAGAATTTCGATAGGCTGTCTTATGTCAACAGGGGTCTAAACTTCGAGCTCGTATACAACTACCCAGCGTAAACTGTGTATCTTCCATTACTCGTCATTAGAGATAAATATTGTTTACGGCTGGGTATTTGTATACGAGCTCGATGTGAATATCCCTATTGTATTTTTTGCTATAGAATTGGGAACTGATTGGCAACCTTGGAAGAAACATTGATTGGTTTGAAGAGAAGCGTTGATTTTGAATTGCCATTCACCAGTGACACGAGATACCGCAAGCAAGCAAAAAAGACGTAGTGATCATACACACACGCTCGCGGAACACTCACAGCTATTATCAGTGGCCAAATGGCTAAAGGCAAACAAAACGCGACAGATCCGGACAAAATTATTTACATGTTCAGTAATGCTGTGCAGTCCGTCGGTTGGTCCGTCTGCTGTGGAACGCTGCGATCGAATGAGTCGTCTGTTAACCCTTGTTAGCTACGTGTCGAGTCAGTTGCCAGTAAGAGACAACCGTGTCCTTAATGCAGTAATCGGCTATACAAATGAAGACTAAATTTCTGCATGCTAGCTTTTATACGTGACCACTGAATCTAGGGCCAGTGAAATCACAAAAACAATTCGCCTAAAAAGTCGAATCATGTGTATACTTTAGCGTCGGCTGTGTTGTGAAAGAAGGCCTTGTTTCAGCTCTGATTGGTCGAAGCATGCTTTCAACAAGGTTTCACATTTTTCAATAGTACTATTATAGTAGTAATAGACATATAAGCATTCGAAAGTGGATAAATTTCATGACGCTCTTGGTTTTTTCCGGTTTTCCGATTTTTTCCCCTAATGTTGCCGTGAAATGTAATTCTATATCGACAAGAGAAAAAACGCCTCTAAAGGACGGAAATTATATTTTTCAACACTTTCGAATGCTCAACAGTTTAGACTCAAATGTGCATACAAATTTGCGAACTTCTCAAAATTTAGATTGTTATATTCTAGGTGTTCGTGTGATTAACATTTGGCTCGAACTTTGATCATTTTCCAGGTTTACTGGGTAATAAACTATTTAAAATTAAATTGTTACTAATTATCAAATCACTGAAAACTACATTACCCCCGGAAAACCATAGAATACTAGTTCGAAATGTCTTTTGATTACTTTAGATGTTGGAGAAAACTTTTACCCACATTCCCAGATTTCTTATTTTTCCGATATTTTTCCAACTGCTCCGTTCACATTGTCGTTGAGGACACATGTTTTCTAGCAGTTCAAGTGTGTTCCGTAGAGTATCAACCTAAGAATACCCTCCGAAGCTTATGTTTTTATACTTTCCGTTAGCGGACTAGGCCATTTTCAATCCTTTTGATTTGAAAATTTCGATTTGAAAAATTAAGTACAAAGACTCGATAAATTCAAATTACTCGAGCTTAATCGATTTCAACGATTAATTAGCCTTTCATGTGTTTACTAAAAACATCAAAAAGTATGCCATTACACTGAAGTCATAATTAATCTTTATTATTGAAAATGTGCCCCATTGGATGATTTTAATCCTACAAATAAAAAAAAAACGTTAATACATAACCAAACGGCCGAGTAACTATATGCCATTGGGACCGAAAATGATTTGCCGTGTGATTTATTAGCTCTACATCAAACCTGATTTTAAATTGTGTATACTCATTCAAAATTGGTACCATTCCAAGCTCCGGAGATCGCTCGTTAGCTCAATATTCGCCCATTATCGATCGATCATCCCCCGTCCTCGGTGGCGGCGCTGGTTGTGTGTGTGTGTGTCTGCTCCCCACCGTGTTCGTGTGCGCGGGCGTATATTTCGCGTTGATGTTTCCAGATCCTTCGCAGTTTCCCGCCAACCAATATCTCATAATCGAAAGCGGGCCTCCATCCAGTCGGCAAAGCCCATTCCACTCGCACTTTTCAGCCAGTTGATGGTGTTCTCGACTCGTCGTTGCGCGTCCTGTTTTCCTTTGATCTTTTTTCCACTCCACAATCTCTGGTGCGCAACGGAACCCTGAACCCCCACTTCTATACAGATCCGAAGAAGGTTCGCTCGGAGCGTTTCGTTTCAGCGTTTCCGACTTTTCATGAGGACCATGTTTTGCAATTTTACAGTTTCCAGCATCAGCTGGTGGAAACTTTTGCCGGGGTGAGGAGGGGTAACGGGCACGAGGCGGAATTTTCATTTCATTACAATATGTCCAAAACGCGATGGCGCAGCAGACCGACCGACCGGTCTTCAATCTCACCGGGGCGTAGAATTCAGTTGCCATTGGAGACCGGCATTCTCCGGTGGACATTTGTGGAAACTGGAAAATGAAATGAGCAGCCAACAGCAGCGGCGAAGGTGAAACGACGTGTCCTTGTGATAACAGAGCAAATTTCGTTAGCCTTTGTTTTGATGTCGGCGGCGGTTTCTTTCTGGAGTTGACGACAGGCGTTAGTGTTAAGGGCAACAATTTCCAACGGCGCGCCCACGACGGGAAACGTTGCTGTCAAATATGGGTGGAAGGAAGAGTGTCGCCTTTTTTCGCTTTTTTGTTCCCTGAATTATAAGCGGAAATGTCTTAAGATTTTGTGAACAGCCCGGGAAGAACCAATAACGCTAAGTGTTAATTTTATAACCGGTTGATAGACGGAGTGTCTGAAAGTGATGATAGCTGATAGATTTTTGTCTCCTCAATTTGAGTTTTTCTGCAAATGGTTAAGATAATTTAATTAGAATCTCCTCTTGTGCGTCTTGATATTCATATGAAAAATAACATGGATTGGTGAAAAACAAGTTCAGGCATATTGCAACGTTAAATTTCAACAAAATTGAACGTCAATTAGTATACCCGCGAAGCGAAGAATTATGTCACTAGCGTTAAACTTTGAAAAACCTCCAAGGCGAGATTCGGTTAGAAGACAATAAGTCGCTTTTTGTTGCTTATGATCCAAGTACAGTGTTTATTTTAATTATAAGCATTTTTCGCCATCCTTAGTTTAATTTAGATTAAATTTTGATTCATATTCTGGCCTATAGAAGTGTTTTTATGACTGTTTCATTTCGAGCTCAACATAGGATTAAACTATTCCCAACTATTTTTGGCCTCAAAGGAGGAGCATTTTTAAAACATTCGGAAAAAAAAATTGAAAATACTTTTTGGCCCATCAAGGCGTTTTTTCGTCGTTTTGAGTTCGAAATAACACTTTTTCTCGCTTTTTTACATTTCATCTGGTCTGTAGGCGTGTTTGTAACATTCAGAGCCATATTTCTGTTTTCTGCCATTATGAATTGGTAACTTTTGAAACTTTCCTTATCGGCCTTTCTGACTTTTAAAAGTGTGATTTTACTTTTCTGAGCTCAATATAAAATCATTTCTTGGCTTTAACGTGCTCTTCAGATTTAACGTGCCGACACCGTGGTTATAGTGAGAAGCTTCAAGCTTCTCAAAATAATTAACTGCAGTTTTCAAACATTTTGTGTTGATGAAAGATAATTTTAATAAAAAAAAAACAGCCTTTTTTACGCTAACTGCGGTTGTTAAAACACTTCAGTTAGCTCACACAATATTCGAACGTCGATTGATTTACCTTTGTGAAGATGGTAAAAAAATATTCCACGCGCATCCCAAAAAACCAATGCCAGGTACATGACAGCTTTTTAGAAAGCGGTTATCTATTTGACTGTGTTTTTGCATTTCAGGTGTTGAGTGAGGAACCTATGTTTCGTCGATACTTTGCTAATCGACTCACTAGAAACAACCAAAATGAGAAAACCCGGTACCAACCTTGTGCATAAATTTGCTCATACCGAAATTTAGCGTCAATATGAGATTCACAGCACTTTTTGATGCTTTTGAAGTCTACTATTTCACGCACGAACATTCCATATTATTTTATGGATTTATTCCATCAAATCTAGTGTTCTCTGCTGTTCATTGGGATAATTCTTTTGTCTTTCTCAGGCCTTAAAAGCTGTGTCTGCATTATTCTGATACTCGTGATTATTTTCTTTTGTAAGTAATTATCGCCATTCTGAGGTTAACTTCATGGCTTTTATGGCCTTTAGAAGTATTTTAGAAAAAAATTTGAGGTCAAATTGTGATTATGTGTTGAGCAGTTCTGGCCTTTCTCTCAAATAAAAAGGAAATGAACCTACATTGATTTCAAAACGAAAAAAAAATGCTTCTGACAGAGTGTACGTGCGCTCAATTTGGGATTATGGATTCTGTTTCTTCCTGGCTTTCAGAAAAATTTTACAACAATGTACACGCAATTTACCCTCTACCATTTTCCGTTTCGATCTTTTCTTATCCTTTTCACTATTTTAATCTTCACTTTCTTTATTTTATTTTATTTAACTTTCGAAATCATTATGACATTCGAATTTGTCTTTCGGAGCTCGATTTGCAATTAATTTTTGGGATTTTTTTGCACTTTTATAAAAGTGGGCTATTTGGAGCTCATTATAAAATAATTTTTCTCATATTCTTTTACGGCCTTTTGAAATGTTTTTCTCCATTCTGATCTATTGTGGCCTTCAAAATCGTATTTTCGCTATTTTAATATCAATTAGATATCATTTTGTGGTCTTTTCTGACTTTAAACGTTTTTTTTTTTGGTTTTTTTCTGGTGTTTAAAAATGTTTTCAGTCGCTCTGAGCTCAATTGGAGATAATTTTCTGTTCTTCTGTTTTGTTCTCATTATATTTTTTTTGGCCTTGAACCTTCAAAACATTTTTTGCAATTTTGAAATAAATTTGATTTTTTTTATGTTTTCTTTTCAATTTTTATTTCAATGTTAACCTCGCTGACCTTGAAAAATGTTTTTTTTTTGCCATTCTGATGTAAATTTAGAAGCACTTCTTCGTCTTTTTTGCCGAGGAGTATTTTCTCTGGTTTAACAGCCCCCTTGGTTAATTTATAAAGAAGTAAAAAATGTTCGTGCATTATACATACTAAGGCTGCGTTCAATTTCGATAAGTTTCGTTTAATTTCGAGAAACTCGAAATTCGCGAAATTTCGCACAGCCTTAGAATATACTGATTGAATTCGTTGACTTTCTGGTCTGCAGGCCATGATGTTGATCCCTGTTTTTTAATCCAAGATGGCAACTTACGGTTTCTGGGAGCTGTATGAAACTGTGAAAAACGTTCGTGAAAAAAAAAATCCGAGTTGATGATTAGAAATTGGAGCCGTGTCCGACATTTTTGAATTTTAGATGGCGACTTCCGGTTTACGGAATCCGACGAAAATGGGATATACGCTGCCAAAAGTTAATCTCCTAAGGAACATGATTTTCGACGGTATATTTTAATTATATATGGTAAAAAGCTTTGTAAAATCCTAAAAACTGTTCAACAACCTTTTGATATTGATAATTCAGGAATCAGAATGACCAGGAATCGATGTCCGATGGAATTCGAAATTCAAAGTGACTATTTTCGGTGTCAGGAAATCCGTGAATATTACTCATATGTTTTCCAATATGGTCTTCTTGAAACGGGATGTTATTCATAGACCGATGTATGATGATGTTTGAAAAGCTGAGAAAATTGTGGAAAATGCTCCTCAATATTGGTACTTTCGTATGTAACATGACACCAAAAAACAGCAAATTGACGTCTTTTGACGCCATTTTGCATTCCGGTTCACGAGTTCTGCCTTGTTAGGCCAGTATCGTACCTTAAGTCCATCTAGAAGATTCAAGACCAGCTAGAAGGTCTGCCAAGCTATGTAAAACTTGAAAATGTTTAAACACATTTCAATATTGGTACTTTTAGAACAGGGACTATGCCCATTGAAACCGCCAGGCTTCAATGAGATGGCGACTTCCAGTTTTTGGACAGCTAATTACCCTCAAATATCGGTATTTCCTTAAGTAAAGGGACACATGGTGCGTGCAGACATATTTGATACACCGTTTGAACCAAGTATTCGAAAAAAAATTTTTATTTTGGGATGAATGGATATTTCCGGTTTTCACCGTTGTTTTTATCGCTCAGTATAGGCTATTTGGCTATTAAATATTTTAGGAACATCTAAAGTGGGTGATTACCAGCGATTGTTGAATTTTCGTGAAAATATTTCTAGAGAAGCACTTTGAAACCTATAATAAACTTTGATCGTTTTGACCACGATTTGATATAATAATAATTTGAGAGCGGGGAGTCAAAAATACTTGAAAAACTTATTCTCATCTTCTTGTAATCCGATTTAAAATTAAAGACTCAAGAGTAACAAAGAATATCAATTTTCGAGCCCAACACATCAAGCCTTAGTAACTTCTAACCCACTATAACAGCAGGAGCTAACATTAAATCCCGAGCAAGATCGGGTACTCAGCTAGTTTTGAAATAATTGTAAATTATTTTTTTGCATTTTCTGACCCTTAGAAGATTTTTTTTTGACGTTCTGTGCTCAACGTGGGATCATTCCATTTGTCGGTTTTCTCAGTCCTATTTCGTGATTATATTATTTTTCACCGTCGCTGACGTTTCAACGCGTTGTTTTGCCACTCAGCAAGCTGTTTCCAAAGCTGCAGAAGGATAATTGAAAATATTTTGACCTGAAAAATAAATTTTAGAGCCATAATGTCTTCAGAAAACTTGTTCCTTCAAATATTCTCAATTTTATAGAAAGCTATTTCATGATTAATCCTTCTGAAAAAGAGAAACGAATTTTATTTCTCACATGCTTGCATAAAAAACTACATTTTTGCGGCAAAGTTATTGCACATTTTATAAGAAACAACTTTGCCGCAGATATACTTCTATCTCCTCGTCGGGATGCGGTATATTTTTCCAAATCTGTATCACATTTCCAGTTCGCTTATTTTTCGCTCTCTTTACTTCACATACTGTCTGCTTAATGAACTTGCGTGTTAACGGGAAAAAGCCGTTGGTAAAAATAGTAATTTAGTTCGAAAAAAAAAAGATACTTCTATCTGCCGATGTATTTGCACGTCTGAATATTCGGAAGCACACCTGGAGACACCCCAACGGAGAGGCCTGCTCCCAGATCGACCACATGCTGATCGACGGCCGGCACTTCTCAGACGTCATAGATGTGCGGTCCTTTCGAGGGCCAAACATCGACTCGGATCATTATCTCGTGGTAGGCAAGATTCGCGCCCGGTTGTCCAATGTATTTAAATCGAGATCGGCGAGGAAGATACATCTGGACATCCAGAGGTTATCAGCGGAAGGAGTTGCTGCAGAGTATACTCGGAAAGTTGATAGACGGATCGGAGGACCAGCTGGAGTGGACCTGAACGAGCAGTGGAAGCACATCCATGATGCGGTCAGCGAAAAATCGCGAGAGGTGATAGGCATGACAACGGGAACCACGCGTAGTAGGTGGTTCGATGCTGAGTGCCTAGAGGTGACGGAGGAGAAGAATCGAGCCTACGCCAACACGTTAGTAGCAGCTAATCGTGTAACGCGTCAGATGCGGGAGAAATACCGGGAGGCAAGAGCTGCCGAAAGAGGCTTCATCGCCGTAAGAAACGTGAGCACTACGATCGCGTCCTCGCGGAGGCGGAGAATTGCTTCACCAGGCACGACACGAGGAGCTTCTATAGAACGATCAACGGAATCAGGAACCGGACCGTGCCAGTACCTGCCATGTGCAATGACAGGGAGGGGAACCTGATTACCGATAAAACGCAGGTGGCCAGGCGTTGGAAGCAACATTTCGAAGTGGTGTTGAACGGCGAGGAAGGGAGGAGAGTCGTCGAGGGGAACAGGATAGAAATTGGGGAGGACGGACAAGCTGTGGACCCACCAACATTGGACGAGGTGAAGAATGCTTGCAAAGAGCTAAAAAACAACAAAGCCGCTGGGAAGGACGGCTTACCGGCCGAACTTTTCAAAGTTGGGAGCGAGCGGCTGTGTAGTGCAATTCACCAGATTATCCTAAGGGTATGGTCCGAGGAAAAACTACCTACGGACTGGTTGGAAGGACTCATATGCCCTATCTACAAGAAGGGACATAGGCTCGACTGTAGTAATTATAGAGGCATAACCCTCCTCAATTCCGCTTACAAAATTCTCTCCCGTATCCTGTTCCAGCGATTGAGGCCGTTGCAGGAAGCCTTTGTTGGAGAATACCAATGCGGTTTTCGAGTGGGGCGATCTACAACGGACCAGATGTTCACCTTGAGACAGGTTCTCGACAAGTTTCGAAACACAACTTGCAGACGCATCATCTGTTCATAGACTTTAAGGCGGCGTACGACACAGTGAAACGCAACGAGCTTTGGCGAATAATGCTAGAACATGGTTCCCAACAAAACTAATTAAAGTGTTACGTGCGTCGCTTGACGGTTTCACATCATGCGTCAGGACAGCGGGCGAATTTTCGGACGCGTTTGTGACGTTGGATGGTCTGAAGCAAGGTGACGGGCTCTCGAACATGCTGTTCAACATAGCTTTGGAAGGTGCAATACGATGGGCAGGTGTGCAGAGGAGCGGCACCATCATCACTGAGTCTCACATGCTTCTGAGCTTTGCGGACGACATTGATACAATTAGTGTTAACCGTAGAGCAGTTGAGGAGGCCTTTACGGCTCTCAAAAGGGAAGCTGCGAGAATTGGACTCACCATAAACACTGCCAAAACGAAGTACATGGTGGCGGGCAGAGAGCGTGGTAGTTCTACGGGTGTTGGTGCTGCGGTGGAGATGGATGGGGATACTTTCGAATTGGTCGACGAATTTATTTATCTTGGTACTCTCGTGACATGTGACAACGAGGTGAGCCGCGAGGTGAAGAGGCGGATTGCGGCGGCGAATAGGGCTTATTACGGATTGCGTAGCCAGCTCAGGTCCCGTAGCCTACAGATCCGTACGAAATTTGCGCTCTATAGGACTCTGATCCTCCCGGTGGCGCTCTACGGACACGAATCGTGGACGTGGAAGGAGGCCGATCGACGAGCGCTTGGGGTCTTCGAGCGTAGAATCCTGCGATCAATACTCGGAGGCAAACTAGAGAACGGGGTGTGGCGCAGGCGCATGAATCACGAGCTGTACGAAGTATACAAACACGCTGATATTGTCAAGCTGATGAAACACGGCAGGTTACAGTGGGCTGGCCATGTAGCACGGATGGCGGATGAGCGACCGGCAAAGATAATGTTTAGTAGAGAACCGGATAGAGGCCGATGACTTCGAGGCAGACCGCGCACGCGCTGGATGTGTGCTGTCGACGAGGATGCCAGAGCAGCGGGTGTAAGGGGAGACTGGAGAGTAGCAGCCCAAGACCGAGTTTTGTGGAGACGTATTCTGGATTCGGCATAGGATCTTAATGATCTGTCGCCATAAAACAAACGAAACGAACGAACTTCTATCTGCCTACTTTAAAGGACTTTGTTGAAATTTTCTATAGGACACCCCTTGAAATAAATTATTTCGATATAACTTAGTGATTTCCTACACTTTTTCAATATTCTACGATGTTGATTGCTATAAAAACACACAATTCCACCGAAAAAAGTTTATTTTTATCTCTAATATTTTTTTTAGTAATTAAAGATTAACATTAAAATAACGCACTAATTTACTAACAGATACCTCTAAATTCGCAAAAATCAGCAGACAAAATCATTGGAGCATTATTTTAATGTAAATCTTCAATAACTAAAGAGATATAAGCGATAAAAAAATTTGCTTCGATAAAATTAAGTTCTTTGTTATAGCAAACAACATTGTAGAAAATCACCATAAAACGTTACATTGGAAAACAAATTATTTTAGGGGCATTCCACGAAAATCCATTCAAATAGACAGATAAATGTATGGTGTCTTCAGTAAAATTGTTTCTTATAAAATGTGCCATATGTTTGCCAAACAAAGTTGATTTTTATATGTAAAAATAAAGAAAGTAATATTCGTTTCTCACATTCAGGTTGATTAATCACGAAATTGTAACTTCCATGACCATAGGATAATAAATGGAACAACTTTGCTGAAGACTCCACTGTCCTAAATCATTTTTCTTTTGGGTCAAAGTAACGTTTTTGTAGCTTTAGGAACAGTGTGCTCTGTGCTGAATTTTTCGAATTTGGTATTATTTCCTGACCTTTAGAAGCATTTCACTACTATTCTATTCACATGGAATTTTTCTCTATTTTGAGCTCAACTTAAGAATATGGAATGTGGGTTTGCGTTTTTCTAAGCTCAATTCAGTATATTTTTTTTGCTTATTTTGCTAAATTATAACTTAATGGTATTTCGTTTCTGGCCTTTAGAAGCGTTTTCCTCCGATCTGAGCTCATTATCCCTCTAATATATTCTTGTCCAAATTTTTTTAATCACTTCATTACGAAAGACATACACTAAGCTTGATTCCACGATTCACGGTTTATGAGTTATGATATTTTAAATTCGATGATGATGTGTAAGCTAAAGGTATTTCCCAAACAATGAATTGTTCCCTTTAATAAGCTTTCAGCATTTTTAACATTGTTTTAGTTTGAATCGAACAAATTTATCCCAACGAAACACACGTACTTTATTTATACGCAAATACCTTAAATGCTCCGCAAGGAAGTCACATGGGATTAGTGCTCTTTTTGGTCAAATAGATCCATAAGCTGAAATTTCTTAATTTTTACTCATCCGTTACCAAACAGAAACTAGAAAAAAAAACAAATCTTGACTTGAAACACTGATGTAAACAAAAATTGACAACTTCCTTCCGGCATAATGGTTGTACTCCCTGCAATCTGGAAAACAACTAACTTCTCCCCCCTTCACACCCTCACGAACGAGGCCACATCAACGACCTTGGAGAACGTTCATCTTGTATCACAATCCGCTTTCCCTTGTATAACAATCGCTACCCAGTTCTTTGAAGTCCTAGTTAGCACATGCTACAATATTGACGTATGATATTCAATTAGGCACTCTTTTGCTCTCTAATGTATGCACATATCTTCGCTACACTGTCTGTGTGTGTGTGTTCGTATCACAACACAGCATCTATGACGACCTAGATGCATGCTATCTACACAGATCAGTGCGAGATGTAAAGCATTCTACCACCCGTCAAAACAATCCATAACTCGGAAAAGGTACCAACTAGTCAACCAACGGCAACAACGTGAATATGTGTTATTGCATGTGGAAGTACGGCTTTTTGATGGAGAGAGAAAGAAAGAGCTGTGCCACCCGCGCACAACACACCATTCATGGCTATGTAATTTTCATTATGAGTGTACCTCGCCTGATATTTTGAAAGTAACGCACAGAGCAGGCGGAAGATGCACGAGGTACAAGCCAGAGAGAAAGATCAAAGGGAATCCTAATCACGTTGATGACGATGCCGACAACGTCCTCCAGCGTCCCAGAAGTGACGGCTTTCTTTTTCCTTTTACTGTGCATCCACACCGACCTGATGGGTGTATGTGTGATTGGTGTTAGGGGGTGTGTTGTGGTAGGCAAGCCTTAAAAACTGATGAATGCTATTAGGGATAAAGAGATTTTCATAAGCGGCAGGGCCAGGAGAAAATCCTGAGGGCAGCCGGGAGAGTGGGAAATTTGTGTCCCTTTCATGTTGCTGCGACAAATGGCAGTCCGGCGGCTCTCCGGGTATGCGCTTGATCTTTTTGGCGTTTTTTAATGTCTCCGGACAGGGATTTGGCAGTGGAAATCGAAAAATCCGGGTAGAGACTCATCACAAAATATGGCTTCCGGCTTTGCTTTTCATTTTTTTTGTTTCCAAACGCTGATAATTAAAATGTCTCTTTGATTGAAAATTTATTCTGTGTTTCGCTTACAATAAACCTAAAAGGATTTTTCGATTTTAATAACTTACAATTTCTCCAGATTATTAATCCGTTTTCTGTTAAATCATGTCTAATTGCAAAAAGTTTTAAGATTTTTTCCGACTTCACTGAGGGTCATCAGGGTTACAAAATTTAACTAGCTCACTCTACTTCAAACTGAAGATTTTTTGCGGTTCGTACTCTTCTGTGGCAAGTTTGTTTGATGTTTCACTTTGTGTCATTACTAAATGTAATGTCTAAGCAAACAGTCTACTACTGCTGCTGCTACTGCTATGGACCTTTATCTTTACGTTTTCTCGCAGTATTACTGCTCCTTGCAAAGCAAACACGGATGGACGGCGGCAGAGTATCACTACCGAAAGCGGAAGATGACCATCCTTGAAGCATAACCACTCTCACCGGACCTCAAGTGGTCGCTTCGTTTTGCTTGATTAGAGCCAATTTAAGGACAAACCCGCCGGGCTAGGGCAGGGCTCACTCTAGTAGGATGCTCTGTGTGCGGTGGGATTTCTAAAAAGCTCTCAACACTTTAACTCCGATTTATCCAAGATTTTTTTCTATTATCTGTTTATGTTTTCGGCACATTTCCCGCAGGGAAACGGGCGCTGATCTTTTTACTAAGCCAGCAAAGAAAACTCCCACTCAGAGTGTGTTTGAGGGTTGGAGCTAGCTGAGACGCAAGCTTATTCCATAATACCCGAAATCGCTTTGCAGGCGGCAAAGTTGCACATCACACTTTTACTTTGAAGTCGTGCTCCGGATAACGGAAGCCCAAAGGTAAATATTTACAAGTTCCCCTTCGGTTTTTTGTGTGAGTGCTGCAAATCTGTGCTCCTTTGTTGGGTCGTTGTTCGGTGGTACATTGATTATTTCCGGAAGAGGAAAAAAAAGTTCACAGGGTTTAATGTTGCAAATATTACCATTCAAAATAAATTTCTAAAGAAGAAAAAAAATATATTCATCAATGCTAGCGCCGATCAGCCCAGGTTAGGTATATGAAATTTTCGTCCGTGATAATTCCCAAAAAACAATGAAAAGAGTGCACAGAAATGTAGTCAGGTTCGATTTAATCAAACCTTTTTCAAAAGAAGTTTGCAGGATAGTATTAACGATGCGGTGGTTTCAATTCCGTTCGTTTTCAGAAACCATTTTCATTTTGTATGTCTTGTCTGTTAATAATGCCGTTTCGATTTTATCATGTTAATAAAAAAACACTTTCCAGTGAATGTAGCGAGAGTGTGGATCAGAGGAAATGATGGAGGTTAAAAGTTTTTTGTTGAATAGCAAAGCTAACTAAAGATACTGATTTTTATCATTCATTCATTCATTCATCACGGGAGGATGGTTTTTTGACCGTGATAAAAGCGAAACAGCATTGTAGTATGTTTTATTATTCTAAATAACTTTTTATTTAATTTTTTTTAATTTGCTTGGAGACTCCAGCGCTTTTTTATTCCACCTTCTATGAGTTTAATGATTTTGCTTAAAAAATATTGAATTAGAAATTGATTATTAGTACTTCTTCAGGGGAAATTTCTTCTCCAATTGATTTTAAATTTCTACTCAAACACTTTAACTCCTGGATATTCAGAGAGACACCGTAAACCCTATCTTATGAGTTCAAAGTAACGTTCCATTTTACAATCCCGTAGTTAGGCACGGCACACACCAACCGAAGGGTAAAAGATCAAAGGAACTCAACCCGGGCAAGAGAATGCGTATTGTTTGTTAAGTCGGTCGTGGAGGAAGAAATCAACTTTGCGCACTGCCAAGAGGTTCCAACCATCACATTTTGCTTCCCTTCCATTGATTCTTCAAATACACTCCTTTTCCACTGAAACAAGGGTGTTCGCTATCAGACCGGCCCACTTGCCGCAGCGATATTACTACAAGGGTTACCATGTAAATGTACGCCACCTTCAAGTGGCTGTGAAGGTGTCGAATTGCTTCATTTCGAACTCGTTCATGAAGGTGGAAATTCACCGTCGAGGGAAGCTTTGTGGAAATTTTTCCTCGCATCAGTATTTATCCAGTTACAAAGTAATAAAAGTTCTAAAATTTCAATTTATTCTTTTTTGCTAATTATTTCAATCAGTTCCCGACAAGCCACCCGCAACAATTGCGAGTGAAATAATGAAACAATTTGCAACTGAACGGGATCGACCTTGCCTATTAGCATTCTTGACCGCAGCATGATTTATTCATGGGATTCGTTGTGTTGGGTTTTACGAAACGTAACTCGGTAGTAATATGGTGTGTTTTTTACACCTATCACTATCCGCGGAACTGTTCTGTGGAACAGGGAGAAAGATGTTGAATTAATTTCACTCCCATTCGAACGCACGAGTGTTCGTTCATTGTTCATCGCGGAGACGTTCTGACTCCCTGCCCCTCAAGTGTCGGCGGACGACCAGCGGAAAGCAACCCTTCTCGTCGCGCGGTGCGCCGGGCGGGCTGGTGCATCCCTTCCGATTGCGAAAGCATTCGTCTGCGTTCCCGACAGGGCCTATAATTACGAAATACACACGTTTTCGCTTTGATGTCCTTGTCTTTCTAGGGGTTACTGATGGGAAACCCGGCCGCCTGTATTGCTTTCATAATGAATGAATGAATGAATGCGAAATGCGGAAGCCCGTAGGGTTGCACCCGCTCTCGGTTGTTGTTGTTGTTGGTTGGCCCCGGGGTTGGTCGGTCACGGTACGCACTACAGTTTTTTTTAGGACAACTTGAAGTGCTACGATGGCCTTGCGTACAGGTTGTTGCCTGCATATTGCCTAGAGGGCGGGAAACTCCAGAAAAAAACGATCATTCGATCCTGGAATGAATACTTACTTAGTAAGAGATTTTTGTTTTCACTTGGTCATCAAAATGGTTGAAATTCGCTTCTTCAGAAAAAAACACAAAAGTTGGTTGACGTCGACTACGTTAATCACGTTAAACCAGTTATTCACGGCATGAGCGATTCGATTTGTACTCTATTTTGTTGGTATGTACTAAAAGCCCCTCGGTACAAAATGGTGAAACAAATGTTGAACTACTTCAGTTTGTCTTCAAGGTTTCGAGAAGCACCGTTCATGTTTCGCTACTATTCACTGGTATACACAGTACTTGCCACAAGTTTTGAATCGCTTCACTGAGTATTTCAAGACCCACTTTGAATATTGCACCCCGAAAAGTTTAGCATCACCTACAATGGGCAGATTTATGCAACTCTTTTTCGTGATTTCAAAAAGTTATTCAGAAGACTAAAACACGTAATGAGGAAAAAAAACAAAACTCAAATAAGAAAAAAATCGAAAACAAAAGGTTATGTAAGAGCCGATTCACAATACAAGGTTCTCCTGAAAATTTTAAAGGTCCACAACTTTTCTGGGGCGTCTCTTCAAGGGTTTTAAGAACGGAACTTGATGAGTGGGAGAGGATGGGCATGAAAGGAAATTGGAATGCAGTAGCTTGCTTACGACAGTCAAAACAAAATTTATAAAACCGATCTGTGGAAAATTCGTGGCATTTCTCAGGCACAACAAAAAGATCTATATACGATGACAAAACTTTGAACCAGCCTTCGTTTTGCTCATCTTGATCTAAAAGAGAAAACAATTTTCTCCCCTCTCAACAACTGTGAGCTTACATTTCATCTGCTGTTGACAGAGCGCAGAGTAGTGGTTTCGCTGGCGAATAAACTCTCTTAGTTTACAGAGCAAAAGCTCAGTACAACTCCTGTAAATAGCTCACCCACACACGCAAGATAAGTGAAATGAATTGCTCAGCGAATATCTGAGAATTACGTTACTGTTCTCATCGCTCTGTGGTGTGATAAAAACAGTATGAAATCGAAGGTTTTGCCAGAATACGCACCCATGGTGAGTTCTGAATCTTTCTATAGTATTAAATCCAAATACTGTTAGAATGTGGCTTGAATGTGAACCTACACGTTTTGTTCTTTGGCCAACTTCTCTTTTAGTAACTAAGAAGCTAACGAAAACTGTTCCTTCTTAAACTGAGAGAGAAAACAAGGATTTACACCTCGCTTGCGATGATTGTGAGTGGAAATGAGTTCTGCGACTGAAATACTCTACGACTAAATGTGGTTAGTTTCTCATTCTGTTTGAGAAATAGTCTAGGCGACATCCATAAATTACGTAACGTGTCCAATTTTTGGACCCTCACCCTCCATTTGTAACGAAACGTAACGCCAACGCTTACCCCCCCCCCCCCATAAAAATTACGTAACGCTGTTGAAGAATTTAACTAATAAAAATGCTAGTTTTTGGAGAGACTCCTCAGAGATTTTTCGATACGTAACGCTGGTCTTACCTCCCCCTCTCCCCTGTGTAACAAATCGTAACGCTCAAGAATACCCCGCTCCCTCCTATGAGCGTTACGTAATTTATGGATGCCGCCCTAGTTTTCCAAGGCGTTTGCGGGTAGAAAAGGGGATAAGAGCAAAAACCAAGCGAGTGAATGAAGCTACGTAACACCTACTCTGCGAATGCCGAGTATTAATACAATACAAACTGCGTGTCCTCGGTAAACGATTCCTAAGTCCTACTTCATTCGAAATTTGGTGCCTGACTGGGATATATGCGCAAATCAAATTGGACACAATAGTTATTGCCCAGAGTAAGGCGGAGCATACCACAATAGATCTACTATCAAGCGTAGTGATTCAGTCTCCTACAGAAAAGAAGAAAAAAAAAGAAACCAGAAAAGATAAAAATTTATATACCTTTTTGGTCGAGAAAAATGAGGGAAGTTTGAATCTATTTTTAAGTGCATAGCACCATTTTCAATGCATTAAAGGGATATTTTTCTGAAAGAACAGTTTATCAACAACAACAAAATACGTTTGATTTTGAGATATACCAATTATTACTGAAGTGATGGCCGTTTCCCCGAAACGCTATTTTTTGCAGAGGCTTGCGGTGATCCTGATAGAGACTCAGCGGGTCAACCGAAATAAAAAAACTCATATTATTCAGGGTGGCCACTCTACCGGGAAAAACGGGAAAAGCGGGGAAAAGCCGGGAATTTCAAATTACCGGGGAAAAAATGCGGGAAATTAGGCTTCACGCCGGGAAAATCCTCCTCCTTCATGTCTGCTGTTTCATTTTCTCCACAGTTTCTGAAGAAATGTCAACATGAAAACCTGTTTTTTTGCACGATTACCTAACTGTCATGATTCTGCCGGTTAGGAGAAAGCTGGTTGTTGGTTTCAACCAAAGCCGACAGCGGCTTCGCAGCAAGATCTACGTCAAATAAAATCTTGGTCAGGTGTATAAATTTACTGTTCCGTAACTTATATTGTCAGATTTTTAAAGAAGCGAAAAAGTAATCAGTGTCGCGGGAGGCGTATTGAAACTTCTTATGAATAATGTTCAACATCGCATCGGGTAGAATCCGGTCAAAAGTCAGATAGGACCGGAAACTTCGAGTCTCGATTTTATTTCGAACCGGACCGGAACGGAGATACCCGGTTTGTACTTCTCGATTTTTGATGTGATTTAATCACAAGCAGCACATTTAATTGCATTTGCAAGTGACATACTTTAAAGAGAATATGTATATATCAATTATTGTTAACAAACTGTGTTCGTCTGTCATGTTGCAGGAACGTTGATAATATAAATAATCAAGACTCTGTTATTTTCAACATTCTCCTCATTAAGTGTTTCGCAGAAAAAAAGTAGTTTTTTTTATTCTGTGTTCGACCTTTTCACTACTGAATTTTGTTGGGAAAAGTCGCCACCTTGAAGAGCTTTTTCTCAGATCTCAGATTTTTCTATATAAAAAACAAACAGTAACTAATAATATTTTTTTTCAAATTGTTTATTCAGAGTGTCAGTTGTATTCATTTTACGGACCATGAGAAAATTTCATATACATTCCATTGGCCCCAGCTCGAAAATTTTGTGTCAGGGTCGAAGTTTTTTGAAAAAAAAATTGTTTTGGAAGAACAGATCTCAACGTTTCATGCATTTTGCAAAATGCATCTTGCCAGTTTCATGTGCATTTTTTCATTGGTCACTCTGAGGCTCTTCTTTCCAAAGTCCGCTTGAAATTTCGCCTGAGGACATTTTTCGAGAAGACAAAACCTCTATGCCGCAACTCTTTAATTTATCCCATGCATTTCATTGGCATCCTGATACAGAAGCACTGCAAGCTCGAGAGTAGGTTGACTGAGAAAGATCAGAAGGAAGCAAGAAAGCGCGAGAAGGCGAAGATTGTCAACGATTTGGAGATAAAGACGGCGAAAATTGTGCAAACTTGTGTGTGGAAACTTCGACGAACAGCTAAAAACGATGAAGGAGAAATGTTTTTCATAGTTTTGTAACACTATTTTTGCAAGGCATAAATAAGCATGTGAAAATAATTTTTTTCTCATATGTTTCAAAAGTAAAACACCGGGAAATTTTATAAAATATCATCGGGGAAAACCGGGAAAAACCGGGGAATCGAAAGTTGATATTGAGTGGCCACCCTGATTATTTCATTAGTTTAGAAGTGTGCCGTAGTTTTCTCGCAATCAGGATCACGGCAAGGCATTTTTCGGAATACACTATTCCGAGATAATCGCGTGTAAAGTTTCGTGGTGAGGCGCGCTGCAAATCGCTCTAACCTTCTTCCTATTGCTCAGATCTTCATGAAAATTTGTGACAATGTTCTGAAGATGTTGTATTTGAAGATAATGCAATAAAATTTTTTTAGGTTTTTTGAAAACTAAAAAGGTATATAACCCCTTAACTCAAGTGTTCTTAAGAGCTCAATTGCACCCTGAGATCCTGAGATCTGATTATAGTTACTTTACATCACGGATTCGCATTTCCATTTCGCATCAGAATGTCTATTAAGAAATATGTCGCACATTGATGATTAGCAAAAAGCGTTATTCAATGAATTATATACTTTATACAGATATCTCATACTCTGCGTATGTAGTTCAAATGTAAATGTATTTCTAAAGAGTTTAGGTAGGGCATAATACATTTTTTATAAAGCATGCGGCGAAGGCGCATAATCGATTGCAAGAAACCGAGGCTGCGTCTATTTGGCCTCTCGTTCATTCAACCTCACGTCCACTCGTCCTAACGTCCATTCGTCCTGACGTCCACTCGTCCTGACGTCCACTAGTCCTCACGTCCACTCGTCCTCACGTCCACTCGCCCTCACGTCCACTCATCCTCACGTCCACTCGTCCTCACGTCCACTCGTCCTCACGTCCACTCGTCCTCACGTTCATTCAGCCTTGCGTCCATTCGCCTACCGTCCATTATGCCTCGCGTCTGTATGCTTAACGGGGTGACACGATGACAACAGTAATAAATTCCAAATTTAAAAACAAACATTCGAAGGAGCAGAGTAACGCCTCTAAAACCAGCAAAGAAATGATCCCAAATTAGTTAAAAAACCAGTAAAATGTCAAACTTAAGGCAAAACTGTATCAAACCTAATTCAAAACGCATTAAAATTCTCGTGAATGTGACTTAAAACATCTGAAAATATTTCGAAAGGCATGAAGGAATGAATTCCCAATTCAGCTCAGAATAGTTGGAAAACGTGTATTAAGGATAGAAGAAAAAACAAGAATGGAAACAATGTTTGAAGGAGCTATAATCAGATAGAAAAATTACAAACAGAATGTCAAAATATAACCCAAAAAGGCTTAAAATTATAGGAGAAGTACAGAATAAAAATTCTTCTAGATATATATTTTAAAATTCCTCTAAAAACGGATGTAGCAAACGAGTTTTTCTGAAAAATGCTCGAGAACGCCCCTGAAATCAAGAAGAAATAACAAGAAAAAAAGAAAATGATCTTAAATTTGGTTCAACTTATAAAGTAATTCTAGCGAGAGGAAAAGGCCGAAATAAAATAGCAAATTTGAATGCAATTGCTTAGTTAAAAGTGCCACAAAGAGTTAAAACAAAGTTAATGGAAAATGATTTTGAAATAACCTCAAAAAACATAAACATATTTCTATCAAAGGGAGAAAACAAAAAAGAAATATCTTATTCTACTTGAAACTCTTGAATGGTTCTAAAAATGTGCTCAACATATCTGAAGAACCTTTAAAAAGCGAAGATGCCACAGAGAAAATGATTAAAAATTTATCCAAAACAAAGCTGACAACAACACTAAAACCAAATTATCTGTAGAATTGTTATCACGGGTCAATATATATTTTCTCTCCCCCTCCTGTAGACAAGTCTGGACTTCCTGATTTGTAAAATTAGATGCTCAAAAGAAAAATCGGAATCGGGAAAAAATCGGTATTCACGCTCCACATTCTGGTCAAAAGGGTGCCTTTGAGTATTATCTTCCAAGAGGAAAATATACGTGCAAAATTTGAAGTATTCATTTTTCACATTGGCTCATTTCTCTAATGCGAAAATCAAAAAGGGAAAACGTCGAGATCGTGCTACAAGCATGACTAAAGTCTGTATAAAAAAGGACATTTCTCAGCAAAAAAAAGCGCACGTTTTATCTAATTTTTTTTGTTAGGAAAATTTATTTAAATCCTATGGTTTTACTCACGACCAGCACCTGCACGTAAGTCCAAATAGCACCACTTCCCGTTTGCACCAGATCACGCCATTAGACGAAAAAAAGCAAAATAAATTTTACTTAACGCTAGAGGCTAAACTAATTGGCATTTACGTGGGCATTTAATTGACATTTACAAAATCCGATCCGAAATGACGCCAAGTAAATAGCAATGTCGGTTTTTTAATTTAAATTTTTAAAGAAAATTATTCGTCAACCAAGCCTTCTCGGACACAAATTCACCGAACAAATGTTACTGCAGGGGCAGTACGAATATTGTCATTTGGTATCTTCTTGCTGTTGACCCGTACAGTTATGGACGGTCTTCGTAGCATTTTTGTTTTCGCTATCCTGCGATATCTTCACGCCGCAAAACCACATCAGTAATACCGTAGTATAAAATGTTGTGACAAAACACTAACGAGAAGTTGAAGAAGACACGTGTTTCTTGAAATTGCTAAAGATTATAGTAGTTATACTATGTATAGACAAAAAACCAAAAACCTGTTGCTTAAAATGGGATTAACTGTCAACTGATAACAGGAAAAAGAAAATGACATCTGGTCTGCACTACGCTTCGTCTCCTAGGATTTAGTGCAAAGTTCACCCAAAATCCCACACCCCTCACTCTGCAAGAAAGCTGCTGCTGCTGCTGGTGAAGCGCAATTGATCAATTTGTACACTAAAACGGTTTACAAAGGGAGTATGGCATTAGAAATATCAATTACTGTGTAATTACGACAATGGCAAACCGTCTCACCGCGAAGGGACAACTCCGCAAGGGGGTCCCTTGAACTATTATAGCATCGCTCCGGGCGAAACCGACAGGAGACCATCGATATGGTACAACCACTTTTTCCCACCCCCTTACAGTTTAAGCAGTACCGTCAGATGGGGTGTTGCTGTTGCATAACTTTCTACCGGATTGATCAGAAAACTAATTTAAAGGTTCAGAGTAACACCATGCTAACGTACAAAACTATAAAGGATTTTAAATCTTGTCATCGAGATCAGACTTGTATTTACAGGCGTATCGCCAAACTGGAAACGGATCACACGGTTCCTGTATGGAGATGATGCCGATGACAAATATGTATGCCCTCTCTGCAAAAAAGGGAACTGTCACTCGTGACATCCGCCCGTAGGCTTTGGAAAAAAAGATAAAAGTAAATATTGTGCAGATAATAAAAAAGAACTATGCGCTGTAGCGGTATATCAAGGCACCCTTCAGGGATCACGTTTTCGGTAGAACAGGCTAGGCTAGACGGCTGAAGGACTTCGTGTGTTTCTCGAGATTAAAGCAATTTAGGCGAGAAGCAGAGGGGTCGGGTGCTCTAAGGGAACGGAACAAAAACCTACATTATGGCGAAGGGTGTGCTCATATAATGATGCTGTTCTTGCGTGCCGGGCTGCTCACGTGTTGGCGTAAATGATGAAGATGTTTTCCTCTGTTGGACCTTTCTCATGACGAGGGGTGCGACCGCTAACCGGAACATGACAAATATTTGTCATAAAGTTCATAATTGCCGCGATGCGTACGATCAATTTTGTATGGTTAACTGGTGGCAGATAGTGAGAAACAGGTGCGACTGCAGGGCGGATGTTCTGGTTAGGTAAAGTTGGAATGCGTCGAAATGACGCGAGTCATTTTGCTGACAACGGGGACAATTGGTTAAAAATTGGGTGACATATTAAATGCTTGCAGATGCAATGAATAAAAAATTAAACAAAAATTTTGAACGCTTATAAGGCCGTCTAATGAATAAATTATTAATCAGACATTGGCACTAATAAAAAACACCACAATTAAAAGAAACGCGACAAAACAATGACGAATTACCTCACAGTGACTGATTTCACTTCAATCCATTTTGTTGGGCTAATCCAAACAGGAACATAAATAATTGATTTCATCACCATTATGTCTTAACCACCGGAAAGATCATACCAATCCAAGTTGTATCCGATGTAATTATCGTGATTTCTGCCCAACATCGGCCTCTTCTTTCTCCCACAACAAGATACAATTGTGCTCCCCAGAAGAAAGCAAACGTCTTGAAAGGAGGCACTTCAGAACCGTATCGACTGAAGAGGAGTGCCGTCAAGAGACGCGAAAAGCCAAACATTATAACGAGAATTAGCTCACCCTCTTTCGCGCGCCTCCAATAGGTCTACCGGAAAACGTCAAACCACTCTCGGTCTGAGGACATTGTCAAGAGCTGTCGTTATTATTTATTTGTCCATGATTAAACGCTCGGAAAAGCAGACATCCTGCCTAAACTCACTCGCAAGACGTTTTCCAGTGCGGTCCTCCATCATCATCGTCTTTGTTCGTCCAGCTTCGACCTTCGAAAGAATAGGAAATAATTTAATAACAAAGAGATTATCCAACGAGAAGCCGACTCCCAAGGGGGCTTCCCACGATTTGCTTTGGTCAACTATACCAACACCCACTCCCTGTTTTATTGTGACAACGAGCGAAAATTCTACCTCAGCATCGGATTCAATCAGAGAAGGAAACCTTCCTCCGCTAACGCTCAAAAGAATTATCTTCTTATCCTACTTAGCTGGTTTGTTTGTGTCGCTTTTTACATTTCCGTCTGAAGAAACATACAAGCAGATGTATGTTTGCCTGGTTCAACCTGTCTCTATTGGGATCCTTTGTGCCCCCCGTTTTCGTCCGTCGTTCAGAGCCAATGGATATTGATGCGTTCGAAGGGGGAAGATTGCTTTCTCATTTTTCGCCTCATGAAATTCAAAGGATATTGAAATGAGAACCTGTTATTCATGCCAAGCACTTAACGTCATTACAAATGTCGCTTCCTTCAGGCATATCAGAATGTCTT
Organism: Wyeomyia smithii; assembly: GCF_029784165.1. Lineage (NCBI taxonomy): Eukaryota > Metazoa > Arthropoda > Insecta > Diptera > Culicidae > Wyeomyia > Wyeomyia smithii. The sequence goes on from NC_073694.1 coordinate 30,619,133, forward strand.
TTTTTTTCATCCAAGAATCTAGCGGTAGTTGAATATTTATGACATACGAACGCGATTTAATTTACAGCCTTATCAATCGCTACCGGTGTCACATTGTAAAGGAAATTATGACATCAAAGGTTCCATATAATTTGCGAAGCATAATCACAGAGTTGTGCAACATATCGGTAAACGTCAATTCAATTGAAACCTCACAATACCTGCTAAAAACTAATTGTACCTTAAATCTATCCCTCGATGCGATAGTTCGTACGTGGTGACAACCCCGCTAGCATAGAGACATTATCGCCAGACATGCTATTAACGAATAAATTATTAACCGCTTTTCTTTTGTGTCCTTTCTTTTTTCTTTCATAAACAGTGTCACACAATCCCTACAACACATCGGACATGCCGATGCCCTCGGCAAAGGAGCAAACACTGATGTGGCAGCAAAACTCCTACATGAGTGATTCCGGCATCCATTCGGGTGCGGTCACACAGGTGCCCTCGCTGAGCGGCAAAGACGACGAGATGGAAGACGACCCACTGATGTTCGACATGGATCAGGGTTTTTCGCAGAACTTCACACAGGACCAGGTGGACGATATGAACCAACAGCTGAGCCAGACCCGCTCCCAACGTGTCCGGGCTGCCATGTTTCCCGAGACACTCGAGGAGGGCATCGAGTTCCCCTCTACCCAATTTGACCCACAACAGCCGACGGCGGTTCAGCGTTTGTCCGAACCGTCTCAGATGCTAAAGCATGCTGTGGTGAATCTGATCAATTATCAGGACGATGCGGATCTGGCCACTCGGGCAATTCCCGAGTTGATTAAGTTGTTGAACGACGAAGATCAGGTCGTGGTCTCCCGAACAGCGATGATGGTCCATCAGTTGTCCAAGAAGGAAGCTTCACGTCACGCCATTATGAACAGCCCACAAATGGTCGCCGCTTTGGTACGAGCTCTGTCCCAAAGTAATGATCTTGAAACAACTAAGGGAGCCGTGGGAACGCTGCATAATTTATCACACCACCGTCAAGGTTTGCTGGCAATTTTCAAATCAGGTGGCATTCCTGCCTTGGTGAAGCTTCTGTCCTCACCGGTCGAATCCGTACTGTTCTACGCCATCACAACACTTCACAATCTGCTGCTGCACCAGGACGGTAGCAAAATGGCGGTCCGTTTGGCCGGTGGCTTGCAGAAGATGGTTGCTCTGTTGCAGCGTAACAATGTCAAATTTCTGGCCATTGTAACCGATTGCCTGCAAATCCTTGCCTACGGCAACCAGGAAAGTAAACTGATTATTCTCGCTTCCACTGGACCGATCGAACTGGTCCGTATTATGCGTTCATACGACTACGAGAAGCTTCTCTGGACGACCTCTCGCGTACTGAAGGTACTGTCCGTGTGCTCTAGCAACAAGCCGGCAATCGTCGAAGCCGGTGGCATGCAAGCTTTGGCTATGCACTTGGGCAACCCATCACAGCGACTCGTTCAAAATTGTCTATGGACACTGCGTAATCTATCAGATGCTGCCACAAAGGTTGACGGATTGGAAACTCTGTTGTCCGGTCTGGTTACTGTACTCGGTTCGTCCGACGTCAACGTCGTAACATGTGCCGCTGGTATCCTGTCCAATTTGACTTGTAACAACCAGCGCAATAAGGTTACCGTTTGCCAGGTGGGTGGTGTGGAGGCACTTGTCGGTACCATCATCAACGCAGGCGATCGCGAAGAAATTACCGAACCAGCCGTCTGCGCACTGCGTCATCTCACATCGCGCCATCCGGAGTCGGAATCCGCGCAGAACATCGTACGCAATGGTTACGGGCTACCGGTGATCGTTAAGCTGCTCAATCCGCCTTCCCGCTGGCCGCTGATCAAGGCCGTTATCGGGCTGATTCGTAACTTGGCCCTCTGCCCGTTGAATGCAGCTCCGCTGCGTGAGAATGGGGCCATTCATCTGCTGGTGCGGTTGCTATTCAAGGCCTTCCAGGATACGCAAAGGGTGAGTAGTGCATTATGTTAGAGACCGGGTTCGATTTTCCGTTACTTCTTTAAGAAATCATTAAACATAAAAAAATGTCAACTCAAGTCCTTTTTGTCCCTTTCCGGATTATTAACTTGGAATTATTTATTGTCAAAGTTAAAGGTACAGAATAAAAAAAAACACACTAGAACAGTCTAAAAATAGGGAATTCAATTTTTTCTCAAAAGACCTTCCAGCAACATAATTCACACTAAGGCGTTAATAATTTTGATGAATGATAATAATTCACGAAGCTAAGAATAAATGTCGCCAGCCCCAGCAGTGCGGCCATGCTGCTGGAATTTAACACCTTTAGATTAGAATAAAAATAAAAAATAAACATTTTTCATTCGGGTTTTTTTTTCCAGCAACGGTCATCGGTTGCCACCAACGGATCCCAGCCACCGGGTGCGTACGCTGATGGCGTCCGCATGGAAGAGATAGTGGAAGGCACGGTCGGTGCCTTGCACATCCTCTCGAAGGAGGATCTCAACCGGCAGCTCATTCGCCAGCAGAATGTGATTCCGATTTTCGTGCAGCTACTATTCTACAACGACATCGAAAATATTCAGGTACGAATTTACGTTTTTTTTTGGATAAAGTTTCTCGCCAATGCCACTGTTAAAATTCCCGGGATGCGCACATGCGCTTCGAAGCGCTCGGTAGGATGATGCTCTCATCCATCTTTCCGTATGGGTGGGCTCGAGTGCTTTTTTCTACACTGCATATTATCACACGACTGTATGAGTATGAGAGTAACGTTTCTCCTCCGTAATCGAATCTTTCAGCGCGTGGCGGCCGGCGTTTTGTGTGAACTAGCAATCGACAAGGAGGTGGCCGAGATGATCGAGGCAGAGGGGGCCACCGCGCCGCTAACCGAATTGCTCAGCTCGGCCAACGAGGGTGTCGCCACCTATGCGGCCGCCGTCCTGCTCAAGATGAGCGAGGACAAATCGATGGACTACAAGAAACGATTCTCCAGCGAGTTGACCACGCTACCGGTATTCCGCGACGATAACAGTATGTGGAACAACGGGGAACTGGGGATGGGACCGGATCTGCAGGTAAGAATTTGGAGCAACATGGTCTACTAATGGGCGCCTTATCGATCGTCGATAATTTCCAATCGCTTTGTCCGTGTCCCTGCCGTTGATTTTTCTCGGGGACAGTTTGAAAACCATAAATTAACTTTTGCACAATAAAGTGGATAATCGTCCTCTAGCGGTGCAACGCAATACAAGAACAGTAGAGATTTGAACCAGTTATATTGCTCTCGTAAACCTCATTCTATTTGCAAGTCCATCAATACTATCTCTACAATTGGCCGCACCTGTTGACGATTTTACTACGTGTAACAACTAGAACCTATGAGAAATTTTAGTTAGTTATAAAATAACGATTGGAAATCTACTCTTAAACTATCTTGGACAGCAGAGGTAGGGTAAACCCCATTAAACTACCGCTGCTGTCTACACATTTTCTAAATTTCCTTCACAACTTCGTTTAATTTAATCAAATTGCTTACCCCGTTTATTTTCTGTTTCGTTTTTCCTTTTTTTGTTCTTTTTTCTGTTTATTTTTAATCATCTTCACCACTCAAAAATCGTCAACCCGAAAAAAATCACTATCACAATCGGCACTGGTGTTATAGGACATCCTTTCGCCTGATCAGGCTTACGAGGGTCTCTACGGACAAGGGCCTCCCAGCGTGCACAGCTCGCACGGTGGTCGTGCATTCCAGCAAGGTATGTAACCTACCACATCTTACGCTGGTTTTGGTAGTCGTTGGTATTACAATTCAAAATATCCACCGATGCTTCTAACGATGATAGAAAACTGCGTAATCACAAGCGTACTTATCGAACGACGAATGTGTCCCAATAAAATCGTGGCTTACCCACTGACCCACCTATTAACATTCCTCAATTTAGTCCTATTAATACTTTTATCATATATTCCATCTGCTTTTCTGTGTACTTTCAGCTAAACCAGCCTAACATATATCATCACTAAAGAAGCAAAAATTTCTTAACAAATAATTACTAAAAACAAAAATACTGTCGGTTATTCACACTCTACAGTTGCAGACTCTAGGAGCTAATACTTAGTTGTCTGAATGTTATACTCCTCCTGATCCCCCAATTTCCCGCGTTTTGATAGCCTAGAACCTCCTCTTTCATACTTTAACGAAAATGTTGAAACTTACCTTTTACCCTTTTTCTCATTCGTTACCCCTTTTACATATACGTTAGCCGTACATGCAAACAAGTGGTAGAAAATAAATTATTAATAATGAATAATGGTGTAACTTAAAGAAGAAGAAAAAAAAGACGGAAAAGTTGTTTGTTGAAGAAAAAGGCTATAAGTAAAACAAAGAAAACATTTTTAATAAGCAGCATGAAGAAAAGACTTAAACACATTCAATTTACGAGTATCAAACAAAAACAAACACCCAAATGAATGAAGGACGTCATAACAAAAAGCGTTTCAATCAACCGCACGGAGAGCAGCAAGACAGACAGCCTAGGCAGTAGTAAACATCGCCATTGCTAAAGCACGCGCCATCCATGTTCCCCATCCCGTCTCCCATATCTCGAGAGTGGGAACGAACGATCAGTAATATTCCGATTAGGTGACTATTGAAACGAATATGGTTTTGCGTTACCGTTTTTTTGGCATTTTTTTCTGCACCGTTTTCTATTGTTTCTTCTTACGTTTTGTTTGCCCGTTTCATCAAAGTTTTCGCGAGAGCGGATCCAGAAATCATTTTTTCATTGGATCTCTCGGTTTGGTTGTTGCCTTCCTCACTCCGTTTGGGGTTGGTAATGGTTGTTACTGTTACAAGCACCGCATTATTTTGCTTGCACTCAGATGCTTCAAGTGCGCTTCTTCCCATTTATTATCATCTGGAACTTGACTTTATGCTATCAGAACAGCACTTTCTAAATTTCAAAGCTTTGAAAGCACCTCACTGAGTAAAATGTCATTCGTTGAGACTCCTGTAATAATTGTAAAATTTATCATTGAACGCGAAACTTCATCTGAACCACATTTTATTTGAACAATCGTAGGCGTGATTTTTTGGAATAGTTTTTTTTAAACCTTTGTCGTTTGAACGTTTTTGTTATGATTGATCCTGTAAGTTTAAATTATGTTTTTAACTTTGGTGTGTGATTTGTTCTCTGTAATTTATCAGCAACTCATTCAACTTTTCTGTTTTATTTCAACATCGCTGTAGGATACGACACACTGCCGATAGATTCCATGCAGGGACTGGAAATAGGCGGCGGCAACGGCGGAGGTGGCCAGGCAGGAAACAGTGCCGCCAACGGTCCGGGAGGGCCCCCATCCAATCAGCCGACATCGCCGTACGCGATGGACATGGACGTCGGCGAAATGGACGCCGGCGAGCTCACATTCGAGCATCTGAATGTGATGCCATCGCCACCGCAGGACAACAATCAGGTGGCCGCCTGGTACGATACCGATTTGTAGGTTGCGGATCGGCCTCGGCCCACGAAACCGATGGGATTTCGGTATTTTTATATTTGCTTTTAGTGATACACAAACATACGTTTTTAATCCACAAACACATTGTGCTTCCGAAAAATTTTCGCGAGAAAGATTCACTACGTTGAAAAGGCAGCTTTTACTATGAATGTTTTGTTCTCTTTAGGATCTTTTTCAAGCAAAAATCATCAAAATAAGGCCCTGCAGGCAAAGAAAGCCATTTACACGGGCAGCTTTAGTTTTAAATATTTACTTTTATCTATATCTCAAACTGAAGATAAACGAAACACGACACCGATCAAGCTAAAACATGCGATTTTAATTATTTCGTAGAAGTGAAAAAAAAAACATCACCACGGTATCGTTAATTAGTAACAGATGTTGACTACTGCATTTTGCGAACAGCCGCTCCAAGCATGGGAGCTCATTTGAACGGGACGAATTACAAAAACGACAAGAAACGCGACACAATGGCTTCATACAGAAGGGAAGCACTAATCAGAAAATCTTAAGGCAACTTACTAAATATTTAACGAAACATAGTACATATAAATGTTATGCTACTACAGTGGAAAGAAGGAGAAGAAAAATCTAAAACCTAGACAAAAGCGAGGGCGGCATCTTACACTTAGCCCATTGCATTCGGATCAACACATTAGTAGAAAAAGTCAGCAATTCCATAACAGGATGAAAATCCTCTCAGAACGAATTCGCCACAGTCGACCGACTGAATCTGTGGTTGGCAGCCTCTCTCGATCGTTCCATGGTGGTTGAGTTGATGAAGGTAAACGATAGAGTAGAATTGTGTTTCACCACACTTTTTTTGGTTATCATAAAGCTGACCCTCTTGATTGAGACGTGTCCTCTGCTTAGTTCAATTTGCCCAAAAACTCGGTTCTTTTCAGTTATTTTTTTAACCCGGATGGATTGAAGCATTTGATCCTTCTTTTTGATACAATAATTTACATGTATTTAATAAGCGAAGCAAAAATGAAGTATAATTAATTATTAAAATTATATATTATATATTACACGAATGCAACAGAACCTTCCTCTCAGTATATAAGAAAATGCAAGGAGAAAAATATATTAAAGCTATACAAATCTTGGAGTTTTTAGCTACTGGTGCGCCCCGATGACAAGCCAAGTGAATTGTTTTCCCGAAAGAAAAGTGAAACTTAGAATTTTCAAGGGATGACCGTTTAGCAGGTGTTTTAAGCAGTTTATTATTTTCAAAACACAATGCAGTTTATATAGAAGCTAGTAAAATCCTTTTTAATGTTATTTTTCCGTTTCACACTAAAAATCACCTCACTACCAGCGCTCAAACAGTAGTTCGAAACTATTGAAATATAGTTATATTAAAACGATCCCAACCCACACTATTAGAATTAACATTATTCTTCTTCTATTTTATCGTTTCCTTTTTTTATTCAAAATTCATTGCTGAGTATCAATAGTACACGAAAGAATTCAATATTCGTAAAATGACCAGTAAACGAAGAATTAAACTTTTTCATCAAACTGCTGAACATCGTGGAGTGGACTGAAGGTAATAGAATCTTAAACCTAACAAATGAACGTTAAATACTGAACTGAGAATCTCATGCACAGATACTGGTGTTATCTTTAATATGTGACGCTAGATGTTTCCAGTATTCAATGTATAGATGTGTTGGATTTAATATCACATAGTGAATTTCCAGATTTTTGAAGTTGTAAGAAAGGTAAAACTATGATTGTAATTAAATCAACTCAAGTCAAAATCACTCCTATCCTAATGCGTTTTATAAAATATTATAGATACTATTTTCCTCTCGGTCAAATTTTCAAAAGAAAGTGTTTTTTTTAATTCGATCAAATTATTTCCCTTGTTTGGCTACAAACGAAATTGTACGTTACATAGAAGCATAAACAAAACACTTGATAATTATGCTTAGAATTTTTTCATTATGCTATTTGTTTATAATCATATAACTTATTTATGTCGTTTTCGTTTTTGCGGTGTAGCTACCCCGCGGACTACACTTTGTCCTATCACTGTTTTTTTTACATTTTCCGGACTATCCCGAACTACCCTTTTTCTATCCCGGACAGTCCGCGCAAGAAACAGAGTGCAGTTTTGAAGACACCAAGGCATTCACACGTATGTGTCAAAATCAACAAAAAATGTGTCAAAATCGGTTTGCTTTGATCAGGGGCCTATAAACGTCAACATTTTGCCTACCAATCATAAATTCATCACGGTGGTAATATTTCATTTCAAATGCTTACAAAACTTATCTTATTCAATAAAAGTGCACATTGTACTGAAAACAAATGTTGAGCTCTTGTTTTTTTTTTTTTTTCATCTAAAACGACATTTACTCGAGAATAAGTCTACTGACAAAATGGGACGTTTACCCTATTTCACTTGTTTTAGGGCAAACCAACCAAAAAGTGGGTACCAGAAACGCTGGTACCAGTATCAATGAGTGGTAGATGGAAAATGTATGGAGTTTGACAGCCACAAGAGCCCCCTGGCTTCGATTATCGTTTTTCGCGTGTCAAACATCAGGTTGAATTTTATTTATTTTATTTTGTTATTTTGTCATTTTTCAGTAAATTGGCAAATTTTTCGTACAGTAGCACAAATGCGATAAAAGACAATGGCGATAATCAGAGTCTATGTTAAAGAGTCCCGCAAAGATGAAACCAAAGGAACCAAATCAGTGTCAAACGAGGGTACCAATCGAGCAATGTAAATAAACAAGGTGATAATGTTAGGAGTGGATGAAAAGTGTTGTAATTGAGCGTAATAAAGAATATGTGTTTTTCCGAAGTTTTACTTACACATTTTAATCCAACATTAAACCTGTACACTGGTTCACTTAAATTTAACAAAACATCACCGGTAAAATCTTTCAAAACTGTGTACCTTGTGAAGAATTTCAAAAAATGATATTCGCTTATGCATGGTGAAAAACAGAACTGTATAGTTCTTGGCAACTAACGGCACAAAAACTGTGTTGCCGAAACGATAGATTTTATCTTCGCGCGACTCTATATACCATACAGAGTCTGTCTCTATATACCATATGTGTTCTATGTTATGTCTACCATTGCAACTGCTCGGAAAGTGTTTTTTTTCAGCTGCAAAGCGTAGTCCAGGACGGGATAGTCCTGCCGTAAAAACGAATTCGACATTAGACAATATTATTCTTCCCAGTGAGTCTCGGTCTCTCGGAATAAAACAAGTGTTTCACGTGCGTCCAAAAGCAAAGCTGTACTTTGACATTTTTTGTATACCAAAACCGAACTAGGAAAATTTTTGAATAGTATTTTCAATTCAACCGAATTAGGCACTGAACACTACAAAATTGTACTGGTCAGTCGAAGCGGATTTTAAAGCCACTTAAAATCATGATGTGTGTTTTTCAACGTTTGTCATAATCAGTACAATTTTGCTCCTTGGTTTGTAAAGTCAATACAAATAATGGAATACCATAGCCCTATCTTGTTTTTTATTTTAAATGGATTAATAAAATACTGAAATTTTAAAACATTTTTATTTGTTAAGTAGCAGGAAAATAAAATCATAATAAAGTAAAAACGTTTCTAACAATAATTACAATTATTGTACCAATCGTTTGGCTTACATCACAACATTCTCACAGCTCATCTCTCCCTCTGAGCATTTTGATTTCCCACCAGGGTTGTCAATGTTCCAGTTTAAGCTGGATTCCTCCAGTTTTTTTCAAATGATCCAGTCAAACAGTTTATTCCCAAAATCTTCCAGTTTTTTCAGATATTTGCCAGTTTTATCCTGTTTTGTATTCACTGAAGCTCCGATTGATTTTCGGAAATATTTTTAAAACGGTAATTTTGTAGATTGATAAATTATTTTGACAAATCTTAACAGCATTTTCAGTATTCTCGCACGAAACACGGTTCAATTAAAGACTGCATGACGTGGTTGAGACAAAACCAAACAAATAGACTTTACCAGACCATGAAAAAAAATTCCATTTATTTTCTGTTGCGTAGCGGTTAAAAATTGTTAGAAGAATTAGATACCAAAAGATAGCGAAGTCAGAAATAATTGAAATTTAAACTTCACTAATGTAACGAAAGAAAATATTGCTCTATTTTCTTAATTTTGAGATAGATTGATTGCGTAATTTTAAATTTTGCTGCTGTTAGAAGAAAGTTTTCAGCCCATAATTTTACCAAAATGTAAGCCCGAAACGAAACAGTTCTGATTAAAATGAGTATTTTTTGCGAAGAGTTATCTGTATAAAAAACTGTCACTGGATTCAGTCCCCATAACAGAAAAGCACTATCACAATCATTTTTTTGCTTATTTTAAATTTATTTGGAATCCAGTTTTTCCAGTTTTTTTTTTCAGCCTTTTTCCAGATCGAATCTCTACTGCAAATTCTGTGTTAAATAGTGTAACACCTAAACTTTGCTTTTTTGCAGCAAAAAATATTGTACAATTTTACAACATATTAAAACTTTCTTCAAGACACTTTTTGACTATTCGGTTTGAAATCACATTATTAAATATATTTAATAATTCAATTAGCCTAATTCTTTATGAATTTTCGAGAAAGTATTTTTCCGATTCATTTAATTCTTCAGTTTTGCAATTGTTTGCAAGTGATTTTGCTGTACGAAAAACTTTACACTAGATTTAAGTGATCGAATCCTACATCCTAAACATTAGGCAAACGAATCAATAAATAGGAACCACCATATAAATTTACTTGTTAACGTTTGAAAAGCGAGAAAAGAAACATTTATCTCAAAAATGCTAAACATTCGAATGACAATGAATGTCCCTACTCCCTAGACACCCTGTGACGTGAGTAGGTGCCGTCAGTAGAACCATGCATCCTCTCCTATCACGTGTTAGATTAGGAACATTTCTAGTTGGGGTCTTGGGGACTCGATTAATCGAGAAGTAATCGGACATCACTAATTGAGCAGTTCGTAGCCACAAACAACATAGCAACCGTTGACATTGTGATTTTTTTTCCAAATTTCCGTTTCGTATTTTTGGTTTTAGCTGCCGTTACCTGACAGAATACTGGAAAAATTACTTGAAACCGAATATTTCTGAAAAAAACAAGCAGCATTTCAAGTTTTATTATGTGAAAACCCAGATCCTATTCAAAAAGTTTGCAAATCTCAGTGAAAGCGAAGTAATTACAGTGCATCGAAACCTTTGGACAAAATGTATTCCACGAATGGTCTGGTAGCGGACGAGCTCCAGGCCTCTTGGTGTTGGAAAAACCGGCAATGGTTCCGCTCGATTTTATTCTGCTACAACGGATGCAAGATGTGAACATATTCCTGTACGAGAATCCATCCGAAGTTTACGTACAGCGAGAAGTGTACGAGCAGCGAAAGTACGACATTGACGGTTCAGTTTTTTTTCTATACACTAAAGACCTGTTTGTTACGGGTGATACATCCGTTTGGACCAAAACGCGCTGATAGCAAAGCATTGGCACCAAACGTTTGTTCCAGCTGTAAGAACACCATTAAGTTTGCTTCCTGTGGCTAACCGGGTTTTTTTTTCTCGTCTGATTATTAACAGTTGTTGCGCTGCGAATGGTTCCTCATCATAGCAACCGATGACATTGTAATATTTTTTCACAACTTTCAAGATGTAAGAAAAATCACCTAGAAAAATCAATTGTTCCGAAGATGTGACTGGTGCAGCTTTGGATGGATAAAATCAGTTTTCAATAGTAAGTTGTTGTGAAGCTACTATTAAATAGTTTATAGAATTCAAATTCTCGAAGGTGTGAATGTAGAAATCCCTTTCCGAAGCACAATGTCCATGAGTACGGCGACAGTGCAGTGCAATTCGTACTGCTTGTGGGACAAACCCAACTACTGGTACGACAAGGATAATTGGAGTATCTTAGCGTAAGTAGCCCCTTTTTTCTTCATCTAATGGCGAGACTATCAATATGTGACTATTTCGCATACAGAAAATTCTCAGCAGAAATAACTCCAAGATACAGTTGCTGCAAATGGTTCTTCATCATAGCAACCGTTTCACAACTTTCAAGATGTGAGAAAAATCGCCAAGAAAAATCTATTGTTCCGAAGATATGACTGGTGCAGCTTTGGACAGATAAAATTAGCTTTCAGTAGTAAGTTGCTGTGAAGCTACTAATAAATAGTTCATAGAATTCAATTTCTGTCTTATGAAAAAGCCTTCACAGGGTTTCTACATGACGACATGATTAATGGCTGCTATCTGTGCTACTGCCACATTCGGAAGAATTCTCGAAGGTGCGAATCCAGCAATCGTTTTCCGAAGCACCAACAATTTCCCTGAGCACGGCGTCAGTACAGGATAATTGGAGTACCTTAGCGTAAGTAGCCCCTTTTTTCTTTATCTAATGGTGGGACTATCAATCTGTGATCTCTCTTACAGAAAATACCTCCAAGATAGCGGCTCATTCAAACGTTGATTATGCAGACCTACCACTGCCTTACAAATGAATCTAATGAATGTAAGACTGGCAATTATTTTTCATATCGGTTCGTCTGATAGTTATTTATCTCACAGAGAATAATCAGTTTAAATTTAACCTGTCCTGCAACGGAGCTTTGCACGTAACAAAGCTTTCCCGGACCCCCGTTTGCTGGTTCCTTCGGAATTACCAGGTTCGTTCTTGGCCGCTGACAGAACAATTAGATAAAATTTGCCATCTCATTCATTCTTATGTGGTAGCTGCGCCGCAGGATCGAATCTTGGATGATCTGTTGTACCCGCACCGATTCGTGTTTCGTTGGGTGAGTTTTTTTATCGATTTCTTATGGCTGAGTTTTTTTTTCGATCTACCGTTACAAGTGATGAAGAGAAGTATTTTTTAAACATTGGCTTTTTTCATAGGAATCTTGAAAGGAAGGTGACTATGATGTCGCACACGATCTAATTCGCTCAGCCAGGCCGCATTTCGGAGACCCACATCTACAGTGACTACAAGATCGTCAATGAGGATGTCAGCTGTTAGCTCGAGGATCAGGTCAGTAGTAAAATTGCCAGGCTGAATTTGATGTATCTTTTTACACCCCTGTTCTTGCAGCTAGAGGATCTGTTTAATACATAAGCAATGGTTGATCGAGTTTGCGCCATACACTAAGGACTAGATCAAGGAGAAAATCTACTTCGTGCTCAAACTAGCGGTCCTACGAAATAGAAGATGGCTGAAGTGAAGCTGGATTGCGTGAGTTGGGTAAGGTACTATTTATTTAAAAAAGTCACCTTTGAGAGTTTCCGTATTCACTTGTTTTTATATTGATGACTTCAACGGTTTGAGTGTTTTGTAACATTTTCTTGATCTTTTAGAGTTTTTATTATTATTCTAGTCATTTTGACCATTTAGAACATTTTTTGACATTGTTGATCGTTTTAGTTTTTGGATTTTGAAATGTCTTGAAACCCTATTTTTGACCTCGTTGACTCTTGTGAAATTTTTCTTCTAGCCCTTTCCGACATTGGTTCATAGGAAGTATTCATCGACCGTTTGTGACATACTCGGTCTGTTTCAAAGATGTTCAACTGTGTTATTCTTTGCTTATTTCTGAATTTGTTTTTACTATTTTCAACGTGTTTGTCATTTGTTGGCATCCAAAACACTTTCATTCGTTGACTTTTGTAACATTTATTCACATTGGTATTACTGTGCTAGCCTTTTTGGACTTTTTTAAATTGATTTATATCTTTTTGGCCTGGTTTGATCAATTTTTATCACTTTTAGCGTTTTCAAATCTTTGTCGTCAGTATGTACTATTTTAGCACTATGACCTTTGAAATTTTGTGTTATTTCTTACATTTTTCCCTATTTATCCTAGTTTTGACCATTTTCTACTTTTTTTGGCGCATTTAGGTCTGTTTCGATGTATTGGCCGAATCTCAAACGGCCGAATTATATCAATACCAACGAAAGGCTTTATGTTGTTACAGCTATTTTATGTTGCATACTTTTTAAGCACCATCAAAAAATGAATAAAACATTGAAAACTTGCCTTTAATGTGTAAAATAACTAGTTTTTTCGTTGAACATTCTGTTTGGAAACGATATCAATGCGGCTCTGCCGCATAATCGAGGGCAAGGAACCAAGGCGGCCCTAAGCCGCCGCGGTGTCCGATGACCGAGTCGGCCGCCGACCCGCCGTCGGAAGCGGCGGCCTCTCGCATGCAAACAACTGATCTATTGGATTGCCCGGATTACTTTACGTCCGAACGAGCGGTAGCGAGTAAGGACAACGTGCGCCCCGGACAATCGAGTTGGCCGAAGGCCACGAGTGTGTTGCATTAAATTTGTAACAAAATCAATTTTCAATTGATGAACAAGGAAACAAAATAAATATTTTCGAAACCATCTTTTTTGTATAAATTCTCAGAATTTTTCGCATGGGTGGTAAAACTTTATCGAATCAAATAGCCAAAATTGTCCTCAAGCATTACGTATTTTATGGACGTTTTCTTACAACATTTCAGCTCTAGATAAGTCATATTTAAAATAAAGAAAAAATTTCCTGCTATAAATAATCGAACCTAAAATGGTACATAATCGAGTCCATATATAATCGATTCTGACCTATAAATAAGTACAGTGACGTCTTGATTATACCAAGATCAATTTCTTATTTATTACATGTTATTTTTGTGTGTATGTGTTAATATAAGTTCATATGTGTGTGAATGTAAAGTTTTGAATGTTCGGTATAGTTGTGCTGTTGGCTACCTAAAATTTGTTACTTAGAGTGAAAAAGAATTTCACCCGAAATTATAGAAATCCTGTAAATCTGTTTTAACAAATAATAAATTCGAATGAAAGAGGCTGGGTTTCACCGCTAGGTGCATAATTTCGGGTTTCATTTGAATCAACATTAATTATCGATGATTTTTCGGCCATTCGAATGATTCGGCCTTTTGTAGTTCGGCCGTTTGAAATTCGGCCGTTTGTGATTCGACCGTTCGTGTTTCGGCCGTTTGTAGGTAAACCAATTATTCTATCTTCAAAATAGCTGCTTCCGGTTTCTTGAATCTTAAAGTATTTTTGAAAACATTTTTTCATCGCCTTTTTTTCTTACTTTTTTAGGTGACAGTCAACCCGAGAGAATGGAAAAGTACAAGTGTATAATGTGATAACAATGGAAAAAGGGTTGAATAAAACGGCAGAAAACAAAAAGATTTTTTTCTTCATCGTACCAGAAACCACCCAAGGTAAGAAACAGTTCCTAAATTTGATAGTTAATCAACCAGAGCTTCCGAAAATTATTTAAAGTGTGAATCACTAAACCATTTAAACGTGCTGATGGCACAGGATTCTACACATACTCGTCGTTTTTACAATTAAATTAAAAAACTCAGTTTAACTTTTTGCTACGTTTCTCATGTGATTAACAATAGAGAAATTTGATCAAAATTAAATTAAAGTAATGAAATTCGGTAATTAACTAAAGGAGGATGGAACATAACAACTATTCAGACTGTTGATAATTGATAAAATGCTCTAGCCCAAATTGCTATCGACATAAACGATTAGATATGGGAAAAAAAATTAAGCATGTGATACCTTTCTTCGTCGGTTTTACGGAAAAATTAATAACGATGCATGCTTTGTCTCGCAATGCAATAATGTCACCAAATTGAGAGCATTATTTAGGCCTTGCTAAATGGGATCGAATGTTATTTGAACATTTGAGGAAAATGAAAAATATCGTGCTCGCAAAAAAAAGTTGGAAGAAAATGTTATCGTTGTTCTATTTTTCTATTATTTAATTTGTTCTAGTTTAATTTTATATTTTTCCAAAGTGTTATGAACCTGATTATTTTTACAATTTATACACTTTTTATTTGCTTCATTTAAATTGCATTTCATGTGTAAAATACCCGTACCCAATCTCTAACACATATATGCAGTATATTATTTTAACTCTCCAGTTTCAGTTTCATACACTAATTTCCAATCCCTAAAATTTCTAATCCTAATAAAAAATAATTACAATAAAATAACAATAATTTAATTTCACAAGATTACACTCTGAACACATCCACTATAAACACACACTACAAACTCAAACATTGCAAACACTCACAAAAATCACATCACAACTATACACCAACACTCGCCAATCCAATATGGATTTTACATTTAATTCCTAATCTAAAGTTTCAAATAATTGATTTATTATTTTCATTCTAAGTCTAAATTTTGAAGTTGAATTCCTTACTCATATTTCTTATTGTCTATCTCTTATCTTTCATTTACTGAATCTGATTTCAAATATATACTATTTTCTATATACTTATCAACACTAACCAATGTACTTAGGAGCGCTTCTCGGATCTATCGACAACGTTTCCTCATGGTGGTTAAAACACAACTGTCGTTTATTAAGCGATCGGTTTGTACAATTTCTGTTCGCGTGTAATTAGACTCTATTCCCACGTTTGTCGCGACTAACGCAGTGTTATTGGAGAAGGCTTTTCCGTTTGAAACTGTGCTCGTTGGTTATTGAAATACTATTGAATTGAAACTAATGATATTACACCTTCCCCGTTTGGGAAGAATAACGAAATGCAATGAGTTGTTCTGTTTTTGAATATTTGGGAACGTTGTTAGAGTCTTCGAATCTTTAACTTTGAATGGTCTGCTACAAAATTGTTCTGGTTTACGGCTCTTTCAGGTTTTATCAACTCGAAATTATTCGATTTTTGTGTACTTTTTGATTTTCTTCAGTTGAGCAGTTTTTAATGGTAACGTTAGGGTGCTGTATTGCAACAATTTCATATGGGCCTGAATAGACATTATCCAGTTTTCTTCTGTTCTCCTTCTTTAAATAGACTTTATCATATAACTTAACGTCTATAGGGTTAGCATTTTGAGACTGATTTCTAATCCTAGTCGCTTTGTTTCTTCCTGATAAACTTTTTGCTTTTAACGCGGTTACTTGAATTTTGTACTTCAGTTCTGTTAAGTACGAGTCATAATTATATTGAGGTTCTAGGGATATAGTATTTTTGATAAACCTGGGCGTGCTAGCTACTCTCCCAAGAACTAATTCAAAAGGACTGAATTTATGGTCTGTATGTATGGTTGCATTGTAACAGAATGTGTAGTAAGGTAACCAGGCGTCCCAGTTATCCTGTTGTTCATTGATGAAGTGTCTCAAATATTAAATATTCATCGCGTTGATTTCTTTCAAGACTACCAATAGTTTCAAGATGGTATGCAGTTGAGAATTTTTGATTGATTTCTAAGTATTCGCAAATATTTTTGAACAGTTCATTTTTATATTCTGTTCCGAGGACTGATTTTATAGCTGTAGGACAACTATATACCAAAATCAGATTTTCGACGAATGCTGGGATTGGTGCAATAATTATATATTTGTATGGTCAGTGCGTATCTGTTCCCAAGATTCAATTTTGTAAGTGGACCTATGGTGTCAATTGTGACAAACCCAAAGAACTTTGTCGGGGTAGTTTTTTCGGTATATTTTTCCTTTGTTTTCGTTCGGTGTTTATTATTTATGCACTTGTCACATTGTTTAACATATTCTGCGATATTGCGCTTCATGTTTTTCCAGCAGTATTTTGATCTTAGTCGTTGTAGTAATCTACAGGTACCAATATGACCTCCCGTAGGTGTGTCATGGTTTTCAGAGATTATTTTGTTTTTAATTTCTTAATCCTTAATTATTTGTGCTGGCACATATAGTATTATTGTTGTGCATTTTGAAATTTCGTTGCATGCTTCTTTGAATGTTTCTCGAGGAATCAGGGTAAATATTTGTTTGTAAAACGATGTTACTATTATGGAATAATTGATCTTGAGCAATTATTCTTTTCTGGTTTTTTGTTAAAAGTCGTATACATGACTAAGTATCCTTAAAATCGAAAATAACTTTAGGCATATTAAAAGCATCTAAGTTATTGACTGATTCATATGCCCTGGGGTGATCAATCCCAGTAACAAGTGAATGAGTAGTTGCGTTATCAATGTTATTTTGTTGTTTTGTCATGCCTCACGTTTGAACTTGTAAACATGAGATATTCATGAGTTCGTCTGAATCAATGCAAATACGCGATAGAGTATCGGCGCTGACATTTTCTTTGCCTTTCACGTATTCGATATCGAATTTGTATTCTTCTAACTCAAGTCTCATCCGCGTTAGTTTTGGCGAGGGATTTTTTATCGAGAATAAATATACGAGTGGACGGTGATCCGTTTTCACAGTAAACCGTCTATCGTATAAATACGGTTTAAAATAAGTTATTGCCCAATGAACCGCGGTTAGCTCCTGTTCAATGGTTAGTTTATTTTTCTCGCCTTTCGTAAAATTTTTTCTTGCGTAGGCTATTGGTAGTTCAATACAGTGATCACCCGATTATAGTACCCGATTTTATCTGCCCCCGATTTTTTCACCTTTTCCACCCGATTTTAACATCATATAACATTTCATCAAAAAATAGTCAGTATGAACTGATTTTCTAGTTAGATTCAACATTTTAGTACTTTTGCACATCTCTGGGTAGAATAACATCGTTCTGGATATAGTTTCCATTGAAAACTCAACCATTGCACAGTGTTTTATTTTGGCGTTTTCGTTCGATCAATTGATTCAAGCCATAACGTATATTCATAAATTTTTAAACTTATAAACAACGCATTTTTGATATAGAAAAATGGGTGATCAATTCACCTAAACGTTAGATGGACAATTTTCTTCTTCATTTGATTGTGATAGACGCATAGTGTCTTTAGCAAATCTCTTGCATATTACGAACCATATGCAGTTTTCTTTCAAAAGACACTAAACATCCCAATTTTCGTTCTAATTTTTTCCCACATTTTTCCGAATTTTTAAACCTACAAAGTTATCAGCCTTTCAAAAATGCATGTTTTCGCAAAAAAAATATTATGTTTTATCTATTAAAATAAACAAGCTATTTGCCATATTTTTAGGGGTAATACCGGACTACTTCGTGATTAGGGCGAAACTTACAATTACAACAAAACTCAAAAAAGGAAAACAAAGTTTTCAGTCATATTTTAAATCCTAATTAACGATTCAACAATATATTTGTCATTCAAATATGGTAATATAAGCAAAATTAAATTAGCTCTAACTCCGTCCATGTTAGACATAGAACTTGAATTCCAGTCGCTTTACATTGCATTTACGAAAATTTGTTGTTTCGCCCTTTACTATTCGCCTTTTTAAATCTGCTCGAAAGTATCGCCCTTAACTATGCGTCTTTTTAAATTCGCTCGAAAGTATCGCCCTTTACTATGCGCCTTGTTTTCATCTGCTCGACAGTATCGCCCTTTACTATACGCCGTGTTTACGTTAATGTATCGGAATACATACGCCCTTTGCTTTTAATATTTATTGTTGACAATTTTGGTTCCGCCCATTCATCAAGATAAAGTCAAGTTTCGCCTTTCACTAACGTAAACAACAAAAAGGGTGTATTCCTCATTTATTTCGTTTTGATATATATTAGATTTCTCCCTTAACAAACATCGAATTTTTTAATAGTTAGAAAATAGATACAATATTTTCTCAAAGTTTAGAGGTAGGTAGTAGCTCACTTCATACGTTTCCGGTATAATCTCTATTTGTTTACAGTTTGTTAGATTCGCCCTTATCACGAAGTATTCCGGAATTGCACGTCCACCATCTCCAAATCTCGCAATTCACACCGATTGGTACAGTAGATTCCACGTCTATAGGGACCATAGAGACGGACAGACAGATAAAACTGCTGTTTCATATGATTATGTAAGGTATGATCTTGTAATTTAAATCGCTAATTCTACATAATAAATTATTGGTTTACCATCTTTTATAACAAAATATTAATAAAAAAAAAACTTCCCGATTTTATCACTTTCCCTATTTTATCACCCCAAACATCATCAAGGGGGTGATATAATCGGGTGATCACTGTATTACCATGCTTCTGAGTAAGTTCAGTAGTGCCAGTAGTTATTTTCGACGCGTCTGTGTATAAAATAAACTTCTTTTTAAAGTCTGGAAATTTCAAAAAAACTTGCGATAAAAGTTTTTGCTTAAGTGTACGAAATACTTTTTCACACTCTTAGTCCACTCAAACTTGACATTCTTCTTCAAGAGTATATTTAATGCGACGAATCTTCTTAGGTCTTCTGTTCTTCCGCAGATTTCGCATAGGTCGTTTTCTGCCCATAATCGCATATTTGTAACATTTGCAAAATTGGTTGTTCGAGCAAATCGCACTTTTATATTTTGAGCTTTAATGCATTGTTCCCAATATATTCTTGCAAACAGGCACTTTAACTAAACTTAGTATCATGAAGAAAGCACTACTTTACACTATGTATACATTGAACATTACTTTTGAAGTCAAATTGGTTGAAATTTTTGCAATGATACATTTATGCCGTCACTTTTAAGCTACTTTTGGGATATAACACAGGGGAAATGAAGTTTTTCTTGTATTCAACAAGCATGAGCTGAACCTCAGAAACGGATCACCGCTGGTTGGTTACCGAACCAGAAAAACTGCCGAGTTCCAAAGGATGCAGATGTGGATTTGGATGGATGCTTTTTTGACAAAAAAATTGAAAAAGTTAAGTAGTGTAACAATTATGCGGACATTTACGTTATGTGACAAAACAACTTGGTATTTCTTACGATTTTTTTCAAACAAACATAAGCATATTTTTTCAGATGTTAAAAGTACATACTATTCTAAGCATTTCCCAAAAAAAGGACGAAATCCATGAAATGTCGAATGTTACAATTATTGGATTACAGGCAGTTTTGCAGTAAATTCCATTTTGCCAATCTTTCTTTTGTTGCTGTATGTCCTGTCCTGATTCGAGTAAGTGTTATTATGTCGTGTGCCGTTAGTGTTTCTTTTAAGTCTGAACCAGGGTTTGAAGGAAATTGTTTTACAGTGTTCGTAATGGTAACGTCCTTTTTCTTGTGATAAATGTGTGTAAGTGTCTTGCCAAGTTTGTGCTATTTCGTTTTTAATTATGTTGTGTAAATCTCCCAACGAGTAGTTAGTGTCTTCTGTAGTGTTTTTTGTTGTCCCTAACCTTGCAGCATAATCGGCCCTATCATTTGTTGATGTGTCCCGGAATCCATTGGATAGCAATGGTGTCAATATCTGGTTCAGCTATGTTGTTCAAAAGCTCTGTAATGTTGCTATTGGTGTTACTATGATTTAAGAGTAGTTGGCATGCGCTTTTGTAATCTGTGAATATGGCTATTTTCTTCTGTCTTTTTTTTAATTTTACGTAATGTACCGCCCTTGATATGCCGATTATTTCTGCGTTCTTGATTGAGTGCCCTGATTCCACTATATGATATTTTTTCTTGTGGGTCATAGTAACCATATCGAACAGCTGAGTTGATGATTGAACCGTCTGTATACATATGGTAATGATTATTATATTTTGTGTGGATAAGTTCTAATACTGAAGCTTTTTGTCGAGTTTGTGGAAGGTTTCTTTTTTTTAATCCTTCTATTTCAGGTTGTATTTTAAGTTTGTTTTTGAGTCTGGGTAAGTATTTTTAGGGTGGAATTTGTTTTGCTAATTGCAAAAAATGGAAGTTGTTGAGAGCTGCAGTTTTTTCTAAGTAAGAAATGTGTTGCGGCATTATGTCTGATTTCATAATTTCGTGTAAGGTCATGGTTATGGAACTGTTGTTAAAGTATAATGTTTTGGCTATCTCTTTGACTGCTAGAAATTCTGCTCTGAATTTAAGAGGCCATTCACCTGCTTCTACTTGCATGACATGGATAGGTGTGGATTGTAGTGAACGTAAAGATATTCTAAGTGAAAGTGAGCTTTTCCTAGCTTGGAGAGTGTGGTTTTGGATGTTGCGGCTGTTATAGAAAGACCATACTCTAGATGAGGTTTAACTATTGCTTTTCCTATACGTAGCATTCTGGATGTAATCCGCTTCGTTTTCTGTTGATCATTTTAAAAAAAATTAATTTTCTGTTTAGCTTTTGATACCGTGATTGCTATATGTGTGTTAAAATTAAGTTTATGGTCAATATAAATTCCTAGAAATCTGTGATAAACTTCAATGGTATTCTGTTGGTACCTATTTTAATATTTGTGGTTGGGTGAAATTTGTTTGTGAAGACTATGGATGCTGATTTATTGAGATTTAGTTGCATACCTAGTTGATCGAACATGTTTGTTAGGCGATTGAGAAAATTATTCATTTTACTAGAAGCTGAGGTTATATTAACTCCTACTGTGAGTGCCGTAAAGTCGTCTGCGAAATGTATCAATTCCTCTCCGTTTTTGGAAACTGTATGAAGGATTTTTGTGTATATATTCAAGAGAACCGGAGAGGGGGCATCCTTGAGGGAGACCTTTGTTAGTTTCGTATTATATTTTTGTTCCGTCATTTAATGTGAGTACGACTTTTCTATTTTTTAAATATTCGTGTATCCAGTTAATTATTTCCAACAGGATTTTTTCATTTTCTAAGGTTTGTAGCAGTGTTTCTATGTTTACGTTATCGAAAGCTGTGCTTAAATCAAGGAATGTTGCAATTACTACAAGATTTTCTCTTTTTGATTGATGAATTTTAGAAATCAATGAATTGATGCATGTAACAGCCGAAGTATTCTTTTTAAAATCGTATGAATTCAATGGGATAATGTTTTTCAATGAGAGGTGGTTGGTTAGTTTGATTTTGACTGCACTATTGATTATTTTAAGTAATATATTCATCATTGCCAACGGTCTATAGGAATTATGTTCTGTTTGGTCTTTTCCTGGTTTCAATAGCATTGATCTGGAATTTGACAACTGTTTAGAACGGTATTCAATAATTAAATAACTCTAATTTGCAAGTTAGTTTTTATTTTTTTTTTTTGAGAATGTAAAATGAGAATCCATCTACCCCTGGAGTAGAGTGATCAGCTTTTGAATGAATTGTTTCAAGTGTTTCCTGTTAATTTATGTTTATTTCATAAGTTGCTGGCTTTTGATTGTATTCTAATTCTTCGCTAATTGTTGGGAAGTTTTGATTCATAAACTCATATTGCTTTATTGCGATTATTGCGAAGTGATTGATTGTTTTTTGCTGGTCAACCGCCGTTGATCGTTCTGACTGTATTCCAAAGATCTTTTTGTCCCATGTTTGGATTAATCGAGTCAATTAATTCTTTCCAGCATTTACGTTTTTGGGTTCTTGTTTCTCTTTTCAACTTTGCTCGGAATTTTTTAAAGCTGTTTAGATTTTCGATAGTTTGATTTCTGTAAAAGTCTTTTAGTTTTCCATTTTTAATTGATAGTAACTGTTGTATTTCAGATATACACCATTTTTTGGTGTTATAGTTTTGTTATTTCTTTTCAGATAGTATTTAGATGATGCTTTTTGTTCTTCTAGGATTAGAGGAATGTCTTCTAGTGTGTGAAACATTTGCGGTTGGAGTTTGTTGAGTTTTTCTATTACTTGGTTTTTGTTAAAATGTTTAATTGGTTGGTTGCGCAATGGTGCTGAATTAAGTGTTTCTATTTGTATGATTCTATGGTTACTGTTGAAGACCTCCGACCAGTTAGTTTTTGATGCTAATCTTGGAGTGCAGAATGTTAAGTCTATGGTTGAGGGTAGGGTGTTTGGTGGTTTGATCAGGGTGTTGGTTCCATCGTTAAGTAAAATTATATCTCTATTTTCTATTAATTGCTTAATCAGTTCTCTCTTGGGCAATTTGGATGTAAAGGATTCCATAGTAGGTTGTGAGCATTGAAGTCCCCTGCGAGAATGGTTTCTCCACTGTATTTATCAATTATGTCCAATATCTTTGAAAACGGTGCTCTGCTTTCATTGTTATTTACCGGTATGGGAGGTATAGAAATAGATATGATTAGTAGTTGGGGTTGTGTGTTTCTATTGCTATTGCTTCTATGGGATGAATCTTTGGCAGTTTAAATAATTTGTGATCTATTGAGTTATTGATGATTTGGCCTACTCCTCCGTATCCTGCAGGCCGTGCTTCGGTAATAAATTGGTATCCCGGAAATTTAAATGTTTCTTTAGGTTTTAGCCAAATTTCACTCAGTATGGCAATGTTTGCCTTTTCCCTTTTCAAGTATTCTATAATTAATTCCCGAGTATCTGTTAAGCGTTGAGCATTAGACCGCTTGTTACATTATTTTGTACGATTTTCAAACTACTGTATGGATTTACTGGCATATGGGATGTAAGTAAGATTTAATTTGATTTTTGTTGTGATCAAGGAGAAAATGTTAGAGTGTGATTGTAAGTTATTATCGGCAGTTACTTCTGGACTTCTGGCTCTACAATCTTTTTTAGTTGATTACTGATGTTTATTAATAATATATCCTGTTCAATTGAATCAGTTTTATTAAGGTTTTCTAATATTGTATTTTAAATGGATTTGATTTTATTCATTATGTTGTACAAACTGAATTGGCGAATTAGGTCTTCTTTTATGATGTTTGCTATTTTTTCTATTTCTGTTGTTTTGTAAGGATTTGGTTCGAATTGGTATGGTGGGTTCGCAATTTGTTGCGGTTGTAGGATTCCGTTAGTTTTAAACTTCACTCAGTTTATCCATGCTTTTGACCAGCTTCAGCTCTCTTTTTTCAGCATCATATAAAGCGTTATCAGCAACTGTGTTGCCGTAATTGCTAGTATCATAAAGGTCATCACCTCATGCTGCTCTAGCAGCTCGCTATGGTAACTCTGTGTATTCACTATGTGGATCTGGGGATCAGCGTTGTGAACAACGTCCGATTTAGAATTACTTTTACTTTACCCATTACTAGAATAACTAGACTAAACTATGAAACTTCACTACACACTGATTGTTTTGAGAAGGTTTTTGTGTATCAGACAGGCTATTCTCCTCGTCACCGTAGCCATGTACTTGGGAGCGCTTTTCGAATCTATCGACAACGTTTCCTCATGGTGGTTAAAACATAACTGTCGTTTATTAAGCGATCGGTTTGTACAATTTCTGTTCCCACGTCAGTCGCAACTGCAGTGGCCGTGTTATTGGAGAAGCCTTTTCCGTTTGAGACTGTGCTCGTGGGAAACGTTGGTTATTGAAATACTATTGAATTAAAACTAATGACTTCAATAACTTACTAGTAATTTTTAACTTTTAATTTGTTATTTCTCTCATCTCTTATTACTTATATTCAATTCTCTATATTTGATTTCCAATTCCTTGTTCATAATTTTTAATCTTAAATTTCAAATAAAAATTTTTATTTCGAATAAACAAAACTTTAAATTTGAGTCCATTTAGCGTTACCCAGGTTGCACCACAAGGAGGCGGACTCATTTGCAACCCATAACCCCCCCCATTTCAAATTTTAAATTTCTACAAATTTTCCAATTTCTAATTTTGAACTTCCCATTTCCAATTATTATTTTCTAGTTTTCCATTTCCTCTATATGATTTCAAATATTCAATTTATTATATTAAATTTGTAATGCCCGTTTAATAATTTCTAATATCCAAATTCATATTCATTTTTTTTATATCTAATTTTTCATTGCTAACAACTATTCTATTATTGTCAATCTCTAATTTCGTAACTTTTAATTTCTTATTCAGATTCTCAATTTCAATATCCTATTCCCACTTCTTATTTCAAATTCCTAATTGTAAACTTTTTTCGAATTTAATTTTTTTTTAATTTTCCATTTCTAAATTCAACCCAATTTACAGTTTCTTAGTTCTAATCTAAAGTAATTTTAAATATCCAATTACTTATCTCTGATATCTAATTTCCAAATTTATTTTCTAATCTTCAATTTCAATTTTCAATGTTATATTTCATTTTTATTTTAATTTTATAATTTCTTCTGGCTAATTTGAATATTTCTAATTTCTAATTTAAAATAACTTAATTTTAACTACTATTACTAACATTATTTTATTAACACGTAACAAATACTCCCATACGCACAAACACACACACACAAACACTTTCGTCCATTCTACTTTTTTATACACATACTGCACAAAATAGTATGTGTATAAAAAATATTCTCTACAATCGTACAACATAAATAAACAACTTCTTACTACAATTACATACATTTTCTTTCATTCCCATTTTTTCATAAACACATCATACAAAAGGAATGTGTATATGAAAAAATCTAACAAACACACTTTCTCCCACTCTATTTTTTTATTCACATACTACACAAAAAAAGTATGCGTATATAAAAACATTCTCTTAAACGTACAACATAAAAACACACAAGCTCTTACTACAAATACACTCTTTCTTTCATTCCTTTTTTCATAAACACACTATAAAAAGGATTGTGTATATGAAAAAATCTAACAAACACACTTTCTTTCATTTCATCTTTTTTATACACACACTGTATAAAGGAACTGTGTGTATAAAAAAGAACATTCGCTACAAACATACAACATAAACATACTCACAAACACACAGAGGATAAGAGGATAAGGATAGGTTTTTTTCAGTCCGTCTTTCATCATCAATTATTCCTTCATCCATCCATCCATCCAGCAATCATCCTTCCAATAAGCATCATCCATTATCCGTTATCCACACATTCACACACTGCTTACATTCTACATCTTGCAAATATACACATATACACTATAAAATAAACAAACACAAATAAAATTGAGAAAAGTTACTAAAATACAAAAAACATACATTTCATTCTGAGAAGTTTCATTCGGCGAGAACGTCGTAGCAACCCTGGCTTTTCAAAGTTCGCCGGTTTCACTTTTGACATTTCAGTGAAACTGGGCCAGGTGTTGCAGCGACGAATATCGGTCATTGCCATCACGGTAACAACCGATTCTCCATTCAAGGACAGGTTGTCATGGGATCTTTCTATAGTTGTTGGCATCGGCGTAGCGTTCAGCGATTCGAATGATCCAGCAAGCGCGACTGTAGACCATTCGAGTCGTAACAGTGCTCCACGAAGTGCATGTTGCATTACTGCCGGGTACTCCGCGAATTGGTCCGGATTATCAAAAACGCCATTAACCTCCGAACTCTGGCCCTGGCAGGAACAGCAACATGCCGCGAATGTCCGCTTCAGCCTCTTCCAACAGGTTCTAAAGATTCCCATGGCGGAGCGAAAATTTCAGCCGTCCGTTCTCAACCTATCCTTATCCTCTTATGATGATTTTATGGTTGTGCATGTTATAAGGTAAACTTTTCGCGGTTGAAAATTGTTTATTGGTCACTATGGATATTTTTCCATAGTGATAGGTTTGGTTGTTGTATCTTTGCAATGTACCTACGATTGAAAATTGTGTTTGACATGTTGTAATTATGTTCTTTTTTTTTCCAGCGCTACATTCGGAATGTGACTGCTGCCAAAAGTCGGTTTTGAAGTTTCCGGAAGGGATAGTGAAAGGTTTGGCGGAACTCGGACAGCGGTGGAGGAGGAGGAGGAAGAGAGATTGGAAGAACTCGGAGCGGTCGCAGAACCAGGTGGAATTCCTGCCGGATGACATCGGTATAGACTAGCCATGCTAGGTCAGAACCGGCTGCACACGGCCAGAAAACTTCCCATCAAATTAATAAAATAAAATAAACGCGAATAAAGTTTCAATTTATTTTGTCAATAGAATTATTATAATTTTATCCGAATGCACGGTGATAGTTACGTTCCTCATTCCGCATTTTCAATCATCCAGCAGGCCGAATTCCTGCGGCAGGCCTTCCAACTGGTTCTGCGACCGATCCGAGTTCCGCCAACCGTTCACTCTCCTCTTCCTCCAGCAACCGCTTTCTCTCTCTCTCTTCCGGAAACGTCTTACCAGGCCAGATGCCAGACCGAAGCAGTCACATTCCATATGCAGCACTAGAAAAAATATAACCATATATACAACATGTCAAACACATAGAATATATACAACAGTCAAAAGTATCACTATGGAAATTATCCTTAGCGACCAACAAACAAAGCGAAAAGTCTACCTTATAACATGCACAACCATAAAATCATCATAAGAGGATAAGGATAGGTTGGGAACGGACGGCTGAAATGCTGAAAATGCTTTAAAATTTCAGTTTTTCAGTGATCCATTTAAGATCAAAAACAAGATAGGGCTTTAGTATTCCATTATTGGTACAGGTCGGACTCGAATATCCGGAGACTCGATTATCCGGAATTTTAGACTCGATTATTCGGAATTTTTTTTTTTTTTTGGTGTTCGTTTTTAATTTTTATTTCGGAATTTTACCTTTGCCATCCCTTCTGGCATATTTGTAACCATTCATGTCACTTCCGGCATGTTTGGGACATGTTCGAGTTGAGTGAAAATAATCAATATCCAAATTGTATTTTCCGTCCAATTTGTTTCCGCCAACGTAACACCCCTGGCCACGAAAAGACCTCTACGGTCGACCGAACCTGCGTTATCA
The DNA here is from genome assembly GCF_029784165.1 of Wyeomyia smithii. Lineage (NCBI taxonomy): Eukaryota > Metazoa > Arthropoda > Insecta > Diptera > Culicidae > Wyeomyia > Wyeomyia smithii. The sequence goes on from NC_073694.1 coordinate 30,647,104, forward strand.
ACTTCAAGGTAGTCCCAAACAGGCTCAAATGCACCGACATCTCTGATTTTATTGAGCATGAGCATGAGCATGAGCATGAGCCTGATTGACCGCCCGCGGTTGCTACTCCGTTCTTGCCAGATCAGCTGTAATTACACAAAGAACCAACAGATGATGTTTGGGACCAACATGCATCCTCAATGTGTAAAAACAGGTGACCTAAATCTTTATATTAGGCAATACCAGCGCCGGCCGCATCCGAATGCAAGTCAAAGAAGGAGTTTGTATAGGAATATGTTGACGTGATACTCGCTTTATTGGAAGCCGAGAACACCTCTGCACTTCCACGAGAAATCACTGGGATGTTGGATAAAGGGGAAGGTATACAGCAGGGTTCGTTTTGGTAAACGATGCGCTAATGTCGGGTTCTTCAGAACAAGTGCCGCGTCTACAAGTTTATTACATCCGCCACGATATTCATAATGTGATTCGAACTTATTTAGTTTGACAATGTAACACCGCAACAATAAAAACGTACGCGAGGATACAGGATTTTTGACTAAACCGAGACAACTTAAAATTACCGTATAACTCCTCGTAAGGTGATGCTCTTTATACCTAAAACTATTGCGCGTTGTTGATCCATCTGAAGATAATACGACCTCATGGAAGGTACCGACGCGGGGGTTGAAATGATATTTATCGACTCAACGAAATCTACTTCGATTTCCGATGTAATAATTTAGATGCAACGCGCGAGCAGTCTCCGACTTAACGTTGATGAAGATAAGAAAGATATGATGAAATATCTGGGTTCACTTCGCGAAATCACCACACGCCGGAAGTCCATACATCAGCAAAACTCGCCCGGGCTGAATACGCGTTTACACCGAAGCGTTACGAACAACCGCTTTAATCCCCCCGGCCGACACATACGCGCAGGAACTCGGCGTTTACGTCGATTATCTCTTAACAATGTACGCCTAATACGCCTAATAAATATGAAAATTGGCAATGTTCCATGCATCCAAAGCCTCAACAATTTAATAAAAGCAAATATACATATAAGCCTGAATATATTTTTAAATTTATTGACAAAGTGCCGAACTAGTCATAAATATAACAAATTATGTAAAACAACTGGTCAAAAGCTAGAACAATCAAAAAATCAAAGCATATGATTCCTGAGAAACACATACTCCAAACTCCACAAACCACACTAACACTTTGTGGACAAAAATAAAACTTGTTACTGAAACCCTGCGGAAAAAAATACCGCGCACACAATTTCAACGATGAAATCAAAATCTCTCTGTATCTGTTTTCTCACATAAAGTAAAACTAGAAAAAAGCATCAAAATATCACTTTACAATACAGACAAGACAAAACGTATACTTAGCTTTCATCTCTTCATTTTCCAGTTGTTTTCATCGTTTTTGGACTTTTCTTTAAATGGAAGTACAGTGGCAACATGCGTGTATGCCTTCACACACTCGTTTAATCCATACAACATTTTATTCGTTGAAAAGAGATAGCACATAAACACTGTAAACGGGGCGATGCATGGTTTTGATCTTATTGGCAAATTTTCACTTCAAGTTTAATTAGATACAAGCCAAATATAATTTGCACTATGCCAATGAATAAATCCCTAATGAGCATTCAATCACTATAAAACTATGTGGAGCAGCTGCTCGAAAAACACTCTCCTTATTGTATGTAATAACACCACACACTCCACACTTTCAAACCGTCGCCAAGACAGCGATAGAAAAAAAAAAAACAAGAAAAAATAAACACTTTGGTGAATCTAAAAAGCAACGCAATAATATTCAATTTTCACAATTAAATTCACTTTTTTCTGTGGAGCTTCACACTTTTCGCACTCAGCACATTTCAATGGAACACCTGTATATATGTTTAACAATTATTTAGGCGTAAAATAACCGAAAATCACCAAACAATGTGATGATTTCAAAGCAGGAACCAGCTGGCCAATCTTGATCACGGCCTCGCACAACCATCCGCGAACTTTTCCAAGAAAAAACAATTTTAAATTTAGAAAATAAACTCACTCCGCGATAACATCTATAACGAACATGCACAACTAAATTAAACAATTTTTCTTCCGATATAACATGCGAGCGAAAAATTTTTGCGTCCGATTCTGCACCGACATCTCTGATTTTATTGTGCAGAAACTGAATTTTCCCCCGACCCAGCTCAAACACCTCCAAATCATCAACGGCCGTGTCTACGTTGGAACTGAATCCCCCGAAATAGCCCAGAACATGGTTCAGAGTCATAACAGGCAGCACGAGCTGGTACACGACGGAAAACTCTACCGCATTCCTCTTTCCATGGAGGACAATACGGACAAATTCACTCTGTGCGAGAAGAGACCTGGAAAGATTTTTGGTCCGGCGTACCCAACGGCGTTCGTATTTTACGAATGATCCTCTGATACTGTAACCGAAATGTACACTTTACCCAAATCTGTGCTGATTATTGTAAATTATTGCGACCATCCGTTAATGACCGCCTCACTCTCGCGGACGTCGTCAAGAACTCCAACACCGTGAGCAGCGCTGACGCTGGAAATTTGGCGGAAAACAGCTTCGATCCCTACGTGGATTTCACCGAAATCAAGCGCGCTAGACGCAGTAAAAAAAGTAGGAGGGTGGTATTCAAGACACGACCGCATGACGTTGACTACCGTATTTTCTTATATTCCATCAAAACAAATAGTAGAGGGAATTGCAACTCCAGTATTTGTTGCAATTTTATCTAACAGTGCATTTCTGAATGCTGAATACTAGAAGAATAGATCTCTCTTATTTAATCGCTGTCATTTCATACATACCGCATGACGTAGGACTCTAAATTTTTCATCTAACAGTGCTTTCTTATTTGCTGACATTAGAGCGCTTTGAACAATAATTAATAAATAAAACAGAAAATTCAATTAGCCGCTTCTGTACCAAAATTTCGAGGCACCAAAAGGTGCCAGTTGCCGATTATAGTTTCCTGGTTAGTCCGTCCAGAATTCCAGCCATTTAAGTGTTTTGCAGTAGCCATTTACTACTAAAGCCACCAGCATTACGGGTGAAACCGGCACGAGATGACCGGTACTATTTTGTATTTCCTCCTTTCAGCTGCTATCACCTAGCGTCCGCATGTCACTGGTGCGGTTTTGGAATCAGAATGATGGGGCGCCGGCCGCTGTCGTAAAATTAACACCAACAAAAAGATGCATATTTGCAAGGTTTTTTCCGCTAGCAGCAGCATTTTGTAATAAAACAGAAAATTCAATTAGCCGCTTCTGTAACAAAATTTCGAGGCACCAAAAGGGGCCAGGTGCCGAATATATCCATGTTTTTGGTCAGTCCGTCCAGAATTCTTTCAAGATAGCGTCCGTATGTAGCCGGTACGGTTTAGTAATGAAACTGATGGGGTGAAATGTTCGAACGGTACGTTTTATACCAAGGCTTCGTCAGATAAATTAAAAGAGGGATGGGCTACATAAATTATGGAATGGAAGAGACAAATGTTTCTTGAAAGCTGCGCCGGCCGCTGTCATAATATTAACACCAACACAAACATGCATTTTTGCAAGGTTTTTTCTGTACCAAAATTTCGAGGCACCAAAAGGTGCCAGTTGCCGATTATAGTTTCCTGGTTAGTCCGTCCAGAATTCCAGCCATTTAAGTGTTTTGCAGTAGCCATTTACTACTAAAGCCACCAGCATTACGGGTGAAACCGGCACGAGATGACCGGTACTATTTTGTATTTCCTCCTTTCAGCTGCTATCACCTAGCGTCCGCATGTCACTGGTGCGGTTTTGGAATCAGAATGATGGGGCGCCGGCCGCTGTCGTAAAATTAACACCAACAAAAAGATGCATATTTGCAAGGTTTTTTCCGCTAGCAGCAGCATTTTGTAATAAAACAGAAAATTCAATTAGCCGCTTCTGTAACAAAATTTCGAGGCACCAAAAGGGGCCAGGTGCCGAATATATCCATGTTTTTGGTCAGTCCGTCCAGAATTTTTTCAAGATAGCGTCCGTATGTAGCCGGTACGGTTTAGTAATGAAACTGATGGGGTGAAATGTTCGAACGGTACGTTTTATACCAAGGCTTCGTCAGATAAATTAAAAGAGGGATGGGCTACATAAGTTATGGAATGGAAGAGACAAATGTTTCTTGAAAGCTGCGCCGGCCGCTGTCATAATATTAACACCAACACAAACATGCATTTTTGCAAGGTTTTTTCCGCTAGCAGCATCATTTGGTAAAACAGAAAATTCAATTAGCCGCTTCTGTACCAAAATTTCGAGGCACCAAAAGGTGCCAGTTGCCGATTATAGTTTCCTGGTTAGTCCGTCCAGAATTCCAGCCATTTAGGTGTTTTGCAGTAGCCATTTACTACTAAAGCCACCAGCATTACGGGTGAAACCGGCACGAGATGACCGGTACTATTTTGTATTTCCTCCTTTCAGCTGCTATCACCTAGCGTCCGCATGTCACTGGTGCGGTTTTGGAATCAGAATGATGGGGCGCCGGCCGCTGTCGTAAAATTAACACCAACAAAAAGATGCATATTTGCAAGGTTTTTTCCGCTAGCAGCAGCATTTTGTAATAAAACAGAAAATTCAATTAGCCGCTTCTGTAACAAAATTTCGAGGCACCAAAAGGGGCCAGGTGCCGAATATATCCATGTTTTTGGTCAGTCCGTCCAGAATTCTTTCAAGATAGCGTCCGTATGTAGCCGGTACGGTTTAGTAATGAAACTGATGGGGTGAAATGTTCGAACGGTACGTTTTATACCAAGGCTTCGTCAGATAAATTAAAAGAGGGATGGGCTACATAAGTTATGGAATGGAAGAGACAAATGTTTCTTGAAAGCTGCGCCGGCCGCTGTCATAATATTAACACCAACACAAACATGCATTTTTGCAAGGTTTTTTCCGCTAGCAGCATCATTTGGTAAAACAGAAAATTCAATTTGCCGCTTCTGTAACAAAATTTAGAGGCACCAAAAGGTGCCAGTTGCCGATTATAGTTTCCTGGTTAGTCCGTCCAGAATTCCAGCCATTTAAGTGTTTTGCAGTAGCCATTTACTACTAAAGCCACCAGCATTACGGGTGAAACCGGCACGAGATGACCGGTACTATTTTGTATTTCCTCCTTTCAGCTGCTATCACCTAGCGTCCGCATGTCACTGGTGCGGTTTTGGAATCAGAATGATGGGGCGCCGGCCGCTGTCGTAAAATTAACACCAACAAAAAGATGCATATTTGCAAGGTTTTTTCCGCTAGCAGCAGCATAAACATCGGAAACAGAAAGTGACAACAACAATAACAACAAAGTCAGATCGATTGTATCCGTTAGTGTCGACTGTGCTTGGGAAGAGAGGTAGTGATTGGCTGCGCGGTATGATTTAGACAATCGATATTAATTACCAATTTTTCAATAGTGTATCTCAAACAATAGTTTGTTTTTGTTACATAAATTTAACCGTAAAAGAATTTCTGATCGATTGATGCCAAAACCTCGAAAACCTGATTATAGATGACTGCAAAATAAGCGCTCAAAACCTGACCACTTTTCTCTGGTTTTCCCTGGTTGAATTACTAGATTTTTAAATTCAGGGGCCTAACTTAGATATAGACGTTAGTCAACGTCAAAACCAGCAAAACTGTGGACAAAAATACACAACGAGATAGATCCAAGTCCGCCGTTTCGAATGCTAGTCAAATCCCCATCTCCTGGACCGAATTCCCAACCGAGACGCCAGTGGGCGAGCACAGTTCGAGGAATGTCATATCCCCAGAATCTGCAGCGGCAACGACATCTCACAATACAGAAGACACCAACGAAATGGACACACAGACACCAACGGCATCGAATCACCACCTTTCTTCGGTTTTCTCGTCGCTGAACTAAACAACAGCAACAATAAGCACAGGAAGCACAACAAACAACAGTCAGCTACAAACAACATCGACATTCTACACAGCCCGACCCCCGTTCCCGATCCCCATCACGAACAAAGCCCAGAAACTAAAAACAACCTTTAGCGCACCCCCTGTACATCCACAGACAATCCCCACCCCGCTCCCAACCACTTCAACAACAATAATAATGGATAATTCATTGCATTCATCACCATCATCATCTGCATCGATTCCGGATGTCCAACATAGGCCTTCGGAGAGATGCCTCGCGTTGCAGTGGAGCCTCCGCGGTCTACGCGTTTACAAGTGTGAGCTGAAGCAACTGATTGCGGACCATCAACCTGCTGTAATAGCCATCCAAGAAACTGTGGTCAGCGCCGAAACTCTACCCGCAGATTTTATTGGAAAGGATAACAAACTACTGGTTGAAAGCGGCCTCAGCTATACGTGGACACATGGGGTTGGCCTGGCAATGCACGAAGGGATCCATTTCGAAAGACTCCAGATCCAGACCACCTTGCAGGCGATAGCGATTCGCACGCAGATACCCACAGCTGTTACAGTGGTATCAATCTATCTTCCGCCTAACTCAGGACACTTCGGTGACCAGCTGGAAGAGCTTCTCGAGCAGCTGCCTGAATTAGCTTTGATACTAGGAGACTTCAACACACATCGCGATGCATGGGGATTCTGTCGTGCAGATTCCCTCGGTCGGTTTATTGCCGAAAAAGCTCTCATGAGAAAACTCGTGAACTTAAACGATGGTTCTCGATGTCATCGATCGATCTGTCACTCTGTTCGGACTTACTCGCCCCAAAACTAGTCTGGAAAGTCCTACCCGACACGCACAACAGTGATCACTTCCCTATCGGAATATTTTGCCCCGAGTAGTCACAGTCTGCAAAGGCTAGGCAAAAATGGCTCTACGATCGCACAAACTGAATGCAGTTCGAACGGCTAACCTCAGCTTCAATCCGCCCTGGCGCTTTGGTCGATTTGGACACCTTCGTAGAACGAATACTGTCGGCAGCAAAAGCAAGCATTCCACAGACAAGCGGAAAGACAGTACCCCCAAGGCAGTACCATGGTGGTGCCCGGAGGTTAAAACCGCTATCAAACTTCGAAGAAAAACTCTGCGAGCCCTACGGCGACTTACTGACAGCAGAGCAGTTGGTGGACTGGTATCGTCATCCCAATCGAAACTGGACCGGTGGCCTTTCGACTCATTAGGATGGTTAATAGGAGACTAACTACGGAATTGGAAGCCAATGGGCGACTCGACATACGACAACATGCCTTTCGAGCTGGCCACGGGACTGACACACATTTCGCGGAGCTAGAAAGGTACCTACCAGACAAAGACGAACACTGTTTGATCGCCTTTAACTTTTCCGGTAACTGTAACGTGAAAAATATTTTGAATGTAAGCTAATGTCTTCCAATCTGGCATCGCTGGGTGTGAGACGACCAACCAACTGCCTGATACTTTCAGTACCTGAATAATGTCAGTGCTAATTATTCCGTGCAAGAAAAAGTGACATTTTGCTCCTAGCAGTGTTCACAGCAAGTGAACTTTGTTTTCCATTTCGGTTTATAATTTCTTTTTAGCTGCGTAGTAGCTACCAGAAGAAATTTCATTGCCTGATTCAGTGCCTGAATTTTACATGGGATCGAGATAGGAAAACGAATTCCTTTTTGAACTGCATACTGCGCTTAATGTACGTTACTATCGCCGCGGTAACAAGGTCCAAAGCAGCATAGTAAAGGTAATTAATCCTCCACCACAGACACCACAGAAAAATAACGATAATTTTGAAATTTTGCTCAGTGGACAATAATGTCGCTATAAGCAAGCGTTCACATTCATTATCAAGGACAAAAACCATCAGTGATGCCGCTTGAGACCGTTTGAAAATAAGTTAGTTGGCAATAAGCTCACATGGTGGTGCATGAGTGTAACGTTTCGAACAATGACGAAGATTTTCAAGGATTTTTGTTCGAAGAGGCACATCTGTTTGTCTGTGCTTTCACATTGTTGTTTCCTCAAACGTAATACAATTATTTTACATACAATTTCAAGTAGTATGTATTAGCCAGTATTCATCTAAACATATCTAGTTCTATTTAGCTTGTACCAGGCCTGTATTGCTGCGCCTTTTAGTTTACGACTACAAAACCGTAAGAAATACATTCGGGAAAATATCAACAGGCAAAACTAGTTTTATTTCTTTTAGCCAGAAATAGCTAGAGCATTGTCTTAATCTACAATTAAACATGTTCAGCCTTGTTGTTCTCCGCAATATGTGGAAAGGGCAGAGTGAATATTCAACGCTCACTTCATACCCAGTATGAGTGCTACGTGTTGCCATTTTTTTCATCAAACTTCTTCATTCTGCTTCGTACTTCGTTTCTGCCGCTCACAGAAAAATCAGTACACTTGCTGCTTACACCATAGCTGAGCAAAACAAGAGTGATGAATCACTCGCACTGCTGAGATAAATTCGATAACGTTCGAAGAGCAAACATGCAAAACGGGCGGTTGAATTTATTTTCTCCTATTTCGAGATGCAAAGCAAACAACGCAATCTACTTTTCTACCTAGATGCTTCCCTCATTTGATATGTGCTTAAGAGACACACAGTAAGATCACTGCAGTGAGCTCTGTTGTGTATCGTTGTTGTTAAGTAAGCACCAAGAATTTCTCGTAATGCGTCTAAATCAGAATTAATTCTATTTCCTTAAAATCCCAAAAATACTTACGTCATATATTATTGAATGGTTTTGTCTTATTAAACTCTGATTAAATCAAATTTATCATATGAATCATACTGTGAAAATAATTCCGAAGTCGTTACATACGCCCACTAATAGGTAAACATCAAACGAGATGTCGAACAAAATTATCAACAAGTTTCAGCAAAAATCACAGCAGTCAAGAGTTACCTACAACGGAGGTAAATTTTGAAAAGATTCATTTCTGTTCTTCACTTGACAAAGTTTTTTTTTTCATTTGCCAACAGTTACATTCACTGTATTACGAAAATAACTAATAAACGTATGTTATTTGCTAAGTTGAAAATAAAAAAGTATCATCTAACAATGTTGAATTGTAAAAGAAGATTTAGAATAAATCTCAGCAAATGGACGAAAAATTCACAAGCATTCGCCGGCTCTTACTCTTCTATAAATTTTACTCGTTCGATATTATGCCGGTCACGATTATTTAGTGATATGGAAGATTGGACACCGTGTTAACTTCTGCATCTCCACAAAGGCCACAGGAAGGAGGTTTTTGTTAGTAGGGAAGCGTAAGTTGGAACAGGATTCACTTTGATAAGTGATACTATCATATATATATAAGTTATACCCGATTCTATTCAACTATATTCGGTTTATTCTCCGTTCAGTCGGATGATTAGAGATGCACACTTAGCTTATTTATATTTACTGCATGTATCCCAGTATAGAATATAAACACATGATCCCACGTCAAAAGGTCTTCTATAGGTTTCTGTAGAGACTTTGCGAGCTGCATTATTCGGTACAGGATAACTTAACGCATAAGTTATTTCGAATTCTCGGTCGCTCTCATCTATTCAATTTTATTTGCTTCATTGAGACATTTTACATTCTTAGAATTGTTCAAAACATCCCATCACTCTGCCGGGCAGCTATAAAATGATAATAAATGTGTCAGCACTAATGAATAAATATTCTTGCTTCGCGAGATGACCATGCAGTTCCACGCAAGACGGTTGCAGTTTACATCTCACCCACCAATCAGTTAACAATAGGAAGCTGCAGTTGATAACGGAAAGACACGCTTAAGTTGAAAAGACTGGCATTTACTAATCATTGTCTATGCAAACACACGATACCTTTAAGATATGAGACGCCAAACGAAGTTCAGGCAGTCAGTTAGCAGCTGACTACGGAAACGATAGATCGCGTGCTTATCAACGAGTTGCGTAGTCAGGACTTGCTGGTGGACAGTTTGGACATTTCGCCAGCAACATCAAGCGGCGATAACTATATGAGCGACGTGTTTCGCATTCACGTCCAATTCCGGTAGTGGTAATCGATTCGCTTCATTTACGTTATTTTTGAATTGTGATCGGTTTACAGCATTTCGTCAACAGTGCAAACCGTACAGAAGATATCGCTGGTAGTGAAATGCCTGCCAAGCACCGGCAGTCGAGGATCGGTCATCGAAGAGATGATCCTATACGAACAAGAGGCGGAGATGTTTCTAACTGTAATTCCACAGCTGTCGAGAATCGCGAACAATGAATTCTTTGCCGCCAAGTGAGTAATTATGTAACTAGTTTTAAGCGGTAAATGATCGACGTTCCATTTTCTATCTAGGTGTTATCATGCCACACGTGTTCCAGAGCGGATGCTGATTTTCCAAGAGTTCAAATCGCTGAATTACACCATGGCTAATCGTCTTACCGGGCTGGATTTCGATCATTGCGCGTTGATTATGAGGAAAATTGGGAAATTTCACGCCGCATCGATGCCGTACATCGAGCACCACATGGATCTGGTGGATAAGTTCTTCCACTTTAACATATTTAATCCTTCAGTGGAGAAGCAATCCGAATTAGTCGATGTGATTTTCGAAAAGGGTTTGCGTACCCTTATTGAAGTGGCTGAAAGCAGCTGGGATAATTTCGATCCAAAAATACTAGCGAAACTAAAGAAACTACTACCGAATTATGTATCTAAACTTGAAGCTTGCTTAACGCAAAAGTTTGATGACGCTTTTAACGCTTTTAAGGTCTTGAATCACGGAGATTTATGGTGCAACAATATGCTTTTCAAGTACAGTGAAAAGTCAGGTAAAGTGACAGATGTAGTTTTCGTTGATTTCCAGATAAGCTTCTATTCCAGTCCGGGATTGGATCTAAACTATGCTATCGCCACTTGTCCTAATCTAGCAACTCGGGATCGATCGGACGAATTGATCGCTATTTATCATCAAGCACTGAGTGAAACGTTAAAATCTGTTCATTATCCGCGAATACCAACCTTGAATGATGTGTACCACGAGATCCGGCGAATGGAATTCTACGCTCTGGTCTTGATTCTTTCCATCGCAATGATGAAGAAGACGGATTCGGCAGAAGCCAGCTTCGAGGCATTTTGTGACGAAGAAGTGGCAGCGAAAGCTCGTCGGATTCAGTACAGTGGCAAAACGTTCCAGACGATAGTGAAACCAATGCTTAAGCAATTTGATGAAAGAAAACTGTTGGATGTGTAGTTGTGAAACATGACCAATAAACAGTAATGTCGGAAGACAATATCCCACCGGAGAAAGAAAGTATTTTTGTCTGTCATTCAACTTCTAATCACAACTTCACGTACTATTCAAGCGTCGATCCTTAATAATTATAAAAAAAAACGGCGAAGATAAAACGGTTCCCTGTTAAGAATGTTGACTACGTATTTCTAAACAAACAAAATCCGTACCAAAAATAGCAAATATTTGCTTCGTGTAATACCTGCTTAACAAGCGTAATCCTTACCTTAGCGAACGAAAAAGGCGAACTCAGGAAGAAGAGCGCTCTACGTCAGAATGGTAGGGAATAAATACACGCCAAAAATTCAAGTGAGTTCTAATAACTACTTAGCTATTGTGAGATGCAATTGCGTGTATAGACACAACGTAAAAAGTGACTACGATGTAGAATTTCGTAAAACTACCCTCTTGAAATCGTGCCAATAATTGTTATAATTACATGTTACACTTAAAATTACATGTTAACTCGAAAAATATCTCAAATAATTTTCTTCATTAGTGTTTTTTAAGTAGTACTGAAGATTTATTTTAATACAATAAAATTCACAAATGATTCTAAAAACCAATAATATTTCTACACATCCAGTAATTTTCTATCATCGAACTGTTTCAGCATCGGTTTCACAATCGCCTGAAACATTTTTCCACCGTACTGTATCCGGCGAACTTTGTCCGCTAGCTCTTTGTCATAAAACGCCTCGAAGCTGGGTTTAACCGAGTCCGATTTTTCCATCATCACGATAGGAAGAACCGAAACGACCGAAACCAGTGAGAAGAATTCCATTCTCCGAATTTCATGGTACACATCATCCAGGGATGGAATTCGCGGATAACCAACAGATTTTAACGTTTCACTCAGTGCTTGATGATAGATAACGATCAACTCGTCCGATCGATTGCGAGTCTCCAGATTAGGACAGTTAGCGATGGCATAGTTGAGATCCACTCCCGGGCTGGAGTAGTAGCAAATCTGGTAATCCACGAAAACTACGTCTTCTACTTTGCCGGACTTTTCGTTGTACTTAAAAAGCATATTATTGCACCATAAATCTCCATGATTCAATACCTTATATCCGTCATCAAACTTTTGCGTCAAGCATGCTTCTAGCTTAGATACATATGTAGGCAGTAGTTTCTTGAGTTTCGCTATTATTTTCGGATCAAAATCATCCCAGTTGTTCTCAGCTACATCAATAAACGTTCCCAGTCCTTGTTCAAAAATCATATTAATGCAGTCGGATCTCTTCTCAACGGACGGATTGAACATGTTGAAGTGGAAGTACTTGTTCATTATATCCATGTTACGCTCGCTAAACGGCATCGACGCGGCGTGAAATTTTCCAATTTTCCTCATAATCAACGCGCAATGGTCGAAGTCCAGTCCGGCATGGCGGTTGGCCATGGTGAAATTCATCGATTTGAGGTCGTGAAATACCAGCATCCGCTCTGGAACACGAGTGGCATAGTAGCACCTACGAAGGACACGAAAGAGAGCAGATTTGTTCGTACTCCACTGTTTTTTATGAGTTCTATGATACCCACTTGGCGGCGAAGAATTCATTGTTGGAGATTTTCGACAGCTGTGGAATAACATTCAGAAACATCTCCGTTTCTTTTTCGTATACGATCATCTCCTCGATTACTGGTCCCCGATTGCCGGTAAACGGTAGGCATTTTACCACCAGTGATATTTCCTGCATGGTTTGCACCTTCGGTGAGATGCTGCAAATCGAATACAATTCAAAACTTCAGTTAATAAAAGCACGATTTTCTCGAACCGATATACACTACCGAAATTTAACATGAATGCGAAATACGTCACTCATATAATTATCGCCACTCGATGTTGCTGGTGAAATGTCCAAACTGACGACCTGCAAGTCATCGCTGTGAAACTCGTTAATGAGTGATTTTCTGACTAGTTCCTCATTCAGATAATTTGGGACGTTAACTTGATTTGAAGCTGACATGATCTTCTGGAAGGTAGAGAACGATCTGTCCTATCATGCGGTCGGTTGCTAACTAATTTCCTGAGCCGCGTTTGGCGGTGTGCAATGCCAGACACTTTGTGTTTGCCTATGATTAGAAAACGTGAATCTTCTCAAGTTTGTCCGTTATCAGCTGGAACTCCACCACAATAGGTATACAATGACTATGAAATATGCTGTACCTACTAGCAGACGGCTGTACCGTAAATTGCAATAGCCTTCCTATTAGAGTGCACGGTCATGGTGCAAAGCGAGAATGTTTCTTTATTAAAATTGACATGTTTATTGGTGGTTTAGAGTGAACCGCTGGCGCTGAGATATGTCATATATTTCTACAAACATATAGGATTGCAATAACCCCATTTATCTTGACAACGTGATTATTCTTTTCTCAAGCCAAACAATAATCACGTTGTCAAGATGAATGGGGTTATTTTAAGTTGGTCCGACAAGGTTAAGTACTTGGGACTAATTTATGATAAAAAATCGCAGGAGAGTTGTGTGCAAAGCCACGACCGCAAGGCTGAAGCAGAATACTTACACACAGCTCTACTTACGGCTGTACATTAACCTACGGCCGGGCGAATCAGTTCGCGCCGCTTTTCGCGTTTAGCCTGGCAGAGACCTAATGCGCACGGCCAACATAATGGAAAGGTGTTTTTACATTGAAAATTAGACACGGCTTCACTGGACTAAGTGTTGGCAAATGCATCTACCGCTAGTACCGCCGCTATCGTACGAAAGCGCGTCGGTTCATGTGGGGAATAATATCAACAACGAAAAATGACACGCGTCTAAGCACATCCCGAACTGTTTCGCCGTGCCGCTTCCATTTACTTCCTTATAACATCGGCCTCAGGAAAGTACCGGCTGCACCTATCGCTGAGGCTGTTACCATACTGCTACTGGTACCCAAAGCTAGTAACTCTTCAAATTAAAGGTTTTATTTGTCCTCAAAAGAACAATTGTTCAATTCCATATCGGATATAATGCAATCGCATCTCTGTAATATTACCGACACTGCTGCTACTGCTGCCAACGTTGTGGACGGTTCATCCAGCTCACCTTCCGGCTAATGTATTAAGCTAGTTTTCCCGGAAACACTCTTTTATAGCCGAAGGGTACTGCGAAATAGGCCACGCCTTTCAGTTAAGTTTTTTTCCATTTCCTAATCTTCTTCAGACGAATTATTCCACAATTCGCATATGGTTTTGTATCAAGCGAATAAACACCGATGGTGCTCTCACACACGCACACACACTCACAACGGTTTTAACCCGTATCTTATTGCGGTTTGTAACATACGGCGATTTCGTTTGCTCGCTGTTGCGTGTTGCATCATGTTGCAACTTGGCAGCTGGGAGGCGACGAAATTCTGTTCATGCTGATTGATTGAATCGACTACATATTAGCTCTGAATAGTCGAACTAACTGTCTTTGTGAATGCGTTCTAACAGGGCAGTTTGTTATTCAAAGTCTGTTATGCGCGTTTGCGCTGCCCCTACAGGGGTTTACTAGAACAGAATTTGATTGCATCCCGCACAGAATGTCTGCTTATGTTGATGCCAGAAAATTATTAACCTTCAATTATTTGTTTATTTGCCTTGAAAAGGCATTTTGCGGTTCAAAATCGGTTGCTGATTGCAACCTTTGAGCTGTCCTAACAGTGGGGGAATTATGATACACGGACAACATGCACTGTGGAAGCTATTTCACATTCAGTAAATTATACGGGTGCGACAGATTTAAATTGCTAGGATCCAACACAAAATGCTTGCTTGCGTTGTCAAAAATTATTAACTTTCAATGACTTGTTTATTTGCCTTGAAAAAGGCATTTTGATGTTCAAAATTGGATTTCCTGATGGCAATCTTCATGCTGCCCCAACACGGGGGGATTAATGGTAGTCTGACGACACACGCTGAGAAGAACCGCGCTGCTCCTGAGACGTGGTGACCAACCACAGGACTAGTGGTACTGCTAAGGAAGGACGACTGCTGTTGTCGCTGTCTAGAACTATTATGAGCGGCTTCGGCTGAAACAGGCTCTTATATAGGCCAAATAGCAATTGCAAGGTATACGATTCTGTCGACCGTGCTTGGGAAGCAATCATATAACGACCAATCAGAGGTCGAATTTTTCGTTTTGACAAGGCTTGACTATTTTCAATAGTACAATAGTGTGAATAATAAAATTACAATTATCTTCTTTCGGGAAGAATCTTAGAAGATTTTCCAATCTATTGCTACAAGAACGAAGGAAATCCATCGAATACTAACCGATTTATTAGCATTTGAAATTGGACATATTTTTCACTTTTTTCGGTTTTAGATTTTCATTTCACATCCCTATGTAGCAGAACTTCCTGAGAGAAGTACTCTACTTCAAAAACTTATTTTCAAAGAGCACATTGAGAGTATACAAGCCAAGTGCATCAAATATACGAGATGTTTATATCCTCTCATTAACAGGAATTCTAAACTTTGTTTAAAGAACAAACTTTCGATTCACAAACAAATTTTTAGACCAGCAATGCTTTATGCTGTACCGATCTGGTTAAGTTGCTGTCCAACAAGGAAGAAAACGCTCCAAAGGCTTCAGAATAAAATTCTGAAAATGATTTTGAAGCGTCCTCCTTGGTTTGGTACACTCGAATTACATAGACTCACTGGTGTTGAACCATTAGAAGCTATGTCAAATAAAATTATTAACAATTTTCGACAAAAATCGTTGCAATCCTCAATTGCTACGATAAGCTCTCTTTATAGCCAATAAGTTAGCAATTAAGTTAGTTGTAAGTTTACTTCCTCTTTTTTTTTTGATAAGTCCTAATTGCGAAAGCAAACAAATCCTAACAATTAAAATTACAAACTTCTAACAGTGTTGAGAAGTCACCATTTGTGATTGGACACACATACTCATTATTTACTAATATTTATCATAAATACTTAAGCTACTAAAAAATCCCCCCTATTGAAAAAAAAAAATAGAGGATTGCAATGAGTAAGATAATACAACACCGAAACAACCGGAGGAGTCGCCGCACGTTTTGTTGTATTTTGATGTTGATTATCGTTTGCTCACCGGTGTCATTTATTGATTTTGCCACCCAGAAAAATGCTTTGAGATGCCTCGCATACTTCAATCACATACAAATCATAACAAATACTTGGTGCAACGTTAAATAAAGGTACCTATTTTAATTTATTCGAATCAAAAATGTAAATAAAACCAAACTGAAGCAGTAAAGGTAGTTTCTTTTCTACAACAAATTATTACAGCTGTGTCAAACTCTCAGCAGGTTTTTCTGACTAATCGAACTCTTGGCTTATAGCTCTCAAAAAATGTTTATTATATTGTTATATTCGTGTTCCTGTAGCATATTTAAGTAATTCAACTAACTGGTTAAAATGGTTGCAACAGTCGCGGGGTGAGTAAGTAATTAATGTTTGAATGGCTGACAATTTTTAGTTTATTTTTTTTTCTATTCATGTTAACGTTTAAGCATGAGCATTGACGACCGTACATATCGTAGTTGCACCCCGTGATTGGCCTGAGCTAGTGAAGTTGCACAGAGAAGCACATAGATAGTTTTTGGGATGTTATACCATCTTCAATGTACAACAATTCAGTAACTCTCACTTTAACAAGATTAATAACGGCGCCGGCCACGTCCTTACAGTCGTTGGGGAAACAAAGAAAGAGTATTGTTAGTTCGACAAACGTTGTTATGAGACCGAGTTCACCTCTGAGGGATGTCACAGGGTATTTGTGTTAGTATGATGGGGTAGGAAAGATCAGGATACGCCGTGGTAGGCAATACGATTAGATATTTTCAAATCCCGCGCGTGAAGAATGTTTTTTTAAATCAAATAATAAATCGTCAGATACAAAAGCTAACCCTTACTTACACGCAAAGAATCCTGAGTAATAGAGATGGTCGGGTACGGGTATTTTTACCCGATACCCGTACCCGACGGGTTCGGGTCAGGTTTCGGGTAACGCCAAAAAATATTTTTTGGGTTCGGGTCGGGTACGGGTAATTTAAAAACCAAGGCTTCGGGTTCGGGTCGGGTACGGGTTTGAAAAATTCTCAACTGATCGGGTACTAGGAGTTTTGAAAGTTTGTCGATTTTTTAAAAGCATTTATGCTGTTTAAACGTGTAAGCAATGTTTGCAAATAAATTCTTTTCCGCAGACCTCCTACGTAATTATTACTCGGATATCAAAAAGGAGTCGTTTGGTAACAGTTTGGAACTATACTGCCGTTCCAATCATAGTAGTCCCATGTTCTACACAAATCTTATGCACGCTGGGACAACTATGCTTGGAAGAGTAGTATACACTTCATCACGGTTGAGTCTTGATTTTTGTTTCACAAAATAGTGAGGTATGAAATTGTAAAATTATTGCAACACTGCGCAAATCTACGTAAATATAAATAAACTCAAAAATCTGAAGAAACTGACTCGACAAATCTGTGTTTTGCATACAAATTTGCATATTTAGTATTCGTGATGTTCGAGTCATACTCGGATTACAGCAGGAAAATTTTTACACGCTATCAAAAAACGACGAGTGTGCGTGTCATCTGTTTCGATAATATTTTAGTGTAGTATTTGTTTCTCCCTCCCAGGTCATGGTTTGCACTGTGACCAGGGATGCCGCATGTACAGAAATACCTGTGTTATACCGAATTCTAGATTCCTGATTGCTACGATGTGCACATGAAACTCGTCGCTTAATTCAAACTCTACCAGACATGCATTTTTCACCATTCTCCGTGTTGTGCTAGTAGGGTGAATTAACAAAATAAAAATTTTCAGCAGTTTATATAAATCTTACAAAATAAATAATTGAAATCCCTGATCAATTTTCCTCTCGGTCTTCCTCTTCAGCATCCTTTGAAGCTTCTTGTCGCTCAGGGTCGTTTGCCGTCCGGAACCGGGCTTTCTTTCGATGCTCTGATCGTTGGCCAATAGTGTCAAGATGTTGTAGATGCCAGAACCGGCATACCCTTTCTACGGAATAGTTTCAAGCCGAAGTTCATTTTGAAGGTTGTATAATAAGGGAAATAATTGAAGCAGGCAAAATTCTGTCAATTTTTAAATGGCCAAAACTTCACGAAAAATGAATCAATTCAGACAAAACAGGTTTCATTTTACTGGAAAACTGTCCTAGTTTCCTAGTATTACTTGAGAACTGGACGTGACCAAGGGTCACTGGAAATGTTCCGGATTTCCGGAGTGTGTGCCAAAGTGTACATTTTCGCAACGCGTAGAACTTTTTCTGACATTCTGTTTAACTTAAGTTTATATGTTGTCAATAAATCAGAATTTATTTCGGGTTCATTTGTAGCCAAAGATTGAAAATTCGCCAAGGAATCATCGAGGTATGCAGCACTCTAGCAGAATTCAATCGAACATTGTGGGTGTGAAGGTCTTATTAAACCAAGCAACTTTGCAAACTTGCGTTTGAAAATAATCTGGATTAACATTTAAAAAGGTCAGCTTATTTTCACGCGGATTTTCTCTAAAAGGTTATTTATGCAGGTTTTCAAATTAACGTGGTTTTTTACGCGAATTTTTGAATTAAAGCGGTTTTTCAAGCGGATTTCTGAATTAACATGTTTTTTTTACGAGGCATGTATCCCCCGCGTAAGAAAACCTAACTGTATTTGAACTTTTTTCTTATGAAACAATATATCTTAGTAAAAATTATCTGAACTTTCCTTTAAAAATATAAAAAATGAGTTAAAGATCCTACTCTGAAAAAAATATAATTTTAAAAACAAAAAATGATTTTAGAAAAGATCGGTGATCTCAGATTTTCTCAAATGAAGTATTTTAGATAGACAATTTAGTTGCCTAAAACGTTCTATGCGTTGCAAAAATGTACACCTTGACACACACTCTTGAGTCCGAAACATTTTCGGTGTAGGTTGGTCACACCAAGTTCCCAAGTAATACTAATATAAAACTGTTTTCCAGTGAAATGAAACCGGTTATCAAAATTGATCCATTTTTCGTAAAGTTCTGGCCATTTAAAATTCGAGAGAATTTTATTTATCTCAATTATTTTGTCTACCCCCTATATAAATCAGGATACTTTTTTGGCGCAACAATTTCGTTGATTTGGTTTTTTAGTGTAACTAAAATTGTTTGTTGGGTAACAGATACTTTAAACTTAAACAGTTCCAAATTAAACTAAACAATTACCAGAGAATCACTAATAGACTGCCGCTATGCATGTCCATTATATTATAAGAGTTGGCAAGCCATAGAAAATGCATTTTATTACAATTTCGTATCATTGCTTTTTATGAGATGGTGCAAAAAGTTTGGATATTTTTTTAAAGTTCTCTAGTACTAAGTTGTCTAATTCATCTGTTCTTAGGAAACTAAAAACTATAAATACCTTTTTAGTTACCATTTTTTCTCAGAAACTCAGTGACACCCGGGACGAACCTTTACACCACCCGCAACAATGCTAAATCTTGTCGAATAGCAGCACCCAACAAATACCTAGCGGCAAAAGCAACTCCTGGGGTAGGGTAGGAGAGGTCTCCTTCTTTCGGGTCTCCTTCTTTTGGGTCTCCTCCAGTAACCAGTCGCACTGACTTGTGCTCACCCTTATAATATCGATAATTATCGTTAACGTCAAAAAATTAACGATAATATCGATGAACGGCGTTTATCGATATTATCGATAAGTTTCCCATCACTAGTCATACTGCAGCGGTGAAGACGCGTCGATAGAGGCGGCGAAACAGAACGAGTAGTGTTTTGACGCGCGTATATGTACGCGGTAATACCATATTCAGACTAAATCTTTTATTGCCAGGTGCTTTATATTTGCTTTGTTTTGGTTTGGTGATTGAAAAAAGAAAACAAAATACATTTTCATTAGAAAATGTTAAAATGTTTAGAAGAGGGTTGTGCAGTAAATCCATGTTCAGACTAAACCTGATATCGCCAAGTATTTAATATTTGCTTTATTTTGGTCTTAAATCTTAAAAAAGAAAATAGTAGATAGAAAATACTATTGGGAAAAATTTTCAGGTCATCAGGAAAATAGCACTGATATTATTGATTGATATTGTTGAGTTTTGATTTGAATGGCCAGAAATCTAGCATGCTGAACTTCTTTGGTCGCGAAAATGCAAAACGCTGAGTAACTAGCTGTGCTCACATGGGTTATTCAAATCCGAACAGATATTATAAACTAGTTGAACGTTGCTCAGGGTCAACGGGTTTAAAATTCAGAATAATTTCTTATATTTTTTACTACGTCTTTAGCGCAACTCACTTCAGTAATATTATTTTATTTCATTAAAAAATCTCTATGCTTACTAAAAACGTAATTTACCGTGCTTGAAGAAGCAAAAAAATCTTCATTGGACGAATTCATATTTCCTTTAAACAAAACCGTTACTGGAATCTAGGAATATGACAACACAACGCATTTACGACGCTCGCTCTAGTATGTCATAGGAAGCTTCACCCAACGTTTCTGTTTATTCCGCTTCTCAAACGCTCAACGCTTCGCTTCATTTGACGCCTCAGTATGTCAGAAGCCTTAGACACCGAAGCAGCATTCAGTGATCCAAGCACGCTGCCGCGCCCGCACTCGAGCACAAACAAACCGTTTCCATGATTCGGGTTATTCGTGTTGAAAGAGACTGTTCGCACCTACGTGAACCCTCATATGTAATTGTCAAAATGTGCGTGATGACAAAAGCAAAAATATTTCCTTCCTTCTTTTTCACATACAAAATCCAAACAAGTATCAGCAACACCGTCAACGCGAATTACAGTAGCCGCTCTCTCAGCTTCTGCCTCTCAGCAGAACTTGCCATCGGCAAGCATATATCCAGCGTAACACTGGAGAAGTGGTTTCACTGCGATGAACTTTAGACACAATACACTCTCCGCATGAACACGAACGCATTCAAGAAATGTCAAAAATGTCTGTTTTGCACGACGAATCAGCAAACTCTATTCATGTTATCGTTTGCGGTTAAAATGGACATTTTTCAGATGGCGATGAAAAAATAACTAAGACAGATAATTGAGTTGGATAAATCTCCCATTAATGGTAATTATATTATCTTATTTGCGTGTAGGCATGTTTTCAAGCTCTTTCTTTGCTTTTTTATTGATTCCTCCTCCGTTTTCGCGACAAAACTGTTGGAATAGATCTTGCGCTTCAAGTTTGCCCAGAAATTCTCGATGGGACGCAGCTGGGGGACGTTGGGTGGATTCGCCGACTCCGGTACCACATCGATATCCAGCCGCTTCATCTCCTCCAATGATCGCTTCGAGTAGTGGGCCGATGCCAAATCTGGCCAGAAAACCACAGCCGCACCTTCTTGGGGAACTTGGTCTGTGAAATAAACTTCACCTCGGTGCTCACTTCCTTCGTGGGGGAGGTAAAATACGAAGTGCCCTGCAAATCGTTCCCTTCCAGGGTGAGATAGGTCTCGTCGTCCATCACCACTGCCACGTCGCAATTCGCCGGGAAAACCGACTTGACCATCTTATTCAACCGCTGTCGCCGGCTCCGAGACCAGTGGACGGGACTGCCGCTTTCTGACATGTATGTCCATGTTCTCCAGATACTTTTTCACTGTTTTACCGCATGCACCAACCTCCCGACCAAGTGCACGTAGCGATTTAGCCTCTTTTCCCTTGGTCTTCCACTTCAGCATCCTTCTTGTCGCTCAGGGTCGTTGGCCGTCCGGAACCGGGCTTTCTTTCGATGCTCTGATCGTTGTCCAATAGTGTCAAGATGTTGTAGATGCCGGAACGGGTATACCCGGCGTTCAGAAGTGCCGCACGATGTCCGTTTTTGACGCGGCGGGGTACCGTTCTTTGAACGCGCACACTTCTGAACGGAGTAGCTTCACTTTTTTCGCCATCACAGTTAGAGTTTGACTGATAGAGCTGTCAATTTTTGTTTTTGCTAACTCATGGGTTACTATGATTGATGATGTATGAGTAGTTTCGTCAGTGCGATTAAAGGTAAACCCATGAAAAATCGGCAATTTTTGTCCCTTTTTATAACGCAAACGTTAATTGTGAATTGTTACTGAATTTCCGCTTAGGAAATCTCTTGAATGCGGCCCTGTCTTAACTCGATTTCGATAGATTTAAGATCACCTCTTGTTTGAACAAACTATTGGAGCGAACTGTTCAAACGATGCACTGTAAAATCAATGTAGGATAGAACAGCGAAAAACGAATGCGAAAGCGTGCAGCAGAGTTTTGTTCGAAGTTGCATATCTGTTCTGTGCTCAAACGGTAGCGTAGGTCTACATAAGACCTTTAATTGTTTATTTTCAAAATCCCGGAAAACTAAAAAGTGATATTGTGTCTGAGACATGTCTGCATATCTCAAATAGTAACAGGGTTGTATCAAAGACACGACCGCACGACGTAGGACTACGGTATATTTCTATATTTTTTATCTAACAGTGCAATTTTATCTACTGAGACATTAGAGGGCTTTGAACAATAATTAATATAAATGAAATATATGAATTAAACCTTTTTCATGTTGGCATCTCCACTTCACAGATATTCGAATTAGAAAAGCATTTGTTCGTAGCTTGTATCGAAAAGACAAACATTTAAATTAGCGAACTAGGTAGATTCTTCCTTTCTCAGTAAACAGCAAATACGAACCTATTCGGTATTTGAGACCAGAACAATTCACTGCACCGGCCGCTGTAGAAGAATGAACACCAAGAAAAATATGCTCTTTTGCAAGGCTTTCCCGCTATCAGAAACGTTTTGTGAAAGAGAAAATTCAACTAGCCACTTCAATTACAACACTTTGAGGCAACAAAAGGTGCCAGTAGCCGATGACACTTGTTCTCTGGTTATTCTGGTCAGAATTTCAGCCATTTTAGTACTTTCGCAGTAGCCATGCACTACTAACAGCCGCCAGCATTACGGGTGAAACCGGCACGAGATGACCGGCTATTTTGCCTTTCCTCCTTTCAACGGCTAGCACCTAGCGTCCGTATGTCACTGGTATGGTTCTAGAATGAAAATGATGGGATGAAATGTTCGAGTGGTACCTTTTATATCAAGGTTTCGTCAGTTGGAAAGAGGGAGGAGTTAGAAGAATAGGGAATGGTAAGGAAAGTATAAAGGCATCGGAAACAGAAAGTGACCTCGAGTTAAACAACAACAACAACAACAAATCGTTTACATAGTCAGATCGGTTGTATTCGTTAGTGTCGGCTGTGCTTGAGAAGAGAGATAGTGATAGGTTGTTTTTGTTACATAAATTCAACCGTCAAAGAATTTCTGATCGATTGATGCTAAAACCTCGATAACCTGATTATAAATGACTGAAATATAAGCGCTCAAACCTGACCACTTTTCCCTGATTTTCCCTGGTTGACTAGATTTTCAAATCAGGTACCTAACTTCCAGATAGACGTAGTCCTACGTCAAAAAGATGGTTTTGTTTTTCATTAGTTAATATGCAATCGCCGCTAAAAGTAGACCTTTGGGGTAATCAAATGATCTTTGTGCAGGGAGCACAAACATGACTTATATTTAATCTGTACTAAATTTGACCTAAAGTTGAGGAAATTTGGCAGCAAAATATTAACTTAAAATTTCTGGAGCGCCTAACAATTTTTTTAAACCTGGAGTTCAACTAATATTTTCAAAAATTTAGGAGTTTCCTCTAAAACCAAAACTGGCTAATTCATTCTAGTTGCTAAAAGAACGTGTAAAATTTGTATTGAACCGAAATCAGCAGTTTTTCTTGATGAATTAAAAAAACCACTTCAACAGTCAAGCATTTGTTACCCCTCTCTCTAACTTGTTTGTTTATAGTATACAATAAATATTTATCGCCTCCTCATCTTGCAATTACCCAATCTGTGCCTCCGTCGCCATATAAAACTGTTGTTTGCCGACTTTGTGACACACTTCCCTTATCTTTGGCAAAAACCGCACGGCACGTCGGCACAGCTGTGGTGTCCGTCAGTAAACGCTTCCTTGATTCAACTCGAGGTGATCGATAAAACAAACCAAAAACAGTAAATTTTGTGAAAGAGGCAGTGGGTTCTAATTGATCAAGACTGTCTAATATAGTATTAGTAGAAACGAGATCACGCTATGAAACCAAAAATTTCCAGTTTTTATTTTAGTTTGCAGTACTGCAAATTAGGAGTCGTTATAAACCTGAACTTTGAGGGAAAAAAGCACGACACATTATTACGTCAAATTACCACGCTTTATCATTCCTAGGCAAACATCTGTAAAACAAGATAATACTTAATATCATCCCATCTAAAAGTCATCCGCTATTAAGAGTTAGTTATCTTGCATAACGTTTAATAATCTTGTAATAATTGCTGCCATCCATACAGCAGCGGTTCCGTTCAACTTTTTGTCAAATCATCCACAACTGACGAAGCGATTGTAAACTGGCAGCAAAGTGTACGTTGTTTCGGACGTTTTAATTAACGAAGCGATAGATTTAGCACCAAGTCCGAGTTCGTTTTATTTCAATTTGTGACCTAGTCCCCGTTCTGAATCATGACTTCCAACACCAAAGAAGCTAAACGATGCCCAACTAGTCGAGCAGTCCATCGCGATCAAATCGGGTCATCAATTTGGTTATAGCTTTTCTGTAGCGATCGCCGTTATACTGAAACTGCCGCAGACTTTTGGCTTTACTCTCGTCAACCATGGCATCAAGACTAATATCCAAATCGGCAACACTTTCCATTGTCACTATCGGTAGAATTGAGATTGCGGCCACGAGACCTACGAAAAACCAAGCATGAACAAGGCCTTAACCTGTGAGGAAATATTCGTACTGAAATAACTCATCCTTTTGATCTCCAGCTGCACGTCAGCGAGGGATGGAATCGGCACGTTACTCCCTTTCAAGGCTTGCGCCAGAGCGGAGTGATACTCTTTGATTAGGTTGCCACGTTGGTGCTCGCGCACTTCAAACGTAGGACAATTAACCAGCGAGTAATTCAGATCAATTCCGGGACTCGTGTAAACGCTCAACTGGTAGTCCACAAAAATAGCTTCCTCTGGTCGGCCATTCAAACCGTACCGGAACAAAATATTGTTAATCCACAGATCCCCGTGGTTGATCACTTTGAACCCATCGGAAAACTTTTGATTTAAACAGGCAACCACGCGTTCCCTGTAACGCGGTCGCATCGTTTTGAGTTTATCCAAAATACACCGATCGAATTCTGACCATTTTTCGGCACACCCAATCAGAGTGTCGAATCCACTGGCAAAAATGTCCAGCACTGTATTGCTATCATCGGTCACGTGCGGGTTCATGAAGCCATACTCGAACTGTTCTTCCAGCTCTCGGCGCTTTGATGCCCCACTGGCGGCAAGCAGCAGAGATGAAGCATGAAATTTTGCGATTTTTCGCATTATCACCACACAATGATCATAATCCAATCCACCGCCAGTACGATCTGCCATGGTGAACCCGATTGCATTCAGATCTTGGAAAACTATCATTCGAATCGGATCGGTTGTGGCGTAGTACAATCTACCAGTGGAAGAAATTATTATTCTAAGACAGTCTAAGAGCATATTTCAATCAATACTTTGCTGCAAACAGTTCATTATCCACCAACGCGGACAGTTCGGGAACAATAGTGCGAAACATTTTCACCTCCTTATCGAAGGCATTCAGCAAGCCAACAATTGACCCTCGGTGTCCCTTATCAGGCAAACACTTAACGATCAAGGAAATCTCCTCGTCCCGCCCACCGGGCAGCCGTTTGTAGCTTACCCACATCCGGAATACATCACTCAGATAGTTATCACCTGCCGTGGTAGCACTTCTTATTAAAAACTTATTGACTTTCACTGCCACCCGTCTGGGATACTCAAGACCGCTCTCCAGTGATCTGAGAATCAAACTTTCGTTCAGATAGACCGGTAGTAGGGCACCGGAATCTTTGCTGGTGGTCATACTGAATGGGAAGATCGAACTGCTGCATCCCTCGGGTTGGTGAGCATTTACATAGAACAGCGTTGCAGCGTTGAGTACCGGGAAGTCAACAAAGGCCTGGGAACTGCACATTACAACAAATGTACCATAATTGCACACCTTAAAACTGCCCATCATCGGGGCTCAGTGGGTAACTTCGACATGCAATGCAAACAAATAATAACGATAAAACGGTAAATCATTGTCACGGTGGATCATTAGCTAGGGCTGGTGTGTTTATAGTTAGAGAGGTTTATGATTTGTGTATGTTTTGTACAGTAGAAATAGTTTTGTTAGCTGTCTGCTATTTTTATATCCCTCTGCGAGTGATCTTTCTCTATCCGGTAGTTGCTCAGATATTAAGGATTGCAATACTACTACCAACAGTTGTAATTCATAGTCTACGTCTTACTCTGTTTTTATCCACGTGTAATTTTGATGTGGTGTACTTAGTTCTTATTAAAACAATGTTTTTGATTAAATTAGAGCTTAATGACCCCTCAGGTTAAAGGCTCTATAATAAAAATCAATCAATCAATCAATTTAATTAAATTCGCCACGTTGTTGCTGAAGTACCCATTCGGCTGTCAGATGATGACAGATCACCAAATCTGGTCAGGATTTTTGTGCGTTGTGTATAATGTTCAGGTTTTCTGGCCTGTACTTTTTTGAGGTCATTGTCTTGTTTGTAACGAGAACTTGAGTTTTCTGTTCGCACTATCTCTAGTTTCAAATTAGATAACAACCTTCTAGCACACAACAGCCGAAGGAATAAAATATCACGGTATTGTGTACATTTTTAGCATTTCGCATTTGTGTGATAAATCGTACAAGTGTGTACGGCCTTCGCAGCAAATTTTATTTGGAACCGTAAGTGTTGAAGAATTATTTTCTGATTGCCGCACGGTGCAAAAACCGATAACATACAAGGAACTGCGAAGTGCGAATTTGCAAAAATAATTATGGATTTTTGAGAATTCAATTTCGAATATTTTTTAGGGTTTCTTTTTATGATTTCTCGGCAGACTGAATTTCAGCAATTTTCAGCTAATTTTTTTCCCATTTTTGACTTTCTCTCGTCAATTTAAATCTGATTTGTTTTAGTTTTTTTTGTTTGAGTAACTTTTTTTTATCTGATCAGAGGATTTTTTTGACTTCGTATAGTGATAATTTTCCACCTTTCTTGGAACTGCAATGATGGTCGTTTCTAACATTTTTGAATTTATTTAAAAGTCGGTTTTTTGCATTTTTTTGGCCTAATCATTAGGTACCTCTTTTCTTGTATTGAAACACTATTCTAGATTAAATTTTGGAATTTTTTTTATATTGCTGTTGTTAATCTCTTGCTGGCTTTAAAGTGAACTGCGTTCAAGCCACAAATGGCCGACTCCGAGTTACCACGTGGTCGACTTCGAATTTTGAAAGACACAAGACAAGGTATTGGTTAATGAGTCACCTTGTGAAAACGCTATTTTATGTTTGCTATGGTTATGCTTTTGGAGCGACAGGATGCAATTTCACACTAGTATAGAGTGACAAAATAGAGAATTCAGAACTTTAAGTGCTGACTATCGCAGAAAATGGGAAAATGGAATTCTATGTACATTTTTTAAATGTATTGATGCACAAAAAACAATTCCTCGAGTATGAACCTTTCGGTTTTTTCCCTACTTGTTATGTGTTATGATCGGAACAAGTTGTTAAGATCATTTGTGACTGTATTGCGGTCAAATTTTGATAGAGACGAGGATTTTTTTGTATGGAAAGCGGAAATCATACATAAACTTGATCGGAATCCAGCCCCTCCCCTACTTTTAGGGGCTGCCCTCTCATTTGTCATACGCTTTTGAATATCTTTAATGTATAAGGCACTTGATGGCAAGTTCGGTGAAAATAGGTCAAGGCATTTCGTAAATATGGTGAAATATGTATATGAGGGTGGGACAAAAAATAAATGTTAGCTCCCAAGCACTTTTCGTGTTCGTCATGGGTCCTATAATAACTGTATAATTTCCATACGATTTTACATGGGAAATGCACTTTTTCGAAACTTATTCTCTGGAGATGTCCAGTTACCTCCTAAAACTATATTGATACATAATATTTGTAGGAAATTTCCCTGAAAAAACTCTTCTGAAGACCGTAAGATGCTACGATGCATCTAGAAAAAGTTATTTACCCCAAACTGATTGAATGTCTGGTGAAAGGATCACCATTGAATTTTCATGATTTTCAAATTGAACACAGCTACAGCATGCTGCTTTTGCAAACTTACTCAAGGATGAGAAAACAATTCGCGTGGAATTAAGCTTGAAAGTGTGATTTTTGCTCATAGGATCTTCGGAGAAGCCTCCAAGATAAATTTTACGCGATATCACTTCTTGTAACAGAATTGCTAGAAAAATTCAATGGTGAGCCGTTTGTCAGATATTCAATCAGTTTGAGGGAAATAACTTTTTCTACACGCGTCGGAGTGCCTTACGGTCTTTAAAAGAGTTTTTCCTGCAAATGTCATGTATTGATATATTTTTAGAAGCCAACTGGACATCCACCATGCACAGTTGTTATAAGACTCATAAGGAACACGAAAATGGGAGCATGGGAGCGAAAAAATAACATCATCGCTTTTTGCCCATATAACCGTGTCCCAGTCTAATAGATCGCAGCAAACTGCGACCGCGAGTGGAACATTTTCTAGTTTATCGTACTAAAGTGCTAAGAACCGGACGAATTGAGGGTCAAATAAAGCAGAGTCTATGTTTAAGAGTCCCTCAAAGATGAAACCAGAGGAACCAAATCAGTGTCAAACGAGGGTACCAATCGAGCAATGTAAATAAACAAGGTGATAATGTTAGGAGTGGATGAAAAGTGTTGTAATTGAGCGTAATAAAGAATATGTGTTTTTCCGAAGTTTTACTTACAGATTTTAATCCAACATTAAACCTGTACACTGGTTCACTTAAATTTAACAAAACATCACCGGTAAAATCTTTCAAAACTGTGTACCTTGTGAAGAATTTCAAAAAAGGATATTCGCTTATGCATGGTGAATAACAGAACTGGCAACAAACGGCACAAAAACTGTGTTGCCGAAACGATAGATTTTCTCTTCGCGCGACTCTATATACCATAGACTCTGAAATAAAGTGGTTGTGTGGTTTCTGAACGTTTTCGTGTAAAATGAAGGATAAAAGAAAAAGGAGTTCACAGTGTCACCATGTAGCGGAGCATGGGAGCATGCAACGTTGGGAGTCTGGCGATTGAAGAGAGAAGAGTCCGAGTTGGGAGAAGTGAAAGTGGCCTTGCGTAGGCAAAATTGCAGTAAACTTGCCGTACTTTGCTATAGCATGATTCAGGCGGTAACATTAATAGGAATCGGATGCGTCGTCGATACCGTTTGGTTTCTTGCCAGAAGTATTAGTGTGTTTGGTCAAGCTATTTTGTTCAGGTTCTACTGCTACCCGGGAAGTGCAGAAAGGAGCCAGCGGATTGTCCCGTAGCAGATAAGTAGCATTTTTGTTAGAAGTTTTCCGATGTGCTTTGTTTTTTGTTTGTGTTAAAGTCGCACTTAAGAAAAAATGAACTGCAGCGGACATGATAAAAAGTTTTTCGTCAAACATTTCTCATTTTTTTTCGATATGGGAATATTTATGTTATAATTTTTTTCGGAAGATTAGTGCTTTTCTAACCAAGTAGATTTTCCAGAGTTTGCATATAATTTAAAGCCGTGATCCAGATTCTTATGACTTAAAGAAAAGTGTTGTGTGTTTCAGAGTAAGCAAGTGTTTACTAAACATTTTGATACACTTGGAGCAAAACTCTTTGATATTGTCTGGATCAGAAGATAAAAAGCTGGGATTGGTAAGATCGTTCCAAAATTTTACTAGATTTTGACCATAATCATGAATTTTAATGTAATATATTTGTACTTA
This sequence comes from Wyeomyia smithii, assembly GCF_029784165.1. Lineage (NCBI taxonomy): Eukaryota > Metazoa > Arthropoda > Insecta > Diptera > Culicidae > Wyeomyia > Wyeomyia smithii. The sequence continues at coordinate 30,677,264 of NC_073694.1, forward strand.
TTGGAAATCTTTTAGAGGCTGATAAGGGGCCACATTTGATGAAACAATTCTTTTGCGCATATGCCCTAATGTAAATCTACACGGAGTTGTTCAACTTTGAAGTCTCTTGGATACTCTTGCATTAAGTGACTCTGATTAAGTGATCATACCACTCAAAGCATTTCTATTGGTTTTATTTAAAAAAAGTACTCTCTTAGCTGTGTCCCTCCCAACGAAATATATTACTTTTTACATACGGATCGGTTGGTACAGATTGTCCCCGTTCTTAGATTATATTGTATTATATTGCGCTACACAGTAGGCCTGGCCGTTGACAAGAAAAATGTATGGAAATCATTATTTAAAAAAAATTGTGGATACCATTTTCCAGGATCCTTTCAAATACTGGCTTTGATGTGTAGATTAGACAAGACTAGACTAGATATGACCGTGTCCCAGTCTAAAAATCAAAACCAAAATTGCAGAGATTGGTCACCAGTCGAAAAAAATCGACCCGTATTTTTGTATTTGCTTTTTAGGGTGTCCAGTCTTAAAACAGGGTGACAATATGTTTGAATTTGTGTATTTCGTAGAGGGATCAAAAATTTTCAAAACGGTTTCAAACGCTTGGTCGCAGCTCAACTGTTTAGAAACTGTTAGTAGACACCTGAAACTTGAAAAAAAAAACAAGGACCCAGCCCGGGAGCTCCTGGGGGTAAACAGATAACGACCAAAAAAGTTGAAAATAATGATTTCTCATTTTCTTCATTTTGTTATGTTTGATCTTCTTTTTTCCACCCATAAAACCACAAAACCACGCGTTTTTCTGAAAACGCAATCAAAAACGTTTACAAAAATGTAATACACTTAATAAATGTTCTGTTATCATGTTCAAGAAAATATTTTTAGGGTTTTACTTTTTCTAGAAAAAAGTGCATTTTTTTACTATTTATCATCTTCATATTCCGATATCTCAGGTATAGTACCTGCCACAGTCCTGAAATTTGGAACCTTTCTTAGTTGAAGTGCCTTCTTTCGATAAAAAATATAGAGGCATCACTTTTCCGATTTTTGTCCGCCTAAAATCCTATATGTAGTGCAGTGATTCTACAAGAACAGTTTTTGCATGGTTTTGATATATTTCACAAAGCAAAATAATATCAAGTATGTAGAGCATTAATGGGTCCGCTTATATCTAAATTTGGTAGTCAAACTGTGTCTTATATTTAGACAAAAAAGTTTTAGAAATCGATTGGTAGGTGTTTCAATCGTTTTGGTCCACCAAACTTATAAAGCGTTTATAGTTTAGTTTTGGTCAAGTATATGGTTCACAAATATTGGATAACTTTATTTCGGTGCCTTCCAGCCGCAGTTTACGTTTAGTGCAATTTACATTTTGTTACAAAAACGCCGTCGTGCTTTCCCATCAATGGTCACTAGTTCAAAGACTCTTTAATTTAGCCTTTAACAGGGTCGTCTACAACAAGTGACAACAACTAAAGTGATAAATCCCGCCTTGAGAGCATCCTTTAAGGGTTTTTCTTATTGAAGATGTGCCGAGTTGAGCAGTTATTTATCGATTTACCAGCATGGCTTGAATACACTTTATTGTATCACTATCTATGCCGTGCGTTTCCATAGTTGATAGTGATATTTAATATCAAATGCTCCTTCAATATCAAGAAAAGCTGAAAAGCTGAAAGCTCACTAATATGTGTAACGCGTCCGTGCTTGATTTGTTAATGCAAATTAAAATTAACTCAATGGATTGGCACTCATATAAACGGTTCTCATATGACGATTAATTAGTTTATCCATAATCAGGGATCGTCTAACTACTCAGAGCTGTGCAAAAAATCTTCGTGCGTCTCGCAGATTTTTGTGCACGTCTCCAATATTTGGAAGGAGTAAGAGACGAAGGAGAGAGAGATTTTATACTTGAGAGTCAGAGATCGGGTGCTACTCATTTTTTTGCGTGCAAAGCACACGCCGTTGGGAGACTGCACATAAATTTCTAAAGAGACGAGTAAGAGCAGTTCGGATTGCACTGTACATTTCGTTTCCAAAGAGACAAGTAAGTGCAGTTCGCATGTCACAGCACTCTTTATCCGTCTCTTTCCAGAGATGTCTCTGTGCAATTTTGTGCAATTAAAGCGTTCGAAACTTGCTACGAATGTTGCTTTAAAATCTGTGTAGAGGGATGAGGGGCATAATAAGCACACGGAGTGAAATGGGAACCCCTCTTATATGCGAAACTACCCATTTTTTAATACAATGTGGTATGTGGAACTGTTCCGCAGTTACTACAGTATATCTTGATGTAGAACAAAGTGATTTGTCTGTTTAAAACATGGAAATATACTGAAAAAATCAACTTGGTTCCCGGATGTTGGAAAAATTATTATTATTGCGCACTACAAAATAAGCTTATACGGTCGTGGCTCAATCAAGTATGTAGACACATCAATATGACGTATGGATCGTACCCCAAATTTCACCATCATTGACGTTTTGATTTTAAGCTATAATTAGTGTTAAAATCTCATATTAACTTTAACTAATTCGATAGGAGCGAAATGGTCACCTATAGATGGGGTGAAATAAGACAAGGTGTGTTGTCACATAAATTTACCTGAAATTCATCTCAGTAGACTTGTGAGACTTGTTCTGTTTCCATAGTTAGTGTTTGTTTACAGTGATGGTGCGAACATATATTAGAAAATCTTTGAAGCCGAATCGGTCAGAAAAAGGGACTACAGGCAGAATTGGCCACCATAAGACGCGACGGGACAGTTACGAAACAAGCTGCCAAGTATCATGGCATCTCGCGACAAACGTTGGCCCATTAGTTGTACTTCTACACAGATATGTTTTATAAGAGTGCTCATTATGCCCCAGTGGGAAGCTCATTGTGCCCCACACATCGACTGATTGCTAGTTTTATAAGCATGAATCTAATTTGTGTTTTTCACCATTGTACGATAAACTTTTCAATTTGTGAATAGTGTACCTTTAATTATGAATAGTTAATTCAAGTTTTGCACTGAAGACAGCCCTTAATTTTTTGTCGTTTTCCATGCTTAAATCAGCAACCGAATTAGAAGCCCATTATGCCCCTATTCCCCCTACGAGTCAGCAGGAAGCCGCAAACGAGCAAAATTTTCACACAGCACAGGCATAATCAGGGTTGCCACTCACATTTTTAAATACATTTAACTACTGCACAAGAAATGTAAAGCTAGCTTAATTTTGTTGGTTTCGTTGGAAAGTCGAGAAAGTCCGTAATCAATGATATCTTCAAAACGTCGAATTATAGAGCATAAGAAGCACCTAGAAAAGGAACAATTTCCTCTCTTAAATATGTAATAAACTAAACTAAATTAAATTTAAAATTCTACTGTAAAAGATGTTCTTTGACGCCTCTTTATGTTTAGGTGCTATTTAACTATAAAAGCATTAAGCTGTGCCTTCATTTAGTGTTGTAAGATCAATTTTCTTCAATCTGTTGTTCAACATAGAAGCATACCTTTCAAAACAATAATATGCGTTGTACGGTTCATTTTTCACTTATTGAAAAGGTGTGATACTCATCCTCATACAACACAGATAATCGTTATGCGTGAAAATGTCGAAAAATAAAATCTGTATAACTACAGATTAATCTGAATATGTGGCATCACTGGCTGTGATAAAAAACTCTCTCAACATAGAGGCACATAAAGCCCAAAAAATTTTCTGAGGTAGAAACTACCGTGACTGCGGGTAATTCTGCGCAGCATGTTTCCCGCGCACTTATCTTAAAAAACTATTTTTCAACAGAAAAATTTTACTAAAACACAGTTGATTTGTGTGCTTTACCATGTGCATAGCATAGTCTGCTATAATAGTACAGAGATTAGGTATGTTTTAGTAAAATTTACTGTAGCAAACAGTTTTATAAGCTGAGTGCGCGGGAAAATTTGCTGCGCAGAATTACCCGCAGTCACGGTACGTCTTTCTGCACTATACTGGGGTAAATTCTGTGAGGTCTCCTGAACGACACGAAAGGGATCCGAACTGCTTTTACTCGTCTCTTTGGAAATTGATGTGCAGTCTCCCAACATCATGCATTCTACTCGTAAAAAAATGAGTTGCACCCGATCCTTGAGTAAGAGACACTCCGGAAAGAGACGGATAAAGTGTGTTGTGACCAGCGTTGCCAGGTATCCAGATTTGGCTGGATTATCCAGAGTTTTGGACATGTATCCAGGTAAACAGCTTTGATGTCAAATTATCCAGATTTTTCATGGATGATCCAGATTTTATCCAGATTTTATTTTCTCTGTTCCGCAAAAAGGTCATCACTTCAATTTTGGCGCGAAATTTTGCAATTTTGTCACCTCAAATTTTGCGTACACCAAGACTTTTATCCGAAAAATTAACCTTTCACCCCACGAAATGACTGCCAGATTTTTTCCAGATTTTTATTTTGCCTTTTCCAGATTTTTTAAAAAATGACCTGGCAACGCTGGTTGTGACATGCTACCTGCACTTACTTGTCTCTTTGGAAACGAATGTACAGTGCAATCCGAACTGCTCTTACTCGTCTCTTTAGAAATTTATGTGCAGTCTCCCAACGGCGTGTGCTTTGCACGCGAAAAATGAGTAGCACCCGATCCCTGTCCATAATATAAACAAAAATAGGTGTTAGGCTTATTGGTCTGAAGGTTTTCGGGACTGTCTTATTCCGTCTTCCGGCCTTTGGTATAAAAATAACTCTAGTTGGTCTCCAGTTTGTAGTATTCGACTCGCCTTACAAATCTCGGCAATCGCTCTAGAGTCTAGCGCGTAATTGGCTGTATTCCACCTATTCCCGGAGACATGTGTGATTCTGTAGTCCATACTACCTTCGATTTACTGCATATCGAGCAATCAAGTTCCGGGGATTCAATCCAAGTCGCATTTGAGCTTAACTGTTCTCCAGTATAATCCTGGTCCTCATCTGTACTAGCCATCTCAAACGCTTTTAAGAAAGCACGCGCGAATCCCATTGCGTGTGTCTGTGTTCTTATCGTCCATTATGTCTAGCATCCGTATAGTTAACCAGGTTATCATCCCACAGCAGCAGTTGCGTGCTTGAGATTTGCTAAAGATAAGAAGATGGTGATTTGCGCCCTGTTAGCACAAACTTCACCTTGCGACACAAGCACAAGTTAGGTAACAATGAAATAATAAAGTTTTTTAATATTTATACTAAGTGAAAACAAAAAACGGAGTTTGAAGTTCGAAGTTTGAGCAGAGTAGAGAGCAAACTCCTAGAGTTTTGACACAAACGTAAAACGTTTGACCAACAGTCATACTGCTGGACAAAAATTGTTCATTACTTGGAGGAATCCAAAATACTTGAATAGTCGTTTATCTTCTTCATTGGAGAGCTTCAGGCTTACAGTAAAATACCAAATATCTCACTGCCCAGCGGTCTACTCCAGCAATAAAAATGTCAGTTATAATAAAAAACTATTCTCGCCACGCGCAATGACAGTGCATTTTATTAGGACAGCCGTTCCAAATTACTCTACACCCGTCAATCAGTGGATACGTATTTCATAGTCATCGTATATCCATTGTGAGGAAGCTTCTGCTGATAACGGAAAGACGCCCGACTTGAAACAATTCGCACGGTATCTTGTATGAGACACCAAACGAGTTTCACAGGAAGCCAGTTAACAACCGGCTACACAATAGGACAGATCGTTTTTTACCTCTCAGAAGATCATGTCAGTTTCAAATCACATCAACGTCCCAAGTTATCTGGACGATGAACTTGTGAGAAAATCGCTAAGCAACGAGTTCCCCAGTAAGGACTTGAAGGTAGAGAGTTTGGACATTTCACCAGCAACATCAAGTGGGGATAACTATTTGAGTGATGTATTTCGCATTCATGTTAAATTCCGGTAATGTAAATCGGTTCGAGGAAATCGTGCTTTCATTAATAAATGTTCGTCGTTTTGCAGCACCTCACCAACGGATTCAACGACGCAGCAAATATCCTTGGTGGTAAAATGCTTACCTAATACCGGCAATCGGGGATCAGTCATCGAGGAGATGATCGTCTACGAAAAAGAGGTGGAAATGTTTTTGAATGTTATACCACAGCTGTCGAAAATCGCGAACAATGAATTTTTCGCCGCCAAGTGAGTGTCCTACTAAGTGGTAATTATTTAGTCAGCGTGAAACAAAACAGAAAGATTTTCCTACACAGGTGCTACTATGCCACGCGTATTCCGGAGCGGATGCTGATATTCCACGATCTCAAATCGCTGAACTACACCATGGCCGATCGTCACGCCGGTTTGGACTTCGACCATTGCGCGTTGATTATGAGAAAAATTGGAAAATTTCACGCCGCGTCGATGCCGTTTAGCGAGCGTAACATGGATCTGATGAACAAGTACTTCTACTTTAGCTTATTTAATCCATCCGAAGAGAAACAAACCGACTGCATTAATGTACTTTTTGAAAAAGGTTTGGCAACTCTCATTGAAGTGGCTGAAAGCAATTGGAAGGGTTTTGATCCAAAAATAACAGCAAAACTTAAGAAACTACTACCCACTTACATATCAAAATTAGAAGCATGTTTAACGCAAAAATTTAACGATGGATTTAAGGTGCTGAATCATGCAGACTTATGGTGCAATAATATGCTCTTCAAGTACAATGAACAGATAGGAAAAATTGAAGATGTAGCTTTCGTTGATTATCAGCTTTGCTTCTATTCAAGCCCTGGAGTGGATCTCAACTATGCCATCGCCAATTGTCCTAATTTGGAGACTCGCGATAGATCCGACGAGCTAATCGCTATCTATCATCAAGCACTAAGTGAAACATTAAAATCTGTAGGTTATGCGCAAATTCCGTCCCTGGCTGACGTGTACCACGAAATTCGGAGAATGGAATTTTTCGCTTTGGTTTCGGTCGTTTCGGTTCTTCCAGTCGTGATGATGGAGAAGACAGATTCGGTTGAAGCCAGTTTCGAGGCATTCTACGACGAAGATCAAGCGGAAAAATTTCGCCGGATACAGTACAGTGGTAAAAGGTTCCAGGCGATAGCGAAGCCTATGCTGGAGCAATTTGATAGGAGAAATTTGCTGGATGTATAGTTTCGAAGTTGAGGGTCCTGTTCTTACAGTAAACTCACTTATCAAAGCGATTCTAGAACTGCTTGATGACTCTGAGAATCACAAATTTGATTCACAATGTTTGACTGTTAGATTAAGGGCCAGGAGATTGTAAGCAATAAACAGTAGTTTTTTGTCAAAGCGATGATTTCGGTAATTTATTAATATTTGTCCAATAACTGAAATATCTCCAATCACAGAACATTTTCGAAAAACGCAAATTTATCTTTTGCAAAATCAGAAAGACTTTTGGCATACACACAATCGTTTTGCTGGCCATGACTGTCCGGCAAAAAAAGAATTTTGTTTCCCACTGTTTTGCATTAGTCCCTCTTAACTATGCTAGAATGGCAGAAAAAATCAATTGAGAAAGTTCGCGAAAATCATATATCATATCATTAAAAGTGATATTTTTTTACCGTGATAAAATCGAAAAAGCATTGTAATGGTGAATTGTTAATTCTTGTTTTTCATCGCCGTAGCTAAGATTTGTTTATTTCAATGATTCAGATGACGCCACTATAAATGAAGTTGCATCAATTCAGCTTTCTACGCGCCATAATCGCGATCGCTGAAATATGTGTTTGTAACATGCGAACCTCTCTGATTACTTCAGTTCTGGGTTTTCTTGAAGAATTTGCAACACAAATGGTGCCAGATATATTTTTCGTTTGATAAAATATATGATGATTTCAGACTGACGTCGAAAACCCATTAAAGCCCTATTTACAGTTCCAAGCGAAGCGAAAATCTCATACAAAATGTTCATTCTTTCACACTCGTGAAAAATGCAACTTGCAAAAATTTCACTTCGCTTGGCACTGTAGACGAATTCGATCCAGCGAAATCGAAGGTTGTGGATCTTATCTTTTTCACTTGGGTTTACTTTTTCACGCATGCAAACGCTAGTGAAAAATGCAGCAGCAAGCGAAAACTTGCGTGCGTTTATATTCTGTCAGTTGCAGCCAATGTTCACTTCGCTCGGAGTGTAAACACGTGAATTTCGCTTCACTTGAACTGTAAACTGCAGGTTGGTGAAATACCTGCGTGTTCCACAAACGGGTTTTCACTATAGACACTATATATAGACCTGCGTAGTGAATGACAGCAGCACTAGAATCGCTGGTTTTTTTATATTCTTGTTATTTGTTTGATACAAATTTTTCGTCATGTTCATTTTGGCTCGCACGTTTGACAGTTATTTTGGCTCGCTGCGATTCAGTCCGCAGGTCTATATATATAGTGTTTATAGTTTTCACGACAGATTTCGCAAGCGAAAATTTACGCATTTTCACTTGTCAAATCTTTCACTTCGCTTGGAACTATAAACTATGCTTAATGGAAAATTCACTGTCATAATTCACTGTCATATGCGGTTGTCAAAAAATGGGTAAATTCAAAAATGTGGAATGGGTAAAATTGAACGCATTAGGAAGACATATTCTTAGAAAAAAATGGGTCATTTTTAACCCATTAATGGGTGAAAAAATACTTCATGTGTCTTTTAAGTTTGCCATGTCGATTTGTTCGCACGCGTTACTTCTACGATCTGTTTCGCTCACTATTTGTCAATAATTGGCATGGAAGAACTAAAAAAGAGACTCTATGCTGCGTCGTTTGCCTTTTACGCGCCATAATGGCGGGCGCTATAATGCAAAGTTCGTAATAAATTACACACCCTTTTGACAACTCTGCTTACGTCAGTTTGAAGTCTCCATATATTTTATCAAAAGAAAAATATATCTGGCAACATTTGTGTTGCCAATTTTTCAGAAATCGCAAATCTGACGTAAGCAGAGAGGTTCGCACATTACGAACACGCATTAAAGCGACCACCATTAAAAAAAGCAAAGCCTTGGTGCTACATTCCGTATCGGAATTCGACCTTCTGTTTACTATACACAGACTTCGCAGCCAACCGTTAAGTGTACAGGACAATTGCGGGGCTAGCGCTACGATCCTACTGACACTAACAGTCTCTCCCGAGACCAATGATGGTGATCGGCGATAAAATCGGTGATTAACATTCGAACTTTTTTAACGTGTGAGTCAACTTCGTCTCTCAGTCGGTTCTAACATTTATCGTACGATAAGCCAGTCCGAGTGAACCAATTCGGAGATTCGCTGAGATAATTCATTCTCTCTCAGAGATGGAATTTGCAATAGCTCTACAAACCGACGATTCACTCTTCGCTGATAGAATCCAAGTGTCAAAACAAAAGGGAAGAATCGCGAGACGATAATTATCGGAAAAAAGAAGCGATTGCGATCGCTTGAACAATTATCCCCCTTTCTTTCCGAGTCGCAAGTGTTGACAGTAAAATAGGTTTTTCATCGTTTAACAATATGTTGCCTGCTGTTGTCATTGTCAACTCAATGTTCTTTTGTTCGTCGGTTTTATTTGCATCGAAGGTTTGTTCGCTGATGTATGTTGGCCGATATCAAAATTTTTCTTGCACAAGCAAAAAACCTGCACAAATTTTGGAAAAAAATCCGCAAATATAAATAGATTCGAAAAAAGCTTGCAAGCTATGCACAAAGTAACAACAAATATTTGCCATTTGAAAAAAACAAAATCGGCAACGGACTCTAGAAACCTGCATTACACAGACAATTCTGTAAATCTGGTATCCCTGTTTTGTGCTGCCTTTTAGTTGGTCTAACGCTTGCAGTTTTTTCTCTCTCTGAGTTTTTGGTTTGTGATACAATTTTACGATTATCGGGACACTCTCACTCACAAGGTGATTCAAACCAAAAATTTTCGTTCCACGGCCCGATCGGATCGGGAGACGATAATGAATTACCTATTGAAACCGATGAGAGAATTGAGAAAGCGTATGAGCAAGCGACGATAAACTCGCATAAAGTTAATAGGCTATAAAGTTCACGGGGTATTCTTTCGGCAGTTTATTTGTCACACAAGTTCTCTTCTCGAGAGACGATACAAAACATCGCGTATTATGCGTGATCAGAATCCAATAGGATTCTCTCATGATAATTCTCTGATACGATTTTAACCATCCTTGCCCGAGACGAGACTCGAACCTACGACGACTGGCTTGTTAGGCCAGCATCGTACCTCGAGACCATCTGGGGAGCGACCGCCATTATGGTGCGTAAAAAGCTGGATACATCTGCAAATAAATAAATATAATTGAATTCATTGTTACTTCTTTTCACTTTTTTGAGTGATAATCACAAAATTTCCGTTTTTGCATGGATGCAGGTTTTATTTATTAATGGGTAAAATTTCACCCATTTTCTAGAAAAAATTCATTGTACCCAGTTTTTGACATTTTGATCGGTATACCCGTTAATAGGTAAATCGAGTTTACCCATTAAAAGGGTTGGCTCACTTTTTGGCGAAATGGTTGAAAAGGTACCCATTAATGGGTTTTCGACTCTTACCGTGTAAAGAGAATTGTCAAAAAGGGTTGGTATTCATTACAAACTTTGCATTATAGCATCCGCCATTATGGCACGTAAAAAGCTGGATAAAACTCAGAACTCAGAAAAGAATATCTTGTATTTTCATTTTTAACACACTTTCAAAGAGGATTCAAACTTCTTGAGTACTCTGTACATAGATACACAGAGAATGCAGAAGAAAAAATCGATACCAAACACTATCGTTCAAGGGAAAAATGAAAAATAGTTTCAACCCTTAAAAACCTGTTTGAGTAGTTATGTGAATGGTGTACCTCTTAATTTCAACATGTTATTGCGCACTTTTCTCCAAAATGGACACTTATGTCGAATTCGTTTTCGCGACGGTATTACAGCGTTCCCAAACTACACTTTTTAGCTTGAGAAAAAAACAGTTACAGGGTAAAAAGTGTAGTCCGAGTGTAGCTACACCACAAAACGAATACATAACCCATCGTATTTTTTGATTGCTTGCTTCGAATCGTATGCGGCAGTGCTGCCGAAATACATTATTACAAAAAAAAAAAAATATAAAAATATTGGAATTTTAAAAACATCTTGTTTGTGGTTGTAATAATTTATTCATGTACGGATATCTAAAGTGTTACGCAAAACATTAAATAATTTCCACTCTCGATTGAATATAAAATTTAAAAAAATAGAGTTTTCACAAAGACGAGATAAGATACACAAGTATCAGATCTTCATATACCTTGCGAACTTCCAGTAGTGAGGCGTCCCCGAACGACTCCCACAATGTAATGTGTGTAATGTGCATAAACTATCAAATACGAGCTTGACAATAACAACTACAGAAATGTCTTGTCAAACTATACAGCTTCAGTGAGGTAAACAATTATTTGATATTTTGTTACGTCTTGGTTACATTGCAATTGTAGAAGTTTAGAATAAATACCTAGTTTCGTAGAAATAAATAAGCCGTATGAATAAAAGCGTTTGCTTTACTCATCCCGTGCAAATCTTACGGTAGAAGCAGAGTAACTTCTTTTATTCATACAGCCTAATGTATCCTATCAGCTTTCGTTTTAATTTCTGTGGCTGCATTGTTCCACCACCAGCCACCGGCGTCGCATGATCGCAAAAAGTCAACACCTTTTGGTTGCCTGACTTTAGCAGAAAGCCGCTTCATGCATGACAGACGCCTTCTTTGTGGAGTCCATTTTCACATAGTGCATTTTTCGGTCCAGCCGTGAGCCTGAGCAGTGAAAACCAAAATAAACTGCTGAAGAATTCACCTTGCAGCAGTGAAAAGTTCGGTTTTTCGTTTTCTACTTGTGTAAGGTGTACCGCTGGTGTCCAGTCAAAAGCCAATTGAACTAGTCAATCGATTTTTCTCGCCGTCTGCTAAGTGGGGTACTTCTCGCCTTCCCCACAACCGACGTCGCGGCCGGGAACGTGTCGTTTTCTGTGTTATGGTTGGTGTGTCGACGAAGGATAAACCATTCCCAAACATGTCCCGTAGTGTCCGTGCCGAAACTCGTGCCAGTAAGAAAGATGACGTTAAAAAGTTTATGCTCTCGATGGACCGCGTCCGCCGTTGGGAGAAGAAGTGGGTTACAATCGGGGAGACCTCGATGAAAATCTTCAAATGGGTGCCGATCTCGAGTAAGGAAAATAAAAAAGGCCTACTGAAGAATGCCTCCGGAGTCGGTGGTGTTAATGCCAGTAACGGCTTAAGCAACTCGGTTACCAACGCGGCGACAGTCAACAGCAATAGTAACAGCAACAGCAGTGAAAATAAGGAAAACAGCAGAAAACCTGGCACAGATTCCAACTCGAACTCGAATTTTGCATTGACTACGGAGGATTCCAACACCTGTGAGTTATTGAAACTTTTTGTTTAAAAGAAAATAAATTACAACTATGATTACTTTCTTTTAGGTTTCTCGCTTGTAAGCGATTCCCAGGGAGCGACTGAGTTCGTCTCTAACATGCCCTTCTCCGAAGATTCAAACTCACAGGGCTCCGACAGTGCACCAAAGCGGTTAAAAAGTGACTAAAAGCACTGTTGAACGTACACAAAAAGAAAAAGATTGACCCATATTATTCGTAAGTTATCCCATCATTAATTTCCGTTGTTCGATATTGATGATTGATTTGTACAAACTTGCTGTGAGAATGAAAAAAAACAGTGTTAGCAATTAGTTCTAGATATTCTACATAACTCGAGATAGGATGTAGGCGTCATTTTTCGCGAGATCAGCCCTTTTACGATAGTACGAGCAAAACACTTGATGAACTGTTCGCTAGATTTGAAAAAAAAAACACTGATCTCTACCAGCGTCTTGCAGACACAGATGAACTTTGCTGTTACCTAGTAATTTTATTTATTTCGACGATAACATACCTTCAGTCACATCAATAAACGTTTGAAAATACCATTTCGCTATATCAGCACAGCAGTAACGCTAGGTTTTGTCTACCTTTAACAAACAGCTCCCGTTTTGTCGTCTCGTACAGGGGTTGCCATGTGTTGCTCTTTGTGTGTAGGTTGCTAGCTGCATTTTCCGTATATTTTAGAATAAACTTTAAAAATCTGCAAAATGGAATAGCATAGCAGAGATTAAAGAAACCTATATAATAGTGTAAAACAGGCTTAATGTTTGTGGTGAGAAAAAAGGAAGTATGGGAAACTTGAGAAATCCGTTAGAAAGTACAAACGTACCGTAGTATTATCGCATCATCCCCAAGTGCTTCCGATTTCATAAGACAGTAGAAAATCCATCTCGTAAGTCTCAGCACAAAATCTAACCCTCGGTTTATCGTAGAATACATCCGAAGCATATTCTCCAAAGTGTTTCTCGCTCTAGACCGCAGTTGTCTGTTCTCCAGTGCCCCCAACCGAGTGGTTAGTGATTCATAGAGGTTTTTCGAAGCTGTTTTCAACACTGTACATATCCGTGTTAAAATTCCAACAATTTCTTCCTCGTTTGGAGGACGGTAGAAGATCGAAACTTCCACCGGAAGCTCATTGCTGGGCAGGAAGGGAATGTCTTCCATGTGGTCAACGCTCAAACCAGCTAGATTCGTCGGTATGGTGATTGTACTGATCAGATCAACTGCTTTTTCACATTCTTTTATTCTACCTCTGCAGACTGAGTTTGGATGGAATTTGCTCTTATAGGAGAAGCGTCTATCCGCAGTCAGTAGCAGCTGTGCACTTAGTAAAGTCGCGCTAGCTATGCTTCGGTTTATTTGGTTTAATTCCACTTCGCCATGGCTTATTTTATCTCTAAGCCGAGGACCATTGACGGCCGTTAAAAGGTCGTATACGAGTTCCATAAGTGATGTAGAGAAATGATCGAAAACTTTATTTCGAGCTCCCAACGGATCGATTTGGCTAAAAATGGTGTCCATTATTATATAGTACTCATCAATCTTAGCTCGATAGTCTACATCGTACAAAGTACCATAGAGCCTTCGAAGACACATTTCCAGATGGGGTAGGGCCAGGCAAACGCATTGATAGAAGTGACCTTTTCTATAAAGCTGTAAAATATGCTGCCAGTGTTGTGAATCTAGAAACACTTCGAATGACGATTCATCAAACTGAGGCAGATCCATCCGTTGCACAAGCGCACCCAAATTCTCCGGGTAGACGCGATGCGTAATCTTGCATTTCTTTCGTTCTATTATTTCTCCACTGGAAATCAGGAAAAGTAGGAGCGCGTTAGCATACAGCGGATTTATCTCATTTTTCCGCGGAAAACCGTGCCACAAAAGATTCCGCAAATTGATGCCATGCGGCGTACCTACGAGAAGACGAAGCAAAAATATCGGAGTTTCACCCAACACACCGGTTAGTGGCTCTGTCATTAGCAGATCACGCAGCAAGTGTGGAGGCGAAATGCCTGTTTCGGTTTTAAACAGATTGCCTAGCGCATATTCCGTAATCGACGTCAAAAGTAACACGTTGGTCAGTGCTTGTTCCGCTGAGGTAGGGTCGAAGATTAGAGACAGTAAATCCAGTCGATTGGTCCATGCGAGTTGCTCCGCCGAAAAACTAACCTTCGGGAGGTACTCTAGTAAGTGATGCAACCTTGGTGTTAGAGCTCGGCAGTATTCGTACGGAAGGGGTTGGTTGTGTTTCACTGTTCGGAAAGTAAATGGACTGGAGAAGAGTGTTTGTCACTCGTTTATTTGTGCTACCTGCTTTTCCATCGAAAAAAGTCTCCACCATTAACCAGTTCACCGTTTCACCATTTCCACTAAAGCTGGACGTTTTTTCATGATAGTTCTGTTCTATCAGTAGTAATTCTTTGATCTCATTGCTGAGGAAACTTTCGCACTCCTCCGCAGGCTGCATGTTTTTCGGTACTGTTTTGTTGCTCCAGCAGTTATAAACATTGTCACACGCACACACGATGCTGTGTTGCATTGAACATCGTGTGTCGAAAAGTTGTGTCACGTACAATAACAACTTTCCTTTTTTTTTTAAATTTATTTGAACCGCATCCGAGCGAGAGTTTCAAAAATTAGCACTGTACTTAAAAAATTTCGCAGAAACAGATAACTTTGAACAAATTTTTGTAGAAACGAAAAAGTAGAAAGATGTGTCTGAAACATGACCGCATGGGTAACATGGGACTATGCAAATTGTTGTTCATCAAACCCTCAAATGACATGGTTGCACTGAAAAGGACCGGTTTTATTTTTTTTTAACACAAGCATGATTGACCGCCCGCGGATGCTACTCCGTTATTACCAGATCAGCTGTAATTACACAGAGAACCAATGGATGATGCTTGGGACTAACATTCATCCTCAATGTGTAAAAACTGGTCACCTAAATCCCTATATTAGGCAAAAGCTCTCGCGTACCCCTAGGAGTACGCGTACCCCAGGTTGAGAACCGCTGGCTTAGAGCATGACTGCGCGCAATCGTACCACGACGAGTTCAACTAATGTTACGCGTTATGTTGGCTTATTACTATGTTGAGCGATGAGTGCCTTTTTGTCAAACACCGTGACGCGTAAAAGCATAAGTAATGTCGAACTTGCCTCCGCGGAGCATTCACACCCGGACTACACTTTTGTCCTGTACTGTTTTTTTTTTTTTTATTTTCCGGACTACACTTTTTTGTATCCGACTACACCGGATATCCCGGACTACACCCGAAAAAGACAGGGTGCAGTCTGAAAACACCAACAACAAAAACAAATGTTTTCAAATGCCGTACGAAAAATATGACAGCTGTGTGTAGTGTCGCTTGCGTGTTCGTTTTCGAGCTGGGACAGTGTAGCACGGCCGCAGAAACGGACTCGACACAACAATATAGTATTCCTGAACTCTTTACAAAATGCCGAAACAATTATTATCCATTTTACCGTATCGGATCTGCGTCTATGAAAATTTAGCATATTCAACAAAAGTTTGCTATGGAGTAAAAACAATTATTCAAAAGCTAGTGAAGTCATAAATAGAAAATGAATGACAATGGGTATCAAAACAGAGTCATCAGATATATTTCAGTTTGGAATTTCAAGACATTTTTAACATTGGGAAATATCTCAACATAGATAAACAGCAATCGTTTAGTACACCTTCTCAAGCGGTGCAAAAATGAAGTTCCAGAACAGTGCGAAAGTGCTACGCCGTAGTAGCTAGTAAATAGCTACACATGGAAAATAAATTCGCCATTCAATGGCGCACAAATTCATCGCTAATAAAATCATACTGTACTGCACACACTTCAATATGAAATAAAAAAAAAATAAACAATTTGATTCTTGTCCGTGAAAACTAGGTACTACCTTCGAGTTATTTATAAATAAACATGTCTTTAATGTCGTTTTCGTTTTTGCGGTGTAGCTACCCCGCGGACTACACTTTGTCCTATCACTGTTTTTTTTACATTTTCCAGACTCTCCCGGACCCTTTTTCTGTCCCGCAAGAAACAGAGTGCAGTTTCGAAGACACCAACACATTCACACGTATGTGTCAAAATTAAAAAAAAATGTGTCAAAATCGGTTTGCTTTGATTATCGTTCTTCGCGTGTCAAACATCAGGTTGAATTTTATTTATTTTATTTTGTTATTTGGTAATTTTTCATTAAATTGGCAAATTTTTCGTACAGTAGCACAAATGCGATAAAAGACAATGGCGGTAATGACCAAAACAAAAGTGACAGTTACCTCTGGTATTACGCACACCATTGCAACTGCTCGGAAAGTGTTTTTTTTTTTCAGCTGCAAAGCACGGGATCCGGGACGGGATAGTCCTGCCGTAAAAACGAATTCGACATAAATGTATGCACTTATCTTAGCCATCGAAGCAGCTGCTAGTGAACCAAACATGCCTCCGCTCGCACCGCTCACACACGAACAAGTTTTATATCTGATATTTTTTGGTTGGAGAGTGAATCTCCAGTTGAAACACACTAGAAATTGATATTAATTTAGATTTAGTGTGGAAAAATTGCGACAATATGTCGAAATAAAATATATAAAAATGCTATATTTCTAAAAGTTGGAGCATAATCTTAGTCATTGTCGTAGCTCATGACTTTTGTTACTCTATGAAACATAAGCAACTCTATTTAGAAACGCTATTAGACTACAATAAAAAAACGAAAAGTGCAAAAAGGTTACCGGCAAATTGATGAAAAACAGCATATTTTACCTAAACCGCAGCATGTTTATGTATTCCCCACAAATATAACATGTTTCAACATCATTTCTATAACTTTCCAGGAAAGTATGTTTTATAAGTTTAGTTTGCAATGCAAAACCATTTCAAATTTCATACAAAATTGGAAAAGGTCATAACGATCACTAATACTAATGCATCGACGTGAATAGCATACCTTGTAGAACTGTCATCATACTTGAAGCGATGCCAGCTTCCTCTGAAAAGAACCGTTTTTATTTTCTTGTGGATAAAAATGGTAAAAACGAGCTTGGGTACTGAAAAAAAAATATATGAAAAACACTATGACTCAGATGTATTATGAGCAAAACTCGAGATAGTTTTTGAGAAATGAAAATCAAATCGGGGAATACTGGACAATCTAGAAAGTCTCCAAAGTGGTCGTAAAAATTGCGGCATCGATTCAAGGGTTGTTTTACTGCGTGTCTACGGTGAATTGTTTATTAATGGTTGGTTGCGTAAACAAGTGCCGATTTTTCTATGCAAAAGCACACAGATACTGCCTATTATTATGGCCTAAAACATTTAGTCTCGGGTTCCCTTGCTGTTCGATAAGCATGCACGCCCCTCTCTCGGCTCTTTCTAAATCTCAGTGAGGAATAGTGTATGTTTAACCCTAACGAAGGTCTTTAAATTAGATTTACTTAAGCACTCGAGTACTTGCTGACATATCAATTTGTTCATTCTATAGTACGACAAAAAATAATCAAAAAACTGTTTCTACCTCAATTACATTGAGAAATAGATTATTATCGAAAAAATTACACGAGCGTATGGTAACAGCTTAGCTGCAGCATGTGGCCGGGGTAGGATCCAGTCCTGAGCTCTTGGTGATCAACAACCGGGTGAACTCTTCGGCCACTGTGGGATGAATTCCGACGGTGTTCTTGAGGATTTTCATCGTAAGGCCAGATTTAAGAGCGGCCGCGAAACCCTGAATTACCTCACCGGCAGCTGGTCCGAGAAAGTGGAGTCCCAAAACCTTCTGGTCACCCTCCAGAAGAGCGACGGCTTTCAAATAGCAGTACCGAACACTGCGCTGGGGAACGAAGAACTCCGTTGGTTTGTAGTAGGCATGATACACTTCCACCTTGTCCTTGCCGAATTTTTCCTCGGCAGCTTCTTCGCTCATTCCCACGCAGCCATATTCGAGTGGAGAGAAAACGGTGGTCGCAACGTCCGCGTAATCCATAACATCGGTTTGATTGTTGAACAACCGCCGTGCCAACAGTCGACCTGCGTGAATGGCTACCGGGGTCAGCTCTGGTCTTTTGTACAGTACATCACCGACGGCAAAAATGTTGTCGACGTTAGTTTTTTCAAAGCTATCAACTTCCAGTTTGTCGGACTTTCCACCTTCCGCCGTTACGACACCAGCTTGATCCAGCTTCAAATCCAGAGTACAAGCAGTACGACCAATGGCAAATAGAACCGTATCGTACACATCGGACCCTTCCGTGCCATCATCGGAAGCATAATGCACTAGCAATCGACCATCGGCTTGCTTTTCGACTGACTTAGGTTGTGTTTTATGTAGAAAATTAATTCCTTTCTCCACCATTGCGTCACCAACCATATTGGCCATCTGTTGATCGAATCCTCTTAACAAAATAGAACGAACCATCACGGTGGCATCATAACCCAATCCTTTCAAAAAACCTGCGCACTCCAATCCAATATATCCAGCACCCACGACAAGCGTCTTGCCCGGTTCCTGCGGTAAGCTAAATATATCATCACTGGTGACACCGTACTCTACTGCTCCTGGTATATCCGGATACCGTGGACGACCGCCAGTGGCAATAACCACATATTTCGTATTCAGCACCCGTTCCGTTTGATTTTTCATCACGGCCACTAAATTGTGGGCATCCTTGAAATAACCGAAACCATTCACGTACTCCACCTTCTTATCCCGCAGATCAACTCTGGTAACCCAGTTGACCGATTTGATGTGATTCTGTACGGATTCGGTTAGCGTAGCCCAATCGTGTTTGACTGATTCCGGCTCGGTAAACTTCCACCCATAGGGTTGCGAGTCCTGTAGAATAGACAACAATTAGATTTTCTTCTTAAACCAAAATGCCTGATGGTACTCACATGAATTGCCTCCCCGAGCAGCGCCGCTTGATGCATCAGTTTCTTCGGAATGCAACCTACGTTAACACACGTTCCACCGAGACCCCATTTCGTGCCGCGGGGCGAAGGTTTGACGAAGTCCAACACCGCAACCTTAGCTCCGAACTGGATAGCTTCCTTAGCGCAGGCCAATCCACCGGAACCACCGCCAATGACCACCAAGTCATACTCGAAGTTTTCTTCTGCAAGATCAGAAGGAAATGATGCTTAATTAAAATTTGTGTCTGTAACGTGCCGTAGCTTAGAAACATCGACCAAATTAGTACCTCCTATGTATGTCTGATGATTTGGAAGGTACATATTGGAAAGGGACAACAATATGTGTTGGAATGTTATTAAAGAGCTCATTATTCTTTAGGAATTATTTTCAACAATTTGGGAGATACATCTTTATTTATTACACTTCCTCTTGTGTCTACCACCGACGGTATCACTTACTTGATAGCAATCTGGTGTGCGTTGCAATGAACCTCGTTAGGGGCACATTTATAAGGTTCCCAAATCGCCGAGTCACCAGAAGTGTCATTTCTGTTCTGCGATTATTATCTACCTTTCTTCAGCTGTATTATACGTATCGTTATGAAATTCAACAAGTTACCACTTGAGAAGTGAACTATAAAAAAAACCGTTCTTAGGATCTATATACTTATCGAACTGTTAAGCTTTTAATTCAATCGAATTTCACTTTTTCAAGGAAAAGATTTTTAACAGAAGCAACTTCTTCGTGAAAACACAATCGTGAACTATGCGGCGCTAGATCTGCGGTGGTGTGATGACAAATTTAACTTGTGTTTGTTATATATACCAAATCTCCCAATACTTTGAAAGCGCTGAGTGTGTATAGGAATTTTTGGGAAGAATCCACTTCCATAGCAATATTATTAGAGCAGTCAATTTATTATCGTTGGTAGGCATCTGCCTAACCTCTGCTCTAATAATATTGGATTAATACCACCCACTAACTTGGTGATATTTATTTTCTTATGCATATTTACACCGATTGCCAATTTCAACATCGTTGATACCGCGAAATTGAGAAAATGCAATTAGAGCATGACTTGCATAAATTCTGATGTTTGTACGTTCACGTGCGCATGAAGTCATACAAGTGAAATGATAAATATAGGGTGATTGGATCGATGGTAGGTCAAGCTACAAATATTTCAATTTAGTATTACATCTCGAGCTCACTTTCGAACTTCACTACTGTTATTTTGGTCGTTTAGTTCACAAGCACAGTGGGACAATTTTAGGAAAAAACGGTCCAAGTCGGAGAAGTTTTGTTTAAATGTTTGAATGTTTGTTTAAATCATATTCTCGGGTCGAGTTTGAAGGTCTGTGGAAGTCAAATGGGAAGTTGCGATAGTTTGTTCATAATTTTATTTTTAGAAAAATATTGATAACGTGCTAAAAAAGCTTCGCGAAATTCTGAGGCTTGTTTAATTTTATATTAGCTTTTAACTTTAACGGGTAGTGACTCCTGAGTAGAACACCCAGGACTTTTCACGATTTTTCATTAAGGGTAATTCTTTCCATTTTTTACACACAGTATTGACCTGTACATGTGATACAGTACAATACTGTACATCTCCTAAACATATAAAAGTGCAGTCCTGTCTGTCTGTTTGATCCATATAGACTTGGAAACTACTGAACCGATCGATTTTAAAATTTGTATGTAGGGGTATTTGAGGGCTTCACAATGACAAAGCAGGTGAGCGGACGTTTTAACTACAGAAGCGACAGTTATCACATCTGACAATTCCGATGTTCTTTAGGTGATAAAGAGCAGGAAAGTGTCAGATAATAACTCCCGTGTAGACACGTAGCTCACCAAGCTTGAGACCGAGAAGCCTCTTGGTTATATCAGGGTTTGGGGAGTGAACTGTTTAGCTTGTTAACAACCCTGTGTATTGTTTATGATGATTTATATTTGCGCTTGACGGCGGATTTGGAGGTGCCGAGAAATGACTCAGGTCTAACGAATTGCTGTGCTGATCCTTGCTTTGCGAGGTAGTCAGCGTTTTCCAAATCAGACACTAATTGCTGCATTCTCGGGAACTTATGAAGCGAATGGAACCAAATTTGACATGTGGAAGTTTTTGAGGGTAAAAACTCTTTCTCTGATGGTTTGACACCCCACCATAGTTTAAAGGGGAAAAAGGGGGTGAAGGGAGGGGCAGTTTTTTATTCTTTATTTTAAAGTCTAAGAAAAACGATGAGCATTTTTTTTTAAACCACGTTTTGCTCAGATAGATTGATAGATTTTGTAATTCTAAATTCTTCCGAACCAAGCTTGCATAAACTTTGTTAAATACGGCATTAGGGCGTTTTACCCTAGGCACTGTCTCAACCACGCGTAGCCAAACGCATACCAGAAAAAAAAGTTTGGCATTCAGTGATACTAAGAATGTAGTTGTAATCGAATACTCATACCATAAGTCCCCGGTAACGAGTGTAAAGGCAGCAATCAGCGCAGCCTTCGTTGCATTTCAAAGCTAATTGTTCACAGTAATCTTCTGTTAGTAGTCCAGCTCAAATTGTTTCGCAGTATCTTACCACAAGTGGCAAAACGTCCCTTCTGAGCTACTAACCCTACGCTGTTACGTCATTAGAGACACCCCCACTAGTGAAGTGTGTAGTTTTTTCTCGTTTATTACATCCCAGTGTTGCCTAGCGAGTAAAAGGCCACTACAGAAAAAAACCCACGTTCAAAGAATGAATTCAGTTCTGATCACCGGCTGTAATCGCGGTCTTGGGCTGGGATTAATTCAAAGCTTTCTCAAACTTCCCGCACCACCGCGGCATTTAATCGCAACCTGCCGCAACATTCAACAAGCCGAGGTATGAAACATTCTAGATCACACGCAAATGAAGAGGTCATTATTTCCCATGATTCATAGCTGCTGCTGGAAGAAGATTGTGGAACACTCGAGAAGCGCTCCAGACGGGGCCACATGTTCAGTTCACATTGTCCATCCCAGCCCCGCGATAATTACATTCACTTACGATTTATCGGCGCCATGTTTTAATTCCTTTCGATATTCGCGTTTACAATTAGACACAATTTTCACTCAGTAACACTAAACTTTCACAGTCTCTTCGAACGTCAAAATTTTGCACGGTTTGTTTACAAAAAGATTTAAGTTCTCAATGAATTAACCGTTTTTCACAAGCCAGCTGCGATACCGAACACGAATTGCTTCCTCTCGAACGCTGCCGCCGGTGACTTTTTAGCAAAGACTGCGAAGCGCTGCTTGACAGTTTAGTTTAGCAGACGAGTGAACAAACACAAATGGCAAGGAAACAAATACCGTTTGTTTTATACGGTTTGGTTTTCCAACATTTCTGCACTACTATGTTCCATACATACGTTCACACATTGGTATGCGTTCAACACATGTAGCATTTTTTCAAATCATCATCATAACTTTTATAGGGTTCCATTAGGGTGTTGCATTTAATAGAATTGTTTCGTTAAGTTTTAACTTTAAAGGATCTGACGCGCAATATTGCAAGCAAAACGAGTGGAACGAAACCTAATGTGGATGTAAGAAAATATCAATGAAGTAACACAGTTATGTGATTCTAATTTAACAGCCAATGAATTCAAAACGCATAAGTTAAAGTGAGTTTTGCACACATTGGTTTCGACGGTGTTCCAATTGGTTCGACTCTTTAGAAATATCATGCTGAACCATCGCACAAAGGGTTTAAATTTAAATATATCTTATTACCTAGCCAAGTACCTGTTTTGAAACCCATCGGCAAATGTTGTTTTTCGAAGTACATCGAGCGTTTTTGCTTATATAGAACATTACTCGCGCAGCAGAAAAAGACCATTTCAAATAAACCTTTTTTCACACAAACTTAAAAATTTCTACTTTTTCAGGAGCTCAATTCACTTGCACAGCAACATCCCAACCTACATGTGCTGCAAATCGGTAATACTACAAGCTACAGCAGTAGGACAACCTCATTTTTATTCTGTGTTACTTGCAGATTTGAAGGACATCGAAAAGTATGACCAATTCGTGGCCCAGGTGGAATCAATTGTACAAGATAACGGCTTGAACGTGTTGCTGAACAATGCCGGCATATCGCCCAAATCAACGCGCCTTGGCTTCGTCAAAAGTGACGATCTCGTAGACACGTTCGTGACCAACACCGTTGCTCCGATTATGCTTACAAAGGTAATAATCAGACTTTACCGCTTATCAGCGTCACGTCATCATATAATGCACTTACGCTTTAATCTACTCATCCTCGTAGGCTTTGGTTCCTCTGCTGAAAAAGGCTGCTGAAGTGAACCCGGCCGTACCTATTGGACCTCAGAAGGCTTGCATCGTTAATATGAGCTCTATTCTTGGTTCGGTTGGGGCCAACACGGATGGTGGATTGTACGCTTATCGAACATCGAAGTCGGCACTCAATGCCGCCACCAAATCGATGAGTATCGATTTGAAACCGAACCGAATCATGGCGGTTGCACTGCACCCGGGCTGGGTGCGAACCGATATGGGTGGATCGAAGGCCCCATTGTCTGTGGAGCAGAGTTGCATCAAAATGGTACAAACCATACTGCAGCTGAACGAAAATCACAGCGGAAAGTTTATACAATACGATGGGAAGGAACTTGTTTGGTAGTTGAGAAATGTGGTAAAAAGGGGGTGTATACTTATGAAGTTGGGGCAATAAATTTGTTGATTTAAGATTACTTTCACCATTACACTAGTTCGGTGATAAACAAATTTTATTTATTAGCGGGTTAGCGCAACTTTTGAGATTTGCAATGGAACGACAGAAAGAAATTTACTAATAACTTCGACCTTGATTTTATACTACTTTTCCACCTGAAGAATTTAAAAAATTCTACTCTTTCGAATATCACAACGTTTTAGAACTTTTGCAATGTATTATTCTGGTTAGCTTAAATAAAATTAGTTAAAACTCGCGTTGGCGGTGTTGCTGATATTTGTTTGGTTTTTGCATGCGAAAAAGAAGGAAGGAAATATTTTTGCTTTTGTCATCACGCACATTTTGACAATTACATATGAGTGTTCACCTACACGCTCATCAAAATGAATTCAAAAATGTTTAGAAACCAATTCATTTCCCTAAAAAGTGGAACAACACAAAAAATGAGTAACTTTGCTGTTATTCAAAATTGTGTAGCTCCAGCAAGAGCAAAAACTGTGTAATTGTTATTCAGTCTAATGTTAAAATTTAACTCACTTTTTGTGTTAAAAGTTTCCATATATTGAATCCAAAAGAATTCAGTTTCAGAATTGAAACATACACAGTTCGAGAATTCAAAACAACACAGTACTAGAATCAAAAACTACGCAATCTTAGAATTTAAAACTATTCACTTTTTGAGTTCAAAATATATTTTTTTAATTTAAAATTACTCATTTTCTTCACTCAAGAGTACTCACTTTTTAGAATTCAAAATTGAATATTTTCAGAATTAAAACCTGCGCCGTGTCAGAATTTTGAACTATTAAAAAGAAAACTACTTTTGATTTTTGCTGATTTCTTGAGTTCCAATGATGTTTTATTGAACCTGAAAGTCACCCGTAACTGAATTTCTTCACGTTCAGTTTTAAATCAATAATCCAACCAATTTAAACATCGTTACGAATGCGATAACAGCGTGAAGAGAATAGTAACACCGGTTACAATAAGATGGAGTCACAACGTTATGTCTCATGTACAAACACTTGGTATTTTACCTTCCGAGTAGTATTTTTATTATAAAAGTTTTATTAAATGAAAATTTGAAAAAAAATTAAAAATAAGAAAAGAAAAATCGGTTTTAATAATTACGAGTTACGGCAACGTGCTCTGGATATTTCAATGAACGTTTGGACCAATCTGTTCACTGATGTGCGTTGGCTATGCGAAATAGTTTTGTATACCGTACAAGCCAGAAAATCGTGAAACATTTCTAAATTTGTTGGTTTTGTGGCATTTGAAAAAAAATGTCCAGAGCCTGAACGGAATTGAGATTCCGCTATTACTTTCCTATCGGAAATAATGGCGTATTTCCCCTTTTTCATTTGGCTTGCAGCACACACCATATGAAGAGAGCAATTTGTTTCTGGGGAAAACGTGTATGTCTCCAAACATGTCTGCAAAAAAAAACGAAAATAATCAAGATAGACATGCATGAGAATAATGAGAAGCACTTACCCCAATCCATCGTACTAAAACTGATGCCACATGCTCCTCATTAATTGTTGATATCCCAGCCACTGTTCTTTTTTGTCCTCTTATCGGTAATTGTGACATGATCCGAAGACAACCACGTATGTGATCTATTAAAGGAAACGTATTTTAGGTTTGCTTCACGTCGTCACGTTTAAAACTCTAGTTCTAAAAAAATGCAATATAAAATCATATCCTACCGTCTTCTACGGTTGTGAACCTTGTTGGTGCAAGTGCCAAACCCTGGGATAGGACATCCTCTAATTTAAGGCCTTCAGGTCGTTCATAAAACTGCTTAATCTGAAATTTTGATCGTAAAATTTCATTGAGATGGGTGTTCATTGTAAGCATTATATGTGTTGTTAATAACTTAAAAATGATTGTAGAAAATAAGATTAAACAAAAAATAAAAATTTGAAAAGTTTTAAGTTTAGTTACTTTGAAAATTTGGTTCGTTCGAAGATTTTAAAACCCATTAAACTCAGTCAACGTTGAATTTGCAAACTAAGCAAACTAAGTTTATTTCTTATGTATATTTATATTATTTATTTTGATGACGGATTTAGAATTTGTTATTTTAGTCAGTATTCGCAAAATCAGTTGATAAAACTCAGTTCATTCAACTATGAAATAAACAATAATACAATAACGGGAAACATATACACAGTTGAAAGTACAATACGATTTTTCACAATTGGATTGTTGAGGAATTTATGTTTTTTGATTTTTATATATCAGCAAAAAGAGGATAATTTTTCTAGCAAAACGTGATTTAAAAAAAAATATAACGTTGTCCTTCGATTTTCAAACATTTTCGGCTGAAAATGTCTTCCTGCGTCATTAAGCAATACAATTTCAAATGACAGTCACTTGTTTTTAAGGATCAACGTCACAACCCAAAAGCGTTTTTGATATTTTTCGCTACTAATACAGACAAATGTGTTTTCTTCCTCACCTGTGTATAACTCATTACTATCTTGCCGTTATATGTAAACGATGTAAACATTGTAAATATTGAAAAGCGATAATTTCGCAGCTGCAATAAAAAACGAAATCTGCGAATAAAAGTGATCCTTTTGTCTTGTCTTGAATAATGTTATATAGGTACATCTCAAGCGTTTTTTATTCATAAAAAAAAGAAGAAACCCTTCAACTGCTGCCATTCAGTAAACTACCGAAAAAGATTGAATTCAAGTAAGTAGAGACACTTCTTCCGGAAACGGTGCGAATCTAGTGTTGTGTATGAGAACCGGATGAAATCACTATCAGTGGTGTAGTGATGGTGGGTCTGTCTGTCTGTATGATGTTTGTAGTTGAAACTGCATATGCAAGTTTATACTATGTTTGCAGGCATCAACCGAAAAGCATTTCCCGGTACCGTTTGGACTATTTAAGAAATAAAACGATTTTAAGCAGCTGGCACTCATGGCACTTTCTCATATCGACAAACGATCATCGGATACCACCCATCCATCAAAAACATTGATTTGTGCCTCGATCGACACGCATCACATTTGAGCAATGGACAGAGAGCAGGAATTATTTGCCATGAATATACGGAACACATTTCGCCCGATCGCAATGAGGCGCCGAATATAGGCACGGGCAGGTTGAAACTTTTTGGGTTTATGGACATGGGTTTCAGAAGCATAGTTGTTACAAATGACTCTGTTTAAGTGAAGTGTATACAAATTAAGAAAGAAAATTTAATTAACGATAGAATATTAACGAATAAAAATTTATATTTATTTAATAGAGATTGTTTTTGAAGAGTTAGGAATAATAATGTTATATTATTATTATAGATGAAAGAAGCAACATCTAAGATGAATAATTTAAAAACAAAAAAAAGTAAGAGCAATTTGTGTAATACATTACCAACAATCCGTCGTATGACTGCAAGTGCGGAAATACTTCGAGGATTTCTGTGCCGGATTTCTTCTCTTTTAACAACAATTTGTAAAGTGGAAAACAGAGTTCCATTTCTTTGCAGATTTGGTCAGCTTCAGAAGCTGATGCATCCAGCACTTTGAGAAGCTGTGCGCGCCCTACGAGCTCAGTTGAAACACATTCAATGTGTGATATCTGACCTCGGTTGTACTTATGATGTTCTGCTGGTAGTTGGCGAATTATATTTCGAATTCGGTTACAAATTAATCCGGTGTGCGGTCCTTTTTCTTTGCCCCCATTACGCCAGAAAAAGCAAGACTAAAAATAAGTAACAGTGCGATTCAATAAGATGCATGATTTAATATCTTATCAATATATGTACTTTACCTCATCAGGTGCAGCAGCAGTTACTCGAGTGTTCATTAACTGTGGAAACAGTTTCACTATTTCTTAACTAGTTTATGCTGTTGATTCGTAGAACGATACCTAAAATTACAGCATTATGGAATAGAAAGCAGGTTTTCGAATGAAACCCATGGGATTTGACTTACTTTTGATTTTCTTCTATTTCTCTTTCCATCTGTTTACAAGCAACTCTTGTAATAAAACTTAAACCATTTTTGTCTGGTACGATACCTTTGTCCAAGATAGGAAACAACATTTTTAGAATTTTTAGACTGAATTTGGGATCTTGTTCGAACGTTGCGCGATTATTCTGTAATAGTGTGAACATTCTGTTATATATACCATTTCACAAGGAATACAGTTGATTAGCTGATATTTATGTTGCTATGGATAAACAGTGTGCATTGCTTCATGTCAAAACATTGTTCAAAAAGTTAGTCTGCTCTGAACGTCTCGTGAAATAGTCTAAATGGAATTTTCTTGTAGTTACTATTTGTTATTCATTACAAATAATAGAAAAAGTAAATAAGTTAGTAAAGTTATGGTGTGATTTTGTGTTTGTGTTTCTGTGTACTTTCTATTTAATTTATTTATTATAATTAGCTAAGTTATGATTACCAGGTTGTTTTGTACATTATCGTTGCATGCTTTTTCGGTCAGATTGTTTTGAAGATTCAATTTTATAATTTGAAAAATGGTTAGCAAGATCCTTTCTCTAATATTCCCATTTCAATTAGATCGGCATCCGTGAGCAACACTAAATTTTTATCATTTATCTTCTGTGCTGAAAATAAAATTAATTATGAGGAAAAAAATTAACTGTGGAAAAAAGTTGTTGGTAGTGTAAACCTTTTGTAGAGTTTTTGAATTGATAATATGGATTATGGGTATTAATCTACCATTCTAATAATCCACATACTTCAAACTTATATAGCAATATTCCTGGCTATAACCGTATAAGTTCCACAAACTGTACGTTTTTCTGGTGAGTAAACTTTCATAAGGTATACGAATGATTTTGTCGCTAACTTTCAATTTGTAGCTGTTGTACTGGGCGCAATACTCCTCCCATTCAAAACATTGGACCAGACAAACCATTTGATCTTTAGATTTTAATATATGTTTGATTAAACCATATCGTAATTCATCTGATATTTTATATTTAGTAACTAGTCCTGGTCGAAAATGTGTATTATTTATTTTCATGTGAGTTATATGAATTACTGGTGCTGATAAATCTGATAACAAACTTTCATAATTGAGCGAGCTTCTGTCTATGGTGTTCGACGATATCATTTCAACTGAGTCTGTTCTGTAGGAATGTTTTAGTATATTCGAAACTTGTGTCAGGTTTAAACGGTTAGTAATACTATGTGTTTAATTTATGAAGTTATTGCATGTTTTTGCTTGAGACTTGGACTCCTTAAATTTCGCTTCGAACCGTAAACAGCTATGATTCACCACTGGTCCATCTTGACGAATTATGTATGGATAATGGCAAATATGATGAAATTTATTAGTTGGGTGAATGTCTGGCAAACACAATTTGAAAAGCTCATAAAATGTTTTTATTTGGCCTTCTAGATCATCTACTTCATCTAACGTTAGTTTGTTGGAAAACGAATAGTAAGTTATTTTTAATAAACAGCCGATACATTTAGTCAAGTTTTCATTAAATCCGAGAACCTGGTTGAACATAAAGGGAAACGCCCGAAGAAGGAGCCAGCATTGTGAAGCTGACTGCGATATTGCATGTCCACGTGCTTTTAATTTTTCGCAAGTAAAATAAGCCGATGGTTTGTCTGCTGACTCAGCTATTCCATATTCGAAATGCTGTATAATCAAATTGATTTGGCTAATTGTGATGGTCTTATGAATATTTACGGCTTGATGCAAGATGTTCTTGATGACTACCATTGCAACACCTTCAAGGATATCGTGCATAGGATCAAACGTGTTATTTTGAGCTATGCTAAAATGTTCAATATTCATCAGAGCTGATCTTCCGATAATTCCGCATTGTGATGGAGTTTTGGTTCCATCTTCCAGAGCACATATGTCGTTTTCGATAGTTTGGTCAGTTCTAGCAGGAAAAGTATTACCGATCTCTCCACTTTGAAGAGCGCTGCGTGTCACGTAACACATTCTACAGAATAAATTTGATTGTGGGCCCATAAATTCAAAAATCTCGTGCATTGCGAGTGTATCGTGTACTAGAACAGCTCTCATGGTAAAGTTTGTATCTCCGCACTTTATCTGAACACCACAGTCAGATCCTAGCTCACTCAAGTCTTTAAATAATGGTTTCATAACCTTACTGAACCCGTATTTCTTCACATTAGCAGATTGAACCGATAGCGTTAAGTAAATGCGGCTAGCGGATGAATTTATAATAGGGTTGAAGTTTTCAATTTTTATACTAAAATTCGTGAGTTTTTTTTTCGACTTCTGAGACCCTAACGGGTTAAGATACTCAACATCATCAAGATGGAGCGAGAGACGAATTGCATCAGGAAACTGTTTCAAAAATGCATGTGTTTTGTAACGCTGGCCATCTTTGAAGCTGCACAGAAAATTTCGATTCTCTGCTTCTTCTGCTATCATCTTTCGAGCTTCCGGATCTTGCATCACAAGTGTTAAAATGTCAATGAGTGGAATGTAATGTGCAACATTTTTAACTATTCGGACCCCTGATTTCTGTTGAGTATTGCAATATTTTACAGGAACAGTTTTTGTTATTTTAGTTTTTCCTAGCACTTCTTGTCTAGGGATGGGTATAGCACATCCTGCGACTCCAGCCAAATATGCTAAGTTATTTTCTGGAGTTGCGACATTAGCAAAAACTCCATTCAATGATGATTTATTAATGAACTTCAACGCGTCGACATCATTGAATGGCACAGATTTAGACTTCAAGAATTCTTTAAACAAATTAAGCAAGTAGCGTTCGTGATCTTGAAGTAAATTAGCGGAAGCGTTCAAAAAAGATTTAATTTTAGCTTCGGGGAGGGAAAAATCTTTCCGCAACTCAGTTGCAATTCCACTAATTTTTTCTGCTATCTCTGTCAATGATGGCGCAGTTTCGAAAAACGATGCATTCGTCATACCTAACTCATTATCCACGATCATACCTTCCGGATGGTCGAGTTGGAATGCCTCAACATCATCACGGACGCTCTCTCCAGAAATTGAATTCTGGAGAGGCGGATGCACACTTTCAATGTGCCGTTTCAAGGTTTTAAATAAATGAAAAATCGAACCACACCTCGAGCAACGGAACGGCAGCTCGTTCGCTTTACTCGTGTTCAAATTGTGAACGGACCGGAAGTGACTTTTCAATTCTTGTATGTAACCAGGAATGAGACTCCCACAATTTTCCAGGTGACACGAAAAACCTAAAAATTTTTGCTTCATGGAATAAATAATGGAAACAAGTTTTTATATGTACCTTGCAATTTTTTGAAAGTGTCCCCGTCCACTTCCTTAGCGATTTGCTCCATTTTTTATTTAAATCTTTAAAACTTGCGATGAACAAAAAAAAAGCCGTACAGGTAAACCACTGTTCAAAAAATGGCGCACAAATTCTTTTTTTTATTCTTCTTCGCTTGGTACTCAAAACCGAGTTATATTGATAAATTCAAAATTGAGTTATTCTAGATGTATTCAAAAATGATGTAAAACTTACACAGAATCACAAAATGATGGTATTCATTTTTTGACGTTTCCATACATCGTTTGAAATTGAGTTATAATTAATTCAGTCCAAGTGTTACTTTTGACGAGCGTGTAGGTGCGAACAGCCTTCAAAATCTCTTTCAACGCGAATAACCCGAATTACATACTCAAACTGTAATGTATTAAATCAGTGTTTATAAAAGGTGTCATTTGGCCAAATAGCCTCCGAGGCCGAGCTGTATACTGAGTATACTGATAGCTCGGCCTCGGAGGCTATTTGGCCAAATGACACCTTTTTTAAACACTGATTTAATACATTACAGTTTAAGTTTGTAATTCGGGTTATTCGCGTTGAAAGAGATTTTGAAGGCTGTCCGCACTTAGGTGAACACTCATATGTAATTGTCAAAATGTGCGTGATGACAAAAGCAAAAATATTTCCTTCCTTCTTTTTCGCATGCAAAAACCAAACAAATATCAGCAACACCGTCAACGCGAATTGTTGTGAAGGTTGTAAATGAATAAAAACTGCTTCAGCCTTTCTGGCATCACTGTTGCTGCAAATGGTTTTTTTTTCTTGGCAACCGTTGACTCTTTTCACAATTTTCTTTTCGTGTTTGATTCTAGCCGGTGTTAGCGTACTAAACACAAATTCGATAGAATCATTCGCCTTTTTCCGGAAAAACCGAGTTTTGTTATGTGTAAACGTTGTTCGCATTCAAAAATTTTGCAAATCTGGATGTGTTTAGTGAAGTAATGATTACCGCCTCGGAACCTTTGGTAAGCATTGATTCTTTTTTCTTTCTCCCCTGTGATGGACATTACAAGTGTTCTAACATTTGCAGGAATTTATTCCACGGGGACGTCTGGCGGTGGACGAGCACCCAGGCCCCCTGGTATTGAAAAAACCGGCAACGGTTCCGTCCGATTTCATCCTGCTGCAGCGGATGCAAGATGTTAACATATCCCTGGATGAGAGCCCATCCGAGATTTACGTACTGCGAGAGGTGTACGAGCAGCAAAAGTACGACACCGACGGTTGTCCAGGATTTCTTCTCGAGGCAAACGTGAACACGGAGGAAGAACTGTACGTTAAGGGTAATACGGCCGTTTGGACGAAAACCGTTGGCAATGAAGCAGCGGCACCCCACGTTTGTCTCACCTGCGAAAACACCATAAAGTTTGCTTTCTTCGGGTCAACGGGATTTTTCTCGGCTGATGAACTGGATAGTAAATCCCCTAAAAAGTAGGTTTCGTTTCTTCGAATCTGTGTCTAGTAGAATTTGTAATTTTATTTTAGGAAAGAGTGTGCCCCGTCATCCGGTGTATGTTTGCTGGACGGCAGTGCGCTGAGAGTTTACTGTAATAATGGCGAAAATTTCATCACCAGTATCGAGTGTCCAATTTCTAATGTATATGTTACCCAACACTGTGTTTTGCTAGAAAAAGAATCCTCCAGTTCACTGTTGGAGACACACACCATACCAATGCCAAGATTGTTTTCGCTGGCCCATCCGCTGGATGAAATGTCTCCGGTACTGATTAAGATGAACAATGCTACCGTCTATCTAACGGAGGCCGAGTACCGGTTGGTATTCTCGTGTGAAGATAATGATTTAATTTTGATGTTTGACGAGAAAACCGGTAAGCACTTTGTGTGTTTTCTTCGCAAAGCAACAGACGACGAAAAGAACTTGGTAGGTTGCGGAAACGAAAGTCTATATGGGTCACATGTAGCTTTTAATGTCAGTAGTAGTAATTATACGCACGGGAATACTCCTTCGCTGGTGGCGACCACACCGCAAGCGTTGTACAAAACTTCGCGTAAGTAACTGTTATTGAATACCAACCCTTTTGATAAATTACTCTGTTTAGTTCTAGCACGTCACAGTGCCTCGACCGCCGGTCGGCATAGTTTTGGCACCACCTTCAACAGCCCCTATATAAGCAACCTACAAATGGGACACACCAGCTCATTCAACATAAGCACCGCTGGTCAGTTGACTGGGTCGGGCAATCGAAATCATCTGCAATCGCAATCCCAACTTGGAGGAGCAACTCCACTCTCCAGACTGCAATCCACTTTGGGTGTGTCAGTGTCACTGCAAGATGTAAGAAAAATCGGCCAAGCTGAACCATCCAAACCAATTGTTCCGGAAATGTGTCTAGAACACATTTGGACAGACAGCACTAGCGTTCGAAAGTAAGTATGCAGTGAAGTTACAATTTATAGGTTCATAAAAAAAAGTTTCGTTTTAGAGAATTCAACGAAAAAGCCTCCACCGGGTTCTTACACGTAGACATGGTAAATGACTGCTATCTATGCTATCTACTACCACGCTCGGAGAAGCTCATGATGGTGCGTATTCAGGGATCCCTTTCAGAATCGAGAACAGTCACACTAAGCACGGCACCAGTGCATATTGCTGCTAAAGATGTTGTTTGTTTGAAACGCTTGAACTTAATGGCTGTTCTGGCGCCCTGTGGAACGTTAATGTTGTACACAGGTCCCGTCCAAGTGGGCAAAGTGCATGTGGCCGGCATCCTCAGTAGTTTCGTAACATCCAGCGCTCTGAGTACATCATTCAGCAGTGGTTCGCAGAGTTTTCCCCGTCGCAGCAGTTTATTGCCTTCGGCGCTCGTAACCCAGGCAGAGTCACGCTTCGATGAAGAACTTCACATGCTTTCTCCGGTGCAACCCTTGCCAATGACTTCAATTAGCATAGCCGCATCTCGGCTTAGCAATTGTCACAGCATCCGTGACGGAACGGGAAATCGTTTGACGTTGGTGTTTTCTAGCGAAAAAATGTTCCGCATCTCGCTCCCGACCATGAGTGAGTCGCAACTGATGTCGCGTTGTTTATTGGCCTTGCGGGAAGCCCTACCAAAGCATTTAGCGCTTGAGTTGCTTATCCGCTGGTACGGAACTCGCAATGCTCCGGGATCGCGCAATTTAAGCGTCGATCGGGAGTGGGATTCATTTCGAGCAATGCTTTTCCAGCAGCTGGGCAGACCGTTTCCTCCTGCCGAAAGTGGACAGATGAACAAATCCAGTGGTTCCAGCAAGTCATCTTTTGATGAACCGAAAAAAAGACGCAAAAGTGAAAACTGCCTCGGAAGTGACCAGGACTGGGAATTTTTGCTTAAGAACACTGTGCAGCAAAGGCCGGTCTTTGTCACTGACGCTGACACGCAGTCTGAGAACGAACTAGTCGCCTACAATCCAGGAAAAATCTTGTTCTCATATATACCAAAAATTCTATCAACGCTTCATTTAGTCTACGAAGACATGAAGCTGGATCCATTGCTTCGGAGTGAAATGAAATTGTTAGCGGAATGTTTGTACGAACTGGCGTTCGATTTGAAATTGGAAAAACTCCAGCTGCACTATTACCTGGATTTTCAGCATTTGATACATCTGCGTTCCTATTGTTACGTGAAGAAACAAGATATGGGCAAGTTTGTCATTACAGTAGAACAAGAATTCGAAAGCATTCCAAACATTTTCCAGTACATTTACAGCCTCATTGCTTGCACTGGAAACGCTACATTGACCCCATATCCGTTCTTTGACCGAGTGAATAATCGCAGCCGTGACATAATTCTCATCGTCGCCTATTTATACAAAACTAAAGGGCTTGCTAGCTGGATCACGCAGCAGTTGGAGAACATTCTAAGCAACGCCAAGCTACTGTCTCTGGCCAGTGGCGTAGAAGATATAATGACCAACACGGTTATTCAAGTGCTCATTAAACGTGGTTTCAATCGAACCAACATAGAACGACTACCGATAAGTATTTACTATATGATCGCTCAATTTTTGGAAAGCAACCGCAACAAGCCGCTCAATATCTATGAAGCAGAAGTGTACGAGTTACTGCTCCGTCCAGAACTGCTGGCCCATGTTACATTCGACGCTCAACAACAATCGGTCAGGTCGAAGAAAAATACTGCTGGTTTGAAAGAGCACTCACTGTCGCTCCGCCGAAAACCACAGCCGGAAGTAATTCCAAAAAACGAAGCAAAACAGGAAGAAAGCGGAATGGAGAACATGGATACAAAACTCCTACGGTTGAGATTCCCCGATGACTTGCGGATCAACGATGTGAAAACATTCCTCAATAGTTCGCAACCGGTGACGATAGACATCGTACAGGCACCGAACGTTTCCGATCACGAATTTATCGAAGAACAAGAAAAGCAGCTGTACGCACTGTGCATCCGCACGATGGCGCTGCCAATTGGTCGTGGAATGTTTACACTGCGCACGAGTCGTCCAACCGCAACTCAAATCCTGCCGGTTCCGAAGCTGTGTCTCACTGGCAAAGAGATTCATCGAGGCGCAATGATCGAGATCCAACAGCTGGAGGTGCCGCCCAACATGAACCTATGGCCTGCGTTTCACAACGGAGTCGCTGCCGGTTTGCGCATTTGTTCCGATACTCCAGACATTGACTCGACCTGGATTACCTACAATAAACCGAAAGGTGCCGCGGAAATTCCTACGGAGCATGCCGGTTTTCTGATGGCGTTGGGGCTGAATGGCCATCTGAAGACGCTTTCCTTTATGAGTATCTATGAGTATCTTGTGAAGTGTGACGAGATGACCAGTTTGGGTTTACTGCTCGGGATTTCTGCCACCCATCGGGGTACGATGGATACGAAAACCACTAAACTTTTAAGTGTCCATATCGAGGCCCTCTTACCCCCTACTGCTGTCGAGTTGGACATTTCGCAAAACATCCAAGTCGCTTCGCTCATGGGAATTGGTTTGGTGTATCAAGGCACTGCCAAACGGCACATAGCGGAAGTGCTTTTACAGGAGATTGGGCGCCCCCCGGGACCCGAAATGGAAAATTACGTCGAACGTGAATCCTACGCACTAACTGCAGGTTTGGCACTCGGGTTAGTAACTCTTCAGCAGGGTGAGAAATCTACCGCTTTGCGTGATTTGGACATTCCGGACACTCTCCATTACTACATGGTAGGCGGCAATAAGCGTCCCCTTATTGGGGCGCAGAAAGAGAAGTACAAACTTTCGTCGTTCCAAATTAAAGAAGGCGATACTGTGAACATCGACGTAACTGCTCCCGGCGCCACGCTGGCTCTTGGGCTGATGTACTTCCACACGAGTAACGAGGCGATCGCAAACTGGATGAAACCTCCGGACACAACCTACTTGTTGGATTTTATTCGTCCCGATTTGCTACTGCTTCGAATAGTTGCGAGAAATCTCATCTTGTGGGACAATATTCATCCTTCCACCGAATGGGTCTACAGTCAAATCCCACAAACACTTTCGGAGTTAATCAAAAATCGCTTGCAAACCGATGAATTACAACAACCGACCGACCATGAAGCACAGTGTCAAGCATATTGCAATATCGTTTGTGGCGCAGCCATTTGTATTGGATTAAAATACGCTGGTTCAGCTGAAGAGCAAGCTTTCACCACCCTGAACTATTTGTTAATATATTTTCTCGAAATCCACGCTCGTCCATTCGGGGATTACGCCGGAAAGCAAACAATAGAAAACTGCACTATCATGATTCTGCTTGCACTGTCAATGGTGATGGCAGGTACGGGGGACGTCCGGGTGCTGAGGATCATCCGAATGCTTCGATCTCGTTTTGGCCAGTGTCATGTAACATACGGCTCACATATGGCGGTCCACATGGCCTTGGGATTTCTGTTTCTCGGTGCTGGTCGGTTTACATTGTCCCGATCACCGGAAGCGATCGCAGCATTGGTATGCTCGATATTCCCCAAATTCCCCACCCATAGCAACGACAACCGCTATCATCTGCAAGCGTTCCGTCATTTATATGTGCTGGCAATCGAGCCGCGACTGTTCCTGCCACGGGATATCGATAGTGGCAAATTGTGCCTGTGCGAGATTCACTATCTGGAACGAGGCAAAACAGTGCCGGTAAAACTGATGGCTCCGTGTATGCTACCGGAACTCCATACACTCAGTAAGGTGTATGTGAACGATCCCAACTACTGGCATGTCTATTTTGATAAGGATAATTGGAGCATCTTAGAGTAAGTAGCCTCTTTTTTCTTCATATAACGACGTGACTTTTAATCTGTGCGTATTTTGCTTACAGAAAAATTCTTCAGGCTAGCGGCTGCATCGACATTAAGCAGCGGGCCGGCTGTTTATCCTATCTGGAGGATCCAAACCGTCTCAAAACGATGCTTAGTCATACTTTGACTGCCGATAAGTACAACTCATGGAAAATCGACGTTAAAAGTTTACTAGCCTTCTCCACGGATCAGCGCATTTCGAACGTTGCAAACAAATTTCTTCTGTTAGCGAAACGCAACGAGAACGAATCGATTTCGTCAGTTGAGCAGGACATAATTCAAACATTGATTTTGCAGACCTACTACTGCCTCACCCATGACAAAATGCACGGACTTTCGATCTTCATGAATCTAATGAATGTAAGACTGTCAAACCATTTTCCATAACAGTTCGTCCAATAGCTTAACTTCTTTTTACAGAATATAATCAATTTCGAATCAACCTGTCCCGCTACGGAGCTTTGGCAGTTTCGTATCCTAGCTGCAATCCTGGCACGTAAAAAAGGAATTCCAGAAGCCGATCTGCTGGTATCACCGGATTTACTGCAATCTTTGATCGATCGTATCAAACTGCTAATGGAACAATTACTGGATAAAACTAGCCATCTCATTCGTTCTCATGTGGTAGCTGCACCACAGGATCGAACGTTGAATGATCTGTTGTCCCAGCTAGCGCATAATGATCAACTGCGCGTAGCGCAGGTCATAACCTTCTACGATTTACCCATGAAGGTATTAAGCAATCAAACGCTCGAAAAACTCAAGGAAACAGACTATCTGCGATTTGTCATTAGTTTCCAGCAGCAACACCCACACCTTTCTATGCAAACCGTATGCTGTATAGCGGACGTTCTTGGATTGTCCACCAAAATTTAGCGGTGACGCTGTTGGATTGGGTGTTTCAATAAAGTTCTGCTGAGATGTAATCAAACTAAACTATTTAATCTGTTGTGAAAATCGCAATCGTCGGGATAAGGGAAAAATCGTGAAACTCTGAACCGTTTCAAGACCAATTTGAAGGTAAGTCTGTTACAAATTTTAAATTCAACACGTTGGGTTTGTTGTCGAATAGGTGTTTAAAATTGATTTGCGTATTAGGTTCACGTAAGGTTAGTCTTTTTAGTTATTAAGTTGCTCTGTTTCGCTGTGTCTTTATTCCGTATATATGAACGCTCCAGCTAAAGTAGTAGTTATATTAAAAGATTAGGAGGCATCCATAAATTACATAACGCTCATGGGGGGAGGGGGGTATCCTTGAGCGTTACGATTTGTTACATAGGGGAGGATGGAGGTAAGATCAGCGTTAAGTAACGAGAAATCTTTAGAGGGACCCTTCAAAAACTAGCATGTTTATTAAGCAAATTCTTCTATAGCGTTACGTAATTTTTATGGTGGGTAGGCGTTTGTGTTACGTTTCGTTACACATGGGGGGGTCCGAAAATTGGATTTTTTGCGTTACGTAATTTATGGATGTCGCCTTACCAGACATATGTAGTGAGGTCCGTAATTGTACGAAACTGATTGATTTATTTAAAAGGGACTTTACCTTCAACCGCTTTAACCAACCCCATTCGTAACTGAGGGAAAACGAGCCAATTTATGAATCATTTTTTACCAGCGTGTAGATATGTCAGCTGCGGTTGACGTTTTTATTTACTTGTCAAAATAGAGGTGCATATTTTATTTTTTCCCTAATTTCGTGAAATATTACTCAAAATAGATAAGAATTCAATAAATTTCATGCGGTCTGTTGCTTGACGTGTGATAAAAATCAGCACTGATACGTATAGGTGTTCCGAGAAAGCACTGGAATCATCCGTTACAGTTTTCTTGCATCATCCAAGCAGCAAGAAGCAATATATTTTACAATACTCAGCAGATTGTTTTCTAAAAAGGATTTTCGAGAAGGTGCTTGCTAGAACAAAAATAGTCATAGAATGCCTATCAATACGCGTGAACTAATGGAGGCGGTAGGAACTCTAACGGATAACGAAAACGTACGGGTCACGGTGAGGAGTAGTGCCAAAGGTGCTGCCATTTGTGGTGCTACCTGCTTTGTTGGTGGCCTTCTGGCTGGTCCAGTCGGTCTAGCAGTGGGAGGAACGATTGGTGCCGTCAGTGCTGGTATGATGAGCCGCGGGAAATTCCGTCCTGTTAGCGCGATCATTATGCATGAAATGAGTGAACGTGAACGAGAGCAACTGAAGGAACGTATAGTATATGCCTTGCGGGAATTCCATCCCACCGATATGGCCATGCTATTGCCACTGCTAATGGGTAATCAAGTAGCCCAGAGGGCAATCCTGAGTACCGTTGCGACGTTCATAACAAACGAGATGCGTATGCAAATTGTCGACTGACACCGTATTCACGGTTTACAATATCAGGTGAAGCAAGGAGTAATGATAGCGACGGATAGCTGAATCTAAGAGGGTATAAAAGTGTTGGTAAGAAACTCACGCTTTTAGAGGCAAATCTATAGATGCAGCCACTCTAGGGAAACATTGCACGAGGCTTTCGCGGATTTTACGGAACTGAACTTGTTATTTAAAATGACATTTAGGATAATTATATTTCATAACGTTGAAATAAAATTGCACGATGAAAATTTGTATTTAAATCGTCGTTCATCTTTTCGAATGTCCAAGTAAATTCACAACGCATTTTGTAGATATTTGTAACGTTCGAAGACTTTATTTGTAGATCGTGAAACAAGTTGATTACATTCGTACAGCAAAGACGTTCATTCATTACTTTGTAGGAACACTAAGGGCAGCCGCTTCCGGTGCGTGTCCACCTTGCCCACGATTTGGATCGTCCGGTTTCATGGCCGGAAACAGTAGGACCTCCTTGATATTATTGTTGTCCGTCAAAAACATAGTTAACCGATCGAGTCCCATACCCCATCCACCGGTGGGTGGCAGACCGTACTCCAGCGCTGTGCAAAAGTTTTCATCGACCAGCTGAGCCTCGTCATCCCCGGCAGCTTTATCGGCAGCCTGTTGCTCGAAACGTTCCCGCTGAACGGCAGGATCGTTCAACTCCGTATAAGCGTTACAAATTTCCTTCTTCATGACGAACAGTTCGAAACGCTCGGTTAACCCTGAAGCAGAACGATGATACTTGGCCAGCGGTGACATAATTTGCGGATGATCACAAATGAATGTCGGATTGATACAATTCTCTTCGAGAAATTCGCCAACCAGTTTGTCCAGCAAACGGGCCGTCGTTCTAGGTGGCGGACACTCTACCTCGTGCTTGGTACATAAATCGCTCAAAAACTGGTTTGCCTCCGCGGTGTTTAGTTTATTCGCCACTGGGAACTTGACTTGAAGGGCCTCCTCCAAAGAGCTGATCATCGAGATTCGCTTGAAGGGAGGCGTAAAATCAATTTCAAATTCTTGATCCTCCGGTCCTTTTGGGTGATATTTTATCTTGTAGCTACCATGAATGCTTTTAACCATTCCGGAGACCATTTTCTCCGTCATGTCAATAATGTCGTTGTAATCCGCATATGCCATATAGAATTCGCATGTTGTAAACTCGGGATTATGCGTCAAATCAATGCCCTCATTTCGAAACTGTCGGCCAATTTCATACACTCGGTCTAGGCCACCAACGGTTAACATTTTTAAGTACAACTCTGGCGCAATTCTGAGAAACAAGTCCATGTTAAGTTCGTTGTGATGAGTGACGAACGGTTTGGCGGTTGCTCCACCAGCTATCATATTCATCATTGGTGTTTCCACTTCCAGGAATCCCATGTTATCTAGAAACCGCCGCACATAGCTGATAATTTTAGCACGTACACAGAATATATCACGCACATGATTGTTCAGAATCAAATCTAAATATCGCTGCCGGAAGCGAGTTTCTTTGTCCTTCAAACCATAATGCAGATGCGGCAACATGTGTAAACAAGGCGACAATAATTTCAACTTTTTCGGAATAACTGACAGCTCGCCCTTCTTGGTTTTTCCCGGATAACCTTGGATACCCACTATGTCACCGCGCCGCAAGCGGGAGGTATCTTCGACAAAAGCCTGAAACATATTAAATTTTAAAAACAAAAATTGAGAAACATGTAAGAGCATTTTACCGCTTCACTTTCGTAAAGTTTAGCGTTGGCCATCACTTGCAGCTTTACCCCTTCCCCTCGCAAATCATAGAATATCAATTTACCACCAGACTCACGAATAGCGTGAATTCTACCGGCAACAGAGAGACTATCCTGCTCCAACATATCGCCGTCCTTGAGGTCATTGTACTTTTCAATAAAAGCCTCCAAGGAGCAACTGACATGAAATTTATGCGGGTAGGGATGCGTTTCAGGGTCCTTTTTCAATTCAGCAACCGCCGAACTGCGCAGCTTAAAATACTCGTTCGGAGAAATTTCCTCTTCATTTATTTTGGCTTCGGCCTTTTGCTTAGCACCCGTCGCAGGGCTAACTTTTGCAGCCTGGTTCTCTTTCTCCTCCTTTTCCTTAGCCTTCTGTTCGGCCTTGAGGCGTCGTTTCAGCTCACTAAAAAGAAAAGTACAAAAGAGAATAATCAGTGATACCTCAAAAAAGCGCAAAAAGTAACGCACACTTTTTGTCGGGTGGATTTCAGACGAATGATTTCATATAAGTTGTTCCCTCCTAGCCTCAGACTCAGCATTGCTGTTCTGTTCGCCGGTTTCAAGGAGTAAACAATTCGTCCAAAACTCAACATATTTTAAGTCAATTGTCCTCTTTTTCCGAAAGGGGAGAAAATGCAGTTTATCTGCATAAACACGTGCAGTTTTCCATCAGAATTTAACAACCGACCACATCCGCAAGAACTTATTTTCACATCACCTTTGTCCAACTCACATTCCTCACCATCTACGTGGAGAAGGTAAAATTGCATCAGTAATAATTGTTGGCACTTACTTTTTCGAAAGTTTCTCTCCAGTTGCTTCCGACATTGTCACTTTTTTCGATAGCAGAAAATACTGCCCAGAAAACTATTTCCGTCGGAAAAAGAACAAGAAATAATATTTATTAAAAAAGTAACCTCGTTTTTCGTAAAGCCGAACACTGCTGGAACTAAAAGAAAAAGAGAGCGGCGAACAGCGTTGCCATGAAGTTTTTTTTTTTTATTGCGCATAATGTTCTGCCCTGCGTTCGTCGGATTCATCTGATAGTCTTCAAAACGTTTTAGAGTCTAGCTTCGAAAAAAAATCCAACTCTTAATTAGTAAGTAAAATATTGTCGCATATTGACTTACTGCGTGAACTCATAGATTAAATTTGTGAAATTGACTTGTCTTCAAATCAGCAATGATATGGCAGCTCTGGTAACGATCACTGAGATCACAAACATCACGAAGCTGTCAGACTCATATATACACTGAACTGAAAATTTTAATCATAAATGATTAATTCATC
Source organism: Wyeomyia smithii (assembly GCF_029784165.1). NCBI lineage: Eukaryota > Metazoa > Arthropoda > Insecta > Diptera > Culicidae > Wyeomyia > Wyeomyia smithii. The sequence continues at coordinate 30,720,316 of NC_073694.1, forward strand.
TCGTGATTTCAGTTTATTTTTCAAGGGCGATGACGGGAATTTTAAAGTACTTTCTTTTCCAGCGGTTGGTTACAGAAGAATATCTGTTGACTGGCCTAGATTTAGTTCTTTGTTAAATTTTTTATTCTGAAAAAAAAAACCGTTACAATTTCTGGAGAATATAAAACAATGAGAAATGAATAGCAAGAAATATATTTATCGGCTTGATAAGATGTGTAAATATAGACTTCATTTTAAGTTCAGTAAAGCGGGCAATGTATGAAGTTTGCGAGGATGCGAAAATGAACGGGAATAGAAGGTGTGACTTTTAGGCTTAGAAAAATTTTTTCCCTCGTCCAGACTACAGACGGTGTTATGAACAGATACGCAAAGAGTGAGTTCGAAAACTTCAAGTGAACCGTCAAATCGAGGCTCCAAGTGTGCAAAGTAAACAAACTCATGAGTGTTACTTTTCGTACAGAATGTGTGTTGCAATCAGGATTAATTCTGTGAATCACGTGCAATTATGGTTTCAACGAAAAATGTGTTCATCATGCTCATATTATGAGTGATGCATTTAAAATTAAATAACTGTATAAACAAGCCATTGAAACTCAGTAATATATCCTTACAAAGTTTCGAAATTTCATTACACTTTCTAGTGCGTATGAAAAGTCATGCGAAAATAAATGTGGTTGCCAGAATTGTATAAAATAGAATATTAGCAAAGGGTTGCCATATTTACTGCTTTTCTCTTTGCGTATCTCTCTATTACACAGTCTCTAGTCCAGACCTAAGACAAGACGCGACAGCTGGCTTCTTATTTTTCTTTTCGTAACGGCCGTCATCCCCGTCGAAATTTTTTTGAACGTTCCATACCGTTGATGCCAGAATGATTATTTTTAACAACTTCTGCAGGTCAATGAAAATAAAACAAATTAAAATTGCAATATATAGGCGAATAATACTCAATTTTCTATTCCGCGTTCATTTTCGCATCCTCGCAAACTGCATACATTGCCCGCTTTACTAAACTTAAAATTTAAGTCATATGACAAAAATGAAATTAGTTCGTAAAATAGACTTCATCTTTTTCATCAATTTTTCATCTAGTTCATGGAGATCGTGGATGTCGAAACCTTTATCGCTTTGGACAAAGATTATTTCACCCGACCTCACCTTAACACTGGCTAGCGAAAGAAATTTCGAAAATATTAAAGGCATGCAATTATTTAAGGAATAGGTACTGTTAATGTTGTCCACGAGGATACACTAGAAAAGCCGGACAAAGAGAAGTTCATTGAGGAAGATGAGCTTACGAATGATGAAAACACAGGCTCAGGCTTTCCACATTAAGCCCTAACCAAATTACTGGGTCAAACAATCACGAGACCACTGGTTTGATTGCTGGACCAAGTACTGCTCTGCTCATGTCGCAGGACCAAAGCCTACACAAACTGAGCATCTTCTTTCCTTAGATAAAGTACTTAGGGGCCATTCACATACCACGTGGACAGATTTTTAACGATTTTGACCCCCCCGTGGACAAATGCCCATAGAAATTCTTCTTTTTTTGTACGGACCGTGGACATTACACAAAGACCTTCCCCCCCCCTAAGCTGTCCACGTGGTATGTGAATGGCCCCTTACTCTAGAGTAAATCAATACTGAGGTATTTCAACCAATTTTTTTGAGTTAGCTTTTTTGTATTTTTTCACAGAATATCGATTTGACAGACTGCAGAAGGGAAGAGAGTGTTTGACTTTATCAAACAGGAACAGCCTAAAAAAGACCATAGGAAATCAAGATTCAAGTGACCCTAACCCGTGGTTTTCCCAACACTATCTCAGCAGTGCTACGTGGAGATACGGATAGTGAGTAAATTTCTTCTATAAGGAATGCATTTCAAAATGTGGCTAGACCTAGAGTCTAACTGACCACAGCTATTGATGATCAATGGACCGCCGCAAAACTTCAACGATAAACGCTTCTTTACGAGAACAAATGAAATATTTGAATCACTTCAGCAGGCACTTTAATATCGTTTTTAGTTTTTAAATAGTTTATTTGACACGGCACGATACAATTTATGTTTAACTGAACTTTAATATCGTTGTTGTTGTTGATTCATCATGTTGTGAAATACAATTTATAAACAGTCAGTGGCAGTCAAGAAGAGATGCCCCTCTGCGTCAAACCTAAATCACGTCTCAGTTCAAAAAACGGTACGAACACTCTTTTATTTTTATTATTTTAAAAACATTAGTTAAAATGTCTGAATAAACTTAACAGATAACTCTAGTGATTTTGCTAGCACACCATCCAGTGACGCAGTTGAATTTAGCAACGAGGATCAAGACAAAAATATTTTCAGCGATTACATTATCGACATCTGGTATCTTATATCGGAATACATCCTGCCGGAAGATGTATGCAGATTTGCGCTAAAATGTCGCAAGACAGCCGAAGTTGTGCAGTCTGCCAAATTTTGGTATCATCTATACCGGAAGCACTGCAATGTATATGTTGACGATTTACCCGGCCGTCTGCAGTCGGTAAATATGATTATTTTGCACGGATTACGAGCGTGTACAATACGCTGTTTATTTTACACATATCCACCGTTTGTACATCGCATCACAATTGCACCCTATACTGATCCACATCGAATCACCGGCCGTCAGCTGGTTTTTTCCTGGTACCGTCAATATAGAACCGGATGGAATTATTACTTTAAGCTGAGATCACGTCCAATTCCGGGTAGCCGAGCAGAGCGGTCTACTGTTCTACAGAGGCAAAAAACTTACCCTGATTATCTGAAGGATATCTTCATGAATCCCGAGGAAGGTTGTCAGATTCTGATTGTTACAACCGAAGCTCTGCATATCATTCCCCAATACCAGGAACCCCTGTTCGTCCGCTCTTTGACGCAAACTTTGGCTCAAGGTATGAGCAAATATATGGTTCGCCTGAAAATGGCCAACTACTGTCAGCAGGTTGTGGATGAAATTGTCCTGGTACCAGTGCGGCGAGTACGACTACTTGATTGGTGGAATCCAAATTATTATCTAGAAGGCTCGACTATGGAGAGGGAAGAAACAGAGCAAGAGCAGACGTTTGAGGGCGCTGATGCTAGATACTGGGATGACTGAGCTTTAAAAAAAACAGTTTGTAACTTACTAGCTCTGGTCGATCAGTCCAAAACAAAAGCAAAGTAGACCACACATTTTCAGCATTAAACTGACTTTATTAGATATAATTCCAAAATACACATCTTACACAAACTTTAAACCTTGAATGTCAACGTCTACGTCTTTGAAACTATATCCATAGTTTGGCGCGTAATGTTACAAACTACTGCACCGGGGATCCACAACACGCGCGAATCGATAAACGGACACAGTGATAAAATAGTATTAGCAGCTAAAAGAATACAAAGAAAGAATGTTTTCCGCCCGGCGGTATCCCTCTGCTGGGTTAGTTGGAATTGGCAGACAAAAAACGAGATTCACACATTTTAGACCTGTTACTGTGGCGGTTGTCCATAGCCATAACCGTAGGCGCCTTGGGGTGGTGGACCTTGCGGTCCGGGCGGTGGCATTTGGCTGTTAGGGGGACGCTGATATTGATAACCCTGGGCTGCCTGTTGATATTGACCTTGGGGTGGCGGTATCGGTGAATAACCTTGTTGATGATAACCGTGCGGTGGATAAACCGGTGCCGGAGGAGGACCCTGACCTTGGGGTCCACCAGGAGCGGCTTGAGGGTAGCTGCCCGGTGGTTGTTGGTGTTGAGTTGATGGAGGAGAAGTGGCGTACGATTGTGGTGGTGGGCCACCAGTTTGTGGTCCCGGTCCCTGCGGCTGCGGGTAGCTGCCTTGGGGTGGATGTTGACCAGCGTTGGCCGGTGGTGATGTGTAAGCTTGAGGTGGAACAGGTCCTGGCGGTACAGCAGCAGCATAACCAGTGGAAGTTGTCGGGGGAATGGCTGAATGTGGTCCAGTAGTAGGCGGTTGATTGTTCGGACTGGATGATGTTTGACCCGCGGCTGGGCTCGATTGGTTAGTGTAGGTAGGAGCACCACTTGTTTGTGTTGAAGGAACACTGACGGGAACAACCGGCGGTTGACTGGGAGCAGAAGTCGTGGGAGGTCCATGGGAAACAGGTTGGCTAGAAGGATAGTTCGAAGGATACTGCTGTGGTGGTGGATAACTTGGTTGACCGCTTGCTGGAGGATATCCGGTTGGTGGCTGACCGTAAGCGTTTGGTGGATTCGGGCTGCCGTATCCTGGATAAGCGTGAGGCATTGGGGGCCCTGCAGCCGATTGTGGTGGATATTGGCCGGGAGGTCCATACATTTGGGGTTGTGATGTGGGAGCATTTGGAGGACCTTGCTGGTAGCTGCTCTGTTGTGGTCCCCCCTGGGGCCCTTGTGGTGGGCCTGCACTTGGATAGGGTGACCCTTGCGGAGGACCTGCATTGGTAGTCGGAGGACCATGATGATAGCTTTGTGGCGCATTTGGTGGATACCCTTGGGCGGGATTCGGTGGACCATAAGGTGGATATCCTGGTTGAGTTTGATAAGGTTGATTTGGTGGTGGATAACCAGGATAATGTCCATGTTGCTGGTACGGGCCACGTTGTGGCGGATAACCTTGCGCTTGCTGTGGCATTGGTGCTTGTTGAGGTGGAACACCTGGTCTACCGGGTTGACCGGGAACCGGTGGACCTTGATTTGGAGCAGTTTGAGCAGCAGTCGAAGTTGGTGGTGGAATCTGCGGTCCCCCACGGTAGCCACCGGCTGGTTGTTGATTTGGTGGAGGATGCGCTTGACTCGATGGAGGTTGGTTTGACGGTTGAGCACCGGCTTGCGATGATGGTGGCTGTTCCGGACCTTGTGGGGTTCCAGAAGGAACAGCTGCCTGATTAGGACCAGGTGTTTGCGCTTGCACACCGTGAGAAGGATCATTTTCATGCCCTGGTCCACCGCTGCTAGGCGGAACCCCATGCATTGAAGGGCCATTGCCATGCTGAAGCACATGAGGAGGCTAAAATCAAGCATTTCGTTAATAGATTTGATGATAGACGATAACTTATCGTACGTACCGGCAGTAACGCTTGAATATTATGCTGCGGATCAGCTAAATTTGCTAAGTACACCAAGTTTCGATGCAATGCTACATGATACGACATACACTCGTGCGCTTTGCCCATATTTTGAAAATCTTGAATGGTCTGAATGAGACCGGCGTTCTCGTCCAGAATTTTTTGAATGTGCATCGGGCTGGGAGGTGGACCACCACTTCGGTTCATCGGACCACCCGGTCCGCCACGGTTACCCGGGTTCGGTGGCTGCTGGGACTGTTGCTAAATGACATCAAAAAATATCACCGTTCGAAATATGCTACCAATAGCGTGTTGCTACTAACCTGCTGGGAATAAGCGACCGACATGTTTGTTTTTTTTCCCTAGTTTGAAGCTTTGTGCTGTATCTGGCTCAGCCTCAAACGCGTCCTTTTTGTAACCGGATTTTGGGGACTTTTACCTGAAATCGAAGCATAAATTTATTAGTAAACTATCTATCTATTGAAGCACTACGCGTTAAGCAACTTTTGAAAGCAAATTAAATGAGATTTGTATGAGAAAATTGGGAAATAAACTTACAACTTTCTAGCGCACAACTACAGTTTAGTAGGCAGCCATGCAAAAGAGAATCGTGAACGTTCTCCTTCTAGTAAATGTCACGGAGAACTTGAGAACGAACCTCACTGGGCGAAATGGTTGAAATATTTCAGTTTGAAGCCAGTCTAGTAGAAATAAATCTCGTTGATAGCCTCTTGCTGGTGCTGCTGTCATTTAGCATAACAGCGTGTTCTATTGACGAAACAAAATATTAAAATTTGGTTTGTTCTATTTTTTTATAATTAATTTCCTCTTCTCATTTATGAGCTGTACACTTCTATCAGCAAAATGAAGGTGAAAGTGATTAGCCGCAATCCAGACAACTATTTGCGTGAAACCAAAAAGGATATTCACAGGGTGTTTCGTAATTACGACTCCGCTTTGCACCCTTTCGAGGAAGCTCGCGAATACGTCCGGGCTCTGAACGCGACCAAGTTGGAGCGGGTTTTCGCAAAACCGTTTTTTGGAAATTTAGACGGTCACAGGGATGGTGTATCGGTGCTGGCCAAACATCCAAAATCACTGTCCCTACTGCTAAGTGGATCGTACGACGGAGAAGTCAAACTTTGGGACATACCGAACAAAAACTGTCTACAAAGCATCTTGTGTCATGATGGGTACGTTAGAGGAATTGCGTTTTCTACCGATGGTTCTAGGTTAGTATTTATTGGTTGTGTTGCAAACGTAAGGCAACCTAGAACAATGATTTCTGTTTTTAGGTTTTTTACAATCGGTGATGATAAAGCTATAAAAACGTGGAACGCGAACGTCGATGAGGAAAGCGAGGACCGACCGATACCTCTTAACACAATCCTAGGGAAAACGGTAATTACTTCCATTTCGCACAACTATGAAGAGCCCATGTTTGCGACTTGTGGTGAAACATGCCACATTTGGAATGAGACGCGTAATACACCTGTAAAAGCGCTCCAGTGGGGAGTGGATACATTGTACGATATCAAGTACAATCCGGTGGAAACCTCGCTGCTGGCTGCTTGCTGTAGCGACCGTGGCATAATTTTTTATGACCAGCGAGAAATTAAACCTCTGCGTAAAATCGTCATGACACTGCGACCCAATCAGCTAGCCTGGAATCCCATGCAAGCATATTACTTCACAGTGGCCAGTGAAGATTACAACCTCTACACGTTCGACACTCGACGTCTTAGAAATCCATTAAAAATTCACGGCGGACATGTTTCAGCAGTGACATGTGTCGATTATGCTCCTACGGGACGCGAATTCGTGGCCGGTAGCTATGATAAAACTATACGCATTTTTGACGCTCATAAGGCGAACAGTCGTGATGTTTATCACACCAAGCGAATGCAGCACGTGACCAGCGTAGGCTGGTCGTTGGACAACAAATATGTATATTCCGGATCAGACGAAATGAACGTGCGAATCTGGAAAGCACGAGCCGCAGAAAAGCTCGGTGCTCTACAGCCGCGCGAACGACAAGCCTTCAAGTACAACGAAGCCCTGAAGGAGAAGTTTGCTGCTCATCCACAAATTCGTCGAATCGCTCAGCATCGCCAGGTCCCGAAGGTGGTATACAAGGAACGGCAGAAGTTAGCGACCGTTAAGCAAAAGATGAAACGCAAGGAGGAGAATGTCCGCAAGAATTCCAAACCAGGCAAAGTTCCGTATGTGCCTGAAGCTAAGAAAAAGGTTTTACGCGAGGAGCATTGAATGATTTTGTTATAACTCAAAGCAAAGAAAAATAAATTAACTGTTTTGTAAGAATATTCCTGCCGCGGTTGAAGCACCTCCATCACATTCCATTTTCAAATTAGCCGCTAACTGTTAGGCGCAAAGCCCGAAAACTCCAAGTGCTCCATTCGTCAATACTCAGAATCAGTGCCCTAATGGTAGTTAAAACGCAAACTACGATTTTACCTACTTCTCTTCAAATAAGTAATAGAAAGGCAAAAGCAAACCCAATTCCCGTCAGCGAAAAATAAAGGCTGAGTAGAAGCTAATGTGATTTTTAAAAGCAAATTTATAAAACAAACTTGGTAAGAAATATTTCTCTAGACCTAAAACAAAACTTTATAATTATATCAACCAATCTGTAAAGCACAGCTTAGACATCATTTTTATATATGAGTACAAATTCAGCTAAGCAAAAACTTCAAGAGAGACATTGTTTAGTTTAGACCTTATGCTGAATTTGCTCAGGTGTTTGATGTAAAAATGATTGCAAAATAGTACAGAACTTAGAAAAACTAATATTTGAATTTAAATCGCATAATACATTTTTGAATATATATCGTGTAACGACTACTCGTTTACAGAACTATCTGTTGAAAGCAGTTTAGGGGGGCCGCGAAGCTCTTGGTACTTCGCAGAGGCGGTCGTAGAGCTCTTTGTGTTTAGCAAAAGGGGCCGCGAAGCCAAAAAGGTTGGGAACCACTGGTTTGAAGGCTGAAGATTCGTTGTTTGCTGAAATTTGATAAGTGTACCAAAAAAGTCGATTTTCCTATATCAAACTTATCCATTGAGTTTTCATACACTATAGATAGAGGTTATACTATAATTTAAAGCAGTTTTTCTACAATTACCACTTATTTCAAGAGTAAGTTTCTATAGTTTTCGTTTATGGGGTTTATGCAACGCTTTGGACGGAGTTAAAATTTAAAAAACAATCGAAACAAAACGTGCTGATATAATTCTGCATGGCATCCCTGCTTACAGTCACTCACGTTCAGGGAAAGCAGATTCGCAGGTTTTTGTAGTTGTATGCAGAGTTCGAAATAACTCACCATTTCTTTTCAGCGTTCTCATTATTTGTCAAATTTTTGTTGATTTGTGAAAACTTTATTACAAAAGCGGTAATTTTCAATTTTTTATTTTTTTTTTAAGATTGCCACCTCAAATCAGTTTCCTCTTAAATTCCATTGATTTCAGCCAAGTGATAGGACCCGTAAAAACTTCTTGCTAAAGTTTCTGGCAACTCTGCTCACATCGATGAGTGCGCCATTTTTGAATTCACTCAGCAGCTGCAACAGTTTTGTGGAACAGCAAAAAACAAAAGATCAGAACGCTACCGGTACTAAAGAAGCTGAACGGTGTACGATCTAATTATAAAGCAAATTGTTGAAAATAAACATCATACTAAACAGTGAAACCACAACTCAGCCGGTAGCTGATATTCTAACTATTTAAAAATTTTACAAAATTACTTTGATGCGTGTTGTAGCGCGCTGTTGATTGACATTCCATTAACGGTGTGAAAATCAAATAAAACCGTCATGGATGGACTTCGATGGTCCCAGGTGCTAGTGCAATGGGTAAGTTCTGTGCTCGAATAGTAGATTCACATTTACTAAATGCTTGATTTGCTGTAATTTTTACAGGTCACACATTCAAAATTAATAGACTGTCAGTTCGATAACATTGAACAATGCAGCGTCGAAGATTTCTACCGGCAGTTTCGCTCTCGAATGCTGCCAACCCTATCGATTCAAGAGGATAACATAATCGATTTTCTCAAAAAACATTTCCCTCACTACGAGTTGTACCTGAACGAGTCTGGGCAAATTGCTGCACCTGACCGTTTCTACATAATCTCGCTGCTGTTGTATTTTTCTTGCGTCCTTCACCCGGACAGCTTTTTTCAGCAGATTTGCAATAATTTCGACAAACTGCAACAGATTGCCGTTGGAGCGTTCCTCAAGTCTATGCTCGATGGTAGTCAACAGCGAAAGGACATCGATCGGATGATGATCCAGCGGGCAATTCAAGATGCCATGCCGCACACAATGCTACCACCAGTTTCCATAAAAGTCGAACCACACCAGCAAGCCCCCTCGCAGTCACAATCTTCACAATCATCTCAACTGAGTTTACCTTCTCGGATTACCTCCGCAGACCTATTGGATAGTCCGCTACGATTGAACAGTCGCGTTCCACGACTGTCACCGCCAACGCCGAAAACAGTTATTCTCGATGAGCGGACAAAGCAGTTGAAAGAGTTGAAGGCCCAACTAGAGGCGGAACGTTACGAGAAAGGATACCTGGAGATGCAGCTCAAACAGTTGCAGGACAAAAATGAACGGTTCAGTAAGTTTTCATGCCCTTTTGTTTTGTTTTGAGTAGTTTTGCCTGCCTGTCGGGTAATAACCTGTTAAAGTGGAGACCAATTATTGACTTTATTTAATCGTATGAAATATCCTCCTATTTTGACATAGCTAGCCATCTGGCCGGATTGTCTATTGTAATCATGTCAATCGTTTCTTTACTCACATCTTTCGATGCTAGGCGCATCAAAATATTTGTTAGAATATGGCCGTAACCGTGTCCGCCGAAGTTCGTCTAGAATGATAGTGAAATTAATTTGTAGTCAATTCAAATCTATTGATTGACGATTTGTTACCAATCGATGTTTGGTATGGACATCATGGGACATGAGTATCCGTTCGCCAAAATCTTCCTCAAGCAAATGTAGAATGTGTTGAATACGTTGTTCATCGCTTTGCATATAACTTTTCGGAGCCCACTGTTGATAGGAGCACTCATTGCCGAACAAATCAAACTGGCAGTAGGTACCTAGTTTGGCAAACTCTAGAAGATCCTCCGAATTGTGTAGAGTCACATCTACAACGAAAATTTTCCTTAAATGACTTCGGTATTCAAGAGGCGATTGCGGAGGTTATACCCATATGACTCATGACACATTTATCGGGCTGCCCCCCGGCTTCCAGGTAAAGACGAGCAATCTCGAATGGAGCTTCTCTCACTAGTCCTGGGTGAAAAGATACCGGACAATTGAGGGTGCTCTGCACTTCCGCCGTCGCGTGGATTGTTTTCTTTTCAAATGGCGTGATCGGCCACGATGTACCAATTTCCCCTATTATACCGCAGCAAACCGTTTCCATAGCACCCCCGGATAGACTGATCGGTATTCCGGATAAAATTTCCTGCGTGTAGAAATTCTCTAGTTCTTCGACTGTCATGTTGAGCACAGATTCTGGCTGGACAGCTTGAATATAGTGACCCGTCCCGGCTACTATGTGAACATCGGTTGTGGTTGAAAGGTTATACAATTGTTTTAAATCTCTGCTCAGACCGTGCGAGGAGTTTTCGACAATTGTGCCTGTCAAAGAGGTACATAAATAAATAAAAATATAGGCATTTGAAGTTTATTCTTATTTGCCAACTTCCTCCAATTTTCTTGTACTGGTTAACATCTTTCTGGACGGCCTCCTGTGCATCGTCGTCGTTCAAAATCAGATTGTATCTGCAGCTATAAGGGTATTGCAGTATGTACCCTACATTCTGCAGTTTAATCTTGCCATCAATATAACTTTCCAGTTCTGACGGTGCGGAGATATAAAATTGGTGTAAATTAAGGGAAAGATGCTCATGCGTGAGAGTAAAACCCAAAACTTGAGGATCCACGGGTCCCCGCACTGAAATGTACAATTTGTTAAGGTTGTGATTATCGTGCAGGACCAATGGAATTCAGTTTTCACCTGTCACCACTTTTTGGCTCATCTTCCTAGCCTCGAAGAACGAAGTTTTCCGAAGAACTGATGGCAAACGGCAGAAGACGCGCTGTGTTAGTTTCTGCGCTGTAGCGTACTGATCAGTGCATTTCAGTTTAACTTTTGTTAACCTTTCAATTGATCCCATGAGTTATGCGTCTGCTTACATTCATTTTTTGGTTCAGTTCACCAGTAAAGTACGAACAGTCCCAGAAGAATCCATTCTTTAAGGTGAAACCTCATTGAATCCAAAAATAGCCGACTTCGAGTCATCACTTCGAATTTTCGGAAGCACAAGACTCGGAAATAGTTCATGCGTTCCCTGTGAAAATGCTATTTTATGTTTGCTGTGGTGAAGCAAACATAAAATAGAATTTTCATAGGGAACGTAATGAGTATTTCCGAGTCTTGTGCTTTTGAAAATTCGAAGTGATGACTCGAAGTCGGCCATTTTTGGATTCAATGAGGTTTAACCTTAAAACGTTTCACAGCAAAACTTCCAACATTTCCGTTGATTGTGAAAACTCAATTTTTCACACCAGCAGGCCGTGATTGTCTTTTAAAGCAAATAAAAGTTAGAAAAAAAATGGATACAGAAAAACTGTGAGTACCTAACTAGTTTAGTTGATACATCCGGCGTCCTAGGAAAATAAATAATTTTTCTGCAATCCGACATTAAGCTAAAAGTATTTTTTTGTCGTTTCCAGTGGAGGATAAACGCAAACACCTGAAGGAAATTCGTGAGTTGAAAGCCGAACTTCAATCGGGCGACCGAGAAAATGAATCGCCTAACAAGCAGCGCGCAGACGGTGACCATAAGCTGGTCCGCATCCAGCGGCTGTTGGCCGAGAAGGAAGATACTGTCGATCGGCTCAAAATCGAACTGGAAACAATCAGCGAAAACAACAAACACGCTACAGAGATGGTAATTTCAGAAAAAAGCTCATCCAACCCTCTGCGTAACTTTGATTGTTCTTCCTTTTGTTTTAGATTAACTATCGGAACACGCAGATCGCTAAGCTGAACAACAAGATTCTTGAGTTGGAAGGGTCGATCGTCACCCTCAGTGAGTGCATTGAAGAGAAAGAAGAAGTGATAAAATGCTTACGGGAGAACAACGAGGATCTGCAGAACTTCATTAAAGAGAATCGCTCGCAGCGGGATGGTGGAGCGTTAGCAGAAAATCTGAACACTTCTTTCGAGTGTCTGGATCTGAGTGCGGTAGCAAGTAGTACTGGAACCAGCGGGGGTACTGGCCCAAGCCCGGAAAATATGGCTTGCGCCGTGGTAGATGTCCAACTGAAAGAAAAAGAGGTGGAAAATGGACTACTAAAGCGCTCTTTGGAAATGTACGAGCAAGAGAAAGTACGCATTTCCGGACTGGTTGGACAATTCTTCCGATTGTACGATGACATAGTGGGAAAGCTCCCTGGTGGAAAAACAGCTCTGGGATCCCTTGGCGAAGTTGGTTTCGTAGAAAAAATGAACCTTTTCAAGACGTGCTACGAAGCTCTTTTCGAGGAATATGCCAAAGCCTCACAGGCCAAAGAAATGATGGAAGAAAAGAACGATACTCTGGAGGAGGATGTAAGACAATTGAAGGAAGAAGTGATGGCTAAAGAGCAGGTTTTACGGGATCTCGAAGTTCGATCTGCTGAAATTGAGCGTGAATTAGAAGCGTTAAGAAAGAGCACTTATGAGTACCAGCATGAAAATGCAGCACTGAACGAATGTGTGGTAAAACAGAAACGAGATTTTTTGAAGTTGATCTCAGAAAAAGATGCGCTCAGTAAACAAAACTTAAACTTGAATGTAGAATACAACAGTCTGAAGGAAGAATATGAATCTATTTTGCAAAAGGTTGACTATCTGATGGTTGCTTTAAATGAGGATTACGAGGACGGCGATTACTCATCGTGGTTTGAGAAAATGGAAGATTTGACTACTCGCTTGGGAACGTTGAAGGAAGATAAGGATCGCATGGCAGCGCTGAATATGAAAATAACAGTAGAGACGATTGCTTTGCAAAAGGAGATCTCTAACGGGGAAGATCAGCGCAAGTGTCTACAGGAACAACACGCCCAAGCTGAAAGCAGAATACGCTTGCTCCAGGAAGAAGTTGAACAAACCAAGAGTGAATTGAACGAACAAAACCAAAAGGCCTGCCTCATCGAAAAGGAAAAGATTAATTTGCAGGAAATGATGAACATTTTGAGAGAAGAGCTTGAGCAAACCCAGTCCTCACTACAAAGTACTTTGAAAGAATTGGAGGCAACCGAACAGTCTTTGGAATCCAATAGGCAGGAAGTACTCTCCAGTAAAAATGAGCTTGCCGACGAGAAGAAACGTAACTCCGTTCTAACATCCGACCTAGAAAAACAAACTGCGCTTAAACAAACATTTGAAAATCAACTCCAAACTGTAATAGCTGAAAAATGTCAACTTGAAAGCAAACTTGCTGAACTCGAGAGCGAGTTGCAAATACAGATAAACCTATTGGAAGAAGCTCAACAAAAAAGCAATGAATGCGATAAGCGTAATGACCTCTTGAAGGATAACATTCGTAATCTACAAGAAAAAAATAAAACCTTGGAGGAGACTATTGCTCAGCAGCGTGATCTATCGGAGTATAATCTGGAACAAATCGAAAAACTAACATTGAATGTTCGCGAACTGGAAGACCTTCTGCAAGACGTGACTGAACAAGGCAAATCATTAGAGCGCAACTTGGACGATAGACATGAACAAGATCAGCTCTCATTGCGGGATAGTGCAAAGGAGAAAGAAATTCTTACCTCTGCCAACCGCTCTCTGTTGTCCGGGTTAACCCTCATACAAAACGGTATTGAGTCACTGGAAAGCCAGTACACGATTAAAATTTGTACTCTACAACAAAAACTTGCACAATTTGCCACATTACTATCAAAGCTTTCTACCCAACAGTGTAGAATGCGTCTAGAAAAGACTTCTATGGAAGAAGTTTTAGTCCGAATTACTGACGAACTTCAAGCTCTGCAGACGGAGAATCAACGGCTGACGAAAGAGAAAGAGTCTGTTTGTGAGGAAGTAATCAGAGTTCAAAAGGAGAAAACAGCCGTTGAGGATCGCAATTCGCAACTAGCAAGCGATATGAGTGAGTTAAACGTTACATTGCAATTGGAGCAGACAAAGGTGAAGGAATTGAGCAGCCAGGTGCAGTCGCTAACCACCGAAAAAAATAAACTCCTAGACCAAAGCTCGCTGACCGAAGCAGACCTCCAAAAGCAATTGTGTGACGCGACTGCAGTTTCAAAGCAGCTGCAGACAGAAGTTCGGCGTGTAGAATCGGCTATGGCCGAGCTGGAAAAGCAGCTTAAAGAAAAAGCGGAACAGGCGGGTCTCCTCTCAAACGAACTTGACGAAAAAGAGGTACGATGCACTCGACTGGAAGTGGAGTTGAAAGAAATGCATGTAAATTTGAAAAATCAAAAGCAATTAACAGCCCAACAGTTGGAGCTGAAGAGTTCACTTGAAGACGAACTACGGATTGCACGCGAGGATCTGTCAGGTTTGGAGGCCAAAAACCGTCGTTTGGATTTCGAACTTAGCGACAAGCTAGCGGAGATCGATCGACAAGCAGGCACTGTTTCGAGACTGCGTCACGACAAAGAGCTGCTCGAAGAAAAGGTCCAAGAACTGGCAACAGTTCTAGGTGCAGTTCGGCAGAGTAAAGCTGCAGTGAGCGAAGAGCTTGAGCAGGAACGCGAAAAATCCGATGAACTTGAGTCCCAGTTCGCAGCAATCAGTGAAAAGCTAGCTGAAGTAGGCACAGAACTGGATTTGTTGCAAAGCCAACTGGACACAGTACTTGCTGAAAGAGATCAACTGGTAATGGAAAAACAAGAACTTAATCAGCAAGTGGAGGAGCTAAGGGAGTCAAATTCGACTCTAGAGGAAGACCGTGATACTCTACGCGAAGAAAAGTGTCGCTTGGCAGCCGAGGTTGATAAGATCGATTCTGATAAGGAAGCCATTGGTGAACAGTGCACGAAATTGCTGACAGAGTTAGCTAAGGTGAGAGAAACTTCGAAGGATTCGAACAATGAACATGAAGCTAGAATCAATGAGTTAACAGAACAGTTAGCCCTTCTGAAAGAGAAACTGAAAGTGAGTTCAGAGGCAAACCGTGAAAAGGTTAAAGAACTCGAGCAGACAAAGCAGCTTCTTGAAAATGCATCATGTGACAAAACCGAGCTAGAAACAAAACTTTCCGAAATATCTCGAGCTATGGCTGCGCTGCAGCTGGAAAAGTCGCAACTAGAAAATGAGCAGTTGATAATTATAGCAAAACTTGAAGCGCAAAAGTTATCTATTGAACAGTTGAATGAGGACAAACAAAGTTTATCTGAAACCAATGAAAACCTCGCGATGCAGATCACCTCCAAAGAAACGATTATCAATGAAATGGACAGAAAGATTGAAAACTTGATCAAGACAACTGAATCTACTAGCAAACAAATTGAAACGCTGGAAGAACAGAAAGCCGCCTTACTTGAAAAGATGTCTGTTCAAAAAACAAATTTATCCGAGAAAATGACTTTGATTGCGAACCTCCAAGGTAGTTTGACTGACGTGAACGAAACGCTCAAGCAGAAGTGCTTAGAGCTGGAAGTACTTTCAAAGCAGCTGGAAGAGTCGGAAATGCGTGCGCGACGTGTGAAGGAGGAAAACGAAAGCATGAATCTGCGAAATTTGGCGTCAACTGAGAAGCTAACGAATAACCACAAGGAAGTGTTGGACAAGCTGGAAAATGCCCAGCAACGCAATAATACACAAGAGTGTAAGATTCAAGAGCTAACTAAAGAGCTAGAAATCTTCTTGAACGAAGTAGCGAGCAGCCAGCGACGAGTAGAATCGAAGGACGAGGAAAATCGCACTTTAAAAGAAGCTTTGGATGTTTCTAAAACTGAATGTGCTGAGCTTGCATCAAAGATAGAAGAACTAAACGATGAAAAAACATCGCTTGAATCTGCCCTAATAGAAATTCGAAACGAACTTGAAGTATGTGCAACGGCACTGGCCAACAAGCAAACTAAAATCGAGGAGCTTACTAATTGTCTATCTGATAGCACTGCAACCAACCAATCGCTTCAGAAAAAATCGGAAGAGTTGCAGGCTATACGAAACTCGTTGGAAATCCAACTTCAAACACTTACCGAGCAGGTTGATAACTCTAAATCCGAGAACGAGACCTTGAAGGCTACAATCGCTAACAGAGATAATGAAATCCATCAGCTAACCGAGGGTCTAAGCCAGGTTAAAGAATTCCAATCAAAACTGGAGAACAAAGTGACCGAATATGAAACTACCATCGCCGAGAAAGACAAACTGGAAGCTAAATTAAAACAATTGCAAGATGAAGAAAATAGTTTAAAGGAGGAAAAAACTGACATAGAGCGTCGGCTGATCCAGCAGCTTCAAGAATACGATACGTTGAATGAAGTTTATCTTAAAGAACGGGATGCTAACAAAACAATGAAACTACACCAAGAAGAACAGGATCGTAAAATACGCATTTTGACGGAAGAGCACAGCCATCTCAAGTTAACTCATGAGGGTGTTAAATCACAGTTGTCCCTAAAGGAGAAACAGCTTTCCGATAAAGACAAACAGATGGACCGACTGAAACAAGAAATTGACGAACTCTTCGGTAAGAATCGGCAAGTTGATACGCTTTCTCATGAGATGATGACGTTGAAGATGCAGAAATCAGAGCTTGAAGCGAAAAGGGATGAACTACAGGATACCATCCAGCATCACGAGGTACAGGAGCGAACCATGCAAGAGAATTTGCAACAGCTGCGGAACAGTTTGCGAACAAAACAGCATGAGATGGATTCGCTACACTCTGAACTGACATCCCTCAAAGATGCCGCCCGTGTTCTGAAGATCGAAAATGGCAAACTAAAATCGAACCATGATTTGCAATCTACCAAACTGCTTAATTTGGAGCTGAAGAACGAAGAGCAAAGTAAAAAAATCGAACAGTTAGAGCAGTCGCTTAGCAAAACCGAAATCAGTCACTTAGAGGACAACTCAAAGGTAAGCGTACTGTTGAAAAAGTTGGAAGCCTACAAGCAGTATGAGGTGCAGCTCCGTAAGCTGGAAGAGTTGCATCAGAAAGAACGCGAGATTAACGAGAAAGGGCAACTGGACATTGACATTTTGAGGGCGAAGCTGATTAAAAACCGCAAAATAACCGAGGACAAGGAACAACAGTGGAACCACGAGCGAGAAGCTTTGATGGCTAAGCTGGCGGACAACTCCAAAACGTCCGATGAGAAAATACACGAAATCCGTACTGACTACGAGAGCAAGCTGGAAAAGCTGAAGGAAAAAATGGTAAGTCCCTTACTGACACATGCACTGCCGGTAACCGCAAGTCAGTTCCATCTGTAAAAATGTTAAATCGAGAAAACAGCTTCGAAAGATATTTTATTCACGCTCAGTTATCACTTATTTAAGATGACTTATTTTTACAATTTTCATGCTAAAATATTGTTTGCATACTAGCCTGCACTAATTACGTTGTGAAAACCACTGAAATCATTGATTTTATGATAAAAACCTTGAGTGTGACTGACTTGCCGTTACATTCTATACCAAAGAGAAAAGTAACCGCAAGTCAGTCACATTGCCATATTGAAACTATAGTGCGTGTTGACGTGTTGTTATTCGTTGCCGTGGAAAACTGTCAAGTCAATCCTTCGCTGTTAGGAAGTGTATGTTCATGAGAACCGTTTAAAAAATGTCGACATTGGAAAATCTCATGATGTACGGAACCGATGAAAGCTTATCCGGTGAGGACTCGGATAAAGAAACTGAAACCGGGACTGCAGTTGGTTTATCCGACAACTAATGTCAAGATGATCCAAATCCATTTGAGGTTCGAGCATCACCTTTGAAGATTTCTTGGAACAGGGATTCTGATGGAAGTTTTTTCGATACTCAAGATTTTCCGGAAAGATCCACGAAGAAGCGAACCAAGAAAAAAAATTGACTTGAATTCGTTTTACCAGAAAATTGCTCCACATAAATTCATCACCAATTCAAACTAAAAAATAATCCCAATAATTCTTTTCTCCGCTCCCCATCCATCTCACTGTCGTATTATGCATGTTTTTTTTTTTTGTAAATCGGTACCGACTTTCGGTTATTTTTCTTCTGGGACTGACTTGCGGTTACTTTGCATAATGGGACAATTCGACTTGGTATTGATTTCCATTTTTGTTGAACAAACCACTATTTTTTATCGTTACATCTGAAAATATACCCAAAGCTAGGCCAAAATCCGATGCTAACTCAAAATTGACAAAATTACAGATGGGACTGACTTGCGGTTACCGGCAGTGCATGCCTACTGTAGCGTAACAGTTGCGGGGATGTTCTAAAGAATGGAGAATAATGTTTCCTCTAGTATCTTGAGATTATAAGCACCTTTCCTATCATTTTATCGCTTGTATTCATTTTTAACTACGTATTTAAATGTTTGCTTGCTTAAGGGTTTATTTATTTTAGCTTTCGAAACATTCATGTAATTCCTTCATCACATTGCATGAGTTAGCAAATGTAGTCATACTATCGTGTGATATTCGACAGGCTTGGACTAATTTTCACTTTGCTCTCTCTGCTCTCCTTACTTCCAGATTGTTCAGTCTTGCGTAATCTCAAGTACTAGTAGTGAGGAAACATTCTCCGAAACGTTGCCTTCGCCATTACCAGGGGGAGTATCTGTTGAAGAACCGTTAAACCCAGTAGCTCGTAGCGATGCAGAAAGTGGGAACCGTTGGAAACGACTTGCCTGTAGGATAATTAAATATCCACTAATCATTCTTGTCGTCAACCTACTGCTGTTTAGCTGTATCAAACACTCGCTGAGCGAGGCTGAGTTGGAACTAATGTTGAAACCAGTAAAGCCACCTTTTCATTAGGGCGTGTGCCCAATCTAAGTTACATGCTACCTATCTATCTTGAGTTTGTTCGGTATGACAATACTGTTTTATGTAAAAGCTTTCATATTTATTGTTATGAATGATAGTTTTGCACGACTTTGTTATTTACAACGCTACACTGTGTCTTTTTATGGTGATGACATTAATCCCTAATCTCGACTTGCCCATGAGACGACCTGCTCGTCAAAGCTTCTGTAATACGGTCCATATTTTCCGATTCATAGTCCCTTTTTCATTTGAGGACTTTATTATGTTAACACTTAGAGGTATGAACAAACGAATACGAAAATTACGCATACCATGCGAAACTAGTTTACCACATAATAAGTTGTTTTGTGAGTTTTGAGTGTTATTTAGGAAAATAAAATTACAGTTGTAACGAATTCCGAGAAAAACCGTGTAAAGTGCTGCTACCTAATGTCAAATTTTCTACCCAAATTTTTAAGCTGGAAAAACCCAAAATAAAGCTTTACTTCTCAATAAATTTTACATAACACTAGATAAAATGACTTTTTTACATTTTACAGTATTCACCAACAGAAAAACTTTTTACTTTAAACGGATATGAAAGTTTTTCCTACTTCCTCAAAACTCAAGTTTGCTTTCAACCGCGTGCGTTGCCGCTAGCGTGTTAATAAAACAAATCAGACCAATTTACGAAACATTACGATTACAACTAAAAACATCACCCGAACTGTTTCTGACGTACCTATAAAAGAATGTATCAGTGTAAAACCGTAAACATTCGCAACATACAACCGGCTGACTATGGGGACAACGAGTCGTCTTAATAGTTCGATAGCGATGCTGTTGGTGTCGGTACTAGCGGTCGCGCTGGTTCAAGATATCGCGACGGCCAGCTCCCAAATTATCCCCTACCATTGGTTCAGCAATCAACAGCAAGATCTACAGCCGGAAAAATATGACTATGGTTCAGTTTCGGTCAAAGCGCAACCGGTGAAGCGGAAGGACGGAGGCTACGGATGTAACTATATTCTGGTGGAGAAGATTATCCACTATTGCTCACCACAGAAGACTGTACTAAAGGTGTTGCAAAGGAACGCCAGCAGTTCTCTGATGACGAGCGCCGTTTCCGCTGCAGCCCCCAGTGAATGTAAACAGGTCGAGACTGGGCAAATTAACCGCGGTAGCCCGCTTCGAATCCCTATAAATATAGACTCGTCCATGGAAGATTAAATTTTGGTCGGCAGGTGGTTTCTTCAAATGTTGATGATTGTTAAAATTAAAATAAAAAAGAACTGTTAAGAAGTTCGGTTAATTTTGTTATTACTATATATTATTTAAAAATAAAATGCTTTAAAAAATAAATGATCAAATGAAAACCACTAAATGATGACGTATTGAGACACAATTGTTACCTCTATTCGCAGAATGATGATTTATTTTTGGGAGTAACGGTCGACAGAATTATCTACATTCTCCTCTCCTTTGCTATTTTTCAGGCGGTGCTTTACAACGAAAACTTGCAGAAAGCAACTGCAAAGCACGAAACGGATCTTAAGGAATTGAAGGCTCAACTGTCGCAAGAAATGAAAAAGGTAAATATGCGCAGAGGTGTGAAACAAACCTCTCACTACTTGATCTTTGTTCTCACAGTTCAATCAGCTGGAAACTCACAATGCCAAGGTTCAGGAACAGCTTGAGAAGTTGAACCAGCGCAACTTGGATTTGAGGAGGGAACATGAGTCCCTCAAGTCGAAGCATCGGATCCTGGAGGATCTTTATAAGGAACGACGATCGATGCTTCCACCTCCAATGGCGTCCGGTCGCGGCTGTTAGTATCATTAGCTAGTACCGAAGAGAACCGATGCCGATAACAGCAATCTTTTTACAGTTTCCAGTCTCAAAATGGAGGACGAGCAAGGGGAAATTTTTAATAATACCTATCTGACCGATTTAAAGCAGGGTCGAATGTCACCCCCATGCGGACGTGAGTCGGTTCCGATGTCGGTATTAAATCAACGCAACTCTATGGTTCCCCCGCATCTGAAGTGTAGTTATACCGTGCAGTATAACGATGGAGATGCGACCGACGAAGAGAACAGGGTAGGTGTAGGAATCCGATGCCATGGTGCACAGTTCAACCTTCTCTCGTGTCATTCAAGCGTTTTATTCTTTTGTGTTGTAGAGAGTTAAGTTTCCAGGCAGAATGATTAAAAAAATTAAAACAGAAAGTTTAGTAGAGGAGGATTACCTAGACAGCAAGAAATAGCAAAGATTAGAGAGCGGTCGAGTTGGATGAGTTAAGTTTCAGTTCTGCTGCTTGTTTGTCTGTCCGTTTGTGTGTGTGGGTGATTGTCTTTGGCCTTTTTCTCAAATTTCCGCAACTAATGTGTGGTTTTCTCAATTAACTAATACCAAAATGTCCAATGACTTGTTTTCTTTCAGGACACCGCTTTCGGTGGATTGGACGATAGCAGTGCAAGCTTGATATCACGCAAAAAAACGGGCGGAACAACTACCTATAGACGACCGGGTCCACCCACGCCCAGCAAAAAAGGCGGTCGTCTGTCATTTGGAGGCACGGTACCAACCAACGATTTTCAGTATAAGGAAATTTGCAAAGAAAACGCAAATAGTGGTGGCAGTACCATCGGGAGTCGATTAAGCTTTGGCGGTCGCAAAAGCAACGTCGATTCGGGAATGGCGGAGCTGAACGCTAGGCACAAGACCCCTGGCAAATTTTCGAAGATGTTCAGCTCATCTAACCTGCTCAATCAGCTGTCTAAAGACGAGGTAGATGATAAAAAGTTTTTTCCTTTCTATATTTAAATGTGTCATGGGTGGAATCTGTAGAATATTCTGTGTGTATTTATGTATTCGTTTCTCGTGCTCAAAAAGGTTTTTGATATTTTTTTTTTCAAATCGTTCGGTTCCGGTTCAAACTACGATTGACTCACGGTTTAGGTGCGTCGAGGTTGCAAGTTACTATCAATGGTAACGTGTTGGTACTGGTGGAGTAAAGCGTATTTACAAACATACTTGTCATTGCGCTAGCAACTAAACATACGCGCTAATCGCGTAGGTTTGTTACTGAAAAATGTTATGTCATGTCGGTGTTACTCATACAAACTACAACTTTTTTATCGCTACATGTTTATTGCATGACAACACAAAGGTTTTTACCTAAATGTTCGTTTTTATTTTTTGTTTTACTTTGTTACTGTCGCGACTGCTAAACACGCTAGCAGCAGGACACGTCTCTTGATTAGTGATCGACATCGAACCCGGTTGAGCTCGAACAGTACGATCGGAAAAAGTTCAATTCCATTTCGGAACGGAACTCTTTCACCAAAAGGACATTCTTATAACATGTTGTTTGTTTATGTGGACGAAAATGTTGACATAAACGAAACTCGAATTCTATTCAACCGAGACTGGCAATACATATTCTGCTGTGAGAATGCAGAATGCGCACAAGGAAAATTATTCAACTTGATTCAATAAATTTAATGGTCAAAGTCAAGTCGGTCAACATGGTCCAAACAGCATCGTAGTGGACTTTTCGAGCTGGTTCGCGTTGAGAGCGTTTGCAAGTTTAACTTATATCCTTATTTCACTGTCGTTTTCTTTGAATTTGTGTATCAAAATTCGTGCAATTGAAGTTTTTTTATAAACGTTATCCATGGAAAAAATATAAAAAAATCGTTTGTTCCGATGTCGATCATTCCACTTTGACACTGTAACGAAGGTTATGATAACCCTTGATGTAGGTTGTAATTTGGTTTAGGATTGATAATATCTGCATGAAAATCAAAGTTTATTCATGTTGGTTTGAACTGTTTCAAAAACTGGCTCGCTCTAGCATGTATGCTTTTCTATAATTTTCCCCACCGGCAAAGACCCCTAAGAGTCACGAACAAATATCCAGCATAGTAAACCAAACCGGACGGCAAATTCAACCTAGAGCGAAACGCAACTCCATCGATGCGGTCGGCAGGTTTGTGGTAAACCGATCTCACAAAATCGCGCATCTGCGTAAACGATCGACTCGTTTTGATAAAAATCGGCGCCTAAGCAGCGTCGATAGTGACAGTCCGAGTAGCGCAAGAGATAGTGGTGATCCGTACAGTGGATTTTCGTATGATGGAACTCCGGATCGGATACGTAAGATCGATATCAACTCCATGGATGTCTTTGGAAAAGCTGATCCACTTGTTGGGAAAGTTGTTGTGTTCAGCGGCGAACGGAAAGATAGTAACAATAACAACATACCAATTGTTTCGGATTCTACACGGCTAGAGGTTGCCGAGATTATCAGCAACAACAGCGATCACATCGAAACAAGTGATTTCGTGCAAAAACTAGGCAATTGTCGCCGGGCGAATTACCGCCGTAAGAGTCATGACCAACGGCGCCAAAGCTTCAATCGCCTAAGAAACATTGAAGGGGACGCTATTTTACACCGCCCAGCTTGTGGAAGCTCCTCTCCGGAAGACGACACCTACACGGTGGTCGTCGATTCCTCGCAGTCAAAGTTCGAATTGCTAGCCCAGCAAAAGGCATTGGAACGTCCTAGTGAAATAATACCTTCACAGCGCGCAAATCCTCAGAAAAATAACCTGAATCCATTCGATGACGTTGTTACCAGTTCGACCGGAATGAACCCGCTGGCAAGCATCCCCATGTTGGCCCGGTTTTCGGAAATCCTTCGTATAGCAACACTACAAAAGGAAATGTTCAATCTCCAACATAAGCAGTCTCCACAAATCGAACAGAAGGATGAACACTGCGCTAGTGCGACAAGCAAGGCACAATTCAACGATCAAAGCTATAAGCTGCTTGTCGCTTTCGCTGGGTTAAGCTTTTCGGCGTTAGTTTTTAGCCTTTACATGCACTTTGTTGATTTTCATGCGGTTCGGCAATAGGCGGAGATTCGTAGTGCGAACGTTTAGCTACAGTGTAGCAGTGGAAGTAATAATTTGTGTGTTTGTATGTGCAACCGATTCCACCCATTAGGCCATTTGTTTAAACGTAGTCTGATTGTGTCTCTCTTCTGAATGTTTTAAGAAGTTACATTCCCAGTATTATTTATTGATTGTAGTTTGTGCTTGTATTACCAATAAAAATATTTTCAATATTCAGTTATTTTAATTATATTTTTAATGTTCACATGATAATGTAAATGTTTAATCATTAATTAAACAATTTTTTATGATAACTAAAAACTTACTATTGAATATTCAGACAAACAGAGATTTCATAATCTCGAATTTTTACAATATTTTCAACCCTCCGAAAAATTGATTAGCAGTTTGTTATTATTTTAACAATTCCGAACAAGTCAACCCTGTTACCTGTTCACTAACATAGTATATAACCTGCCGTCAGAAGTTTCTCATTCGCGCGTTTCCTCATTAATTTATAGAAACAAGTATTGATGTAATTCTAATTTGTAATATAAATTACAAACAGACGAAATGCATCATTCCAGAACGAATGGGAATGACATTATCATTTTTTTTTGCTGAGCAAATAAAAGTTGTAAAACTGGATAATGAAACAAAGGCAATTTTATAATCAAGTGCACTCCAATGTGCACTTCTAACTAATAATTGTTTTTGACATTACGAAAATGCTAAATATTTTGAATATGAACATAAGTACAACATGAAAACAAAATTCTCTTTTTAACAGTGAAAGGGAAAAAATAAAATTAATCTACATCATCTATTCTGCATTACTGTCGTTATAGTGTAGACTTCCTATTATTTGGATTGTATGTGATGCTATAGATTCTGCATGTTGTTTGTACCATTGTCAATGCGATATGTGTAATTAACCACTTTCTTTTTCTTGTCTTTTTTCTATATTTTTCTTCTTCGGTACCGTTTCAGAACTCTGTACCTCGGAGACGGTTGAGCCTATTCAATAAGAAATAGCAAGTCTAAAGGGGACGCTCCCGTAGAACGAACAGTAGAGTAGTTTTATGTTTTAGTATGTACATACCAGATGCTTATTCTTCAATAAGATTTTAACTTATCTTATGTTTTTAAATAATAAAAACATTTTAGCACTAGAAGAGATTTTCCCCAAGTTAGATCATTATTTTTTCAAAACCCCGAAAGGTTACTCCTGTTTGAAAATTGGTTTTGGAAAAGAAAGAGAAATTGCATGGGGTCTCTGAAAGCACTTTGCCATTAACATTAATATATGTTGAATGTTTACTCAACAGTGTGACTAATTGTGTGTGTCCTGTTGTCCTGATCATCAGCAACAGATTTGCTTCAACTAAGCACCGCGTAAAAGTCTTGGTATGTGATGATAGCACTCGGTTCGATAAATTGTTTAGCAGAAACAAACATTTCGTTACAATTTATTGATATCCTAATAGTTTTTGCAACTTAAAATTACTTCATTTGCAATAATGTTTGCTCTCACTTAATATTCGTCTCATATTAAGCTAAATATACACAAAGAAAAAAGATTATAAAATAAGAATTTATCAACGTAAACAGTGGAATTACTCTTTGCCTTTATTATACAGCATATATATTATTGCAGAAAACTATTGCATTCTCTATCCGCGAGCAGGTGCAAATAAAAAGAAAATGCGCACAACACAAAGTATGTATATCAAAACAAGGTTGCGGTAGCTGAGAACTCTCGGCAGTTTCCAACCAAAATTAAACATATCTCACGCCAGAAAATCATTGTCCCGATGTGCATATTTGAGCAGCGGGGGTGTCTTAAGATTATAAATAGGTTGTTTTTACTTTCTTTTCTAGAGAAACATTTCAAAAGGTCCTATCTGCTTTGATGATGGTCGATAACTTTCATTTAAACACTACAACTTATTGAACACCTTTTATGACACGTTATTTGCACAAGTTGATAGCGAAGTGATCAATCTAGCCTTATGAACGAAAACCACGCTTGGGAGAGTTACTGAAGCTGAACCATTACCAAAATGAAAAGACGCTCCAGGAAAACGATGAAAGCAGATAGGACCTTTTGAAATGTTTATCTAGTTTTAATTTGATTATTATACGTTGCCTTTCTGCACTACTTGCTCTCTTTCTCTGTCTCTCTCTTTGTTTTTTTTTGTCTGTTCCCCGCATCAGTTAACATTGCTTTCCTTTCGTTTGAATCCTCAAAAGCGACTTCTACCACTAATGTTTTTTTTTGTTTTCATAAATTTCATTACAACTACTACTCATGGGATATAGATATTGTGTTTGCTGTTTTTATTCTGAGTATATCATCTTTTTTCTGCTGGTGTGTTTGGAAATTACCATTTTAAACTGAAATTACAGGACCCTCTGTACTAAACATTCTGCTATTGTTTCTACACGCCTGTATTATTCCGAGAAACCTTTTCTATTGTTAGCGAATCAAACGTGAACAAACCGTCCATGATAATTTGCATACTAGCGTTGTCTAAACAAATTTAATGGCTTGTTTAAATAACCATTCGACAAGCGTGAAGATTTAGCAAATTTAAAAATTAAACAGTTCGAAATTAAACGGAATGCATTTCCGTTCGTTTCTGTTAAGTATTGTTGTATGTGTGTTGTATATGAATATAGTGTTCACACTTAGATTGTATGTACTACATTATTATGCATTTTGTCCTGTTTTGTATTACGATTAACAATTAAATTCACTGCTAGTATAATAGTGAACATAACAACCACACACCGCATTCATCTATCATGAATTCGAGCTATAGTTAACGAATGTGTTCGAGTTGGAACAACAGTTGATGAGACTGACGAATGTTCACTGGTCGTGGTGGTTGAGTTAATAATGCTTTACGTGTTCGAAAACGCGGGGGCAAGCAATAGCTCCATGTTTCGATTCTCTTCTTTTATGCTGAAACGTAGTTTAGATCGATCTTACCTCCCGCTTAAAACTGAACCCAATTTGCGTTGGTTTTACTCGGCGTTGTCGCTGCTGTTGGAGGTTTCGCTCTGCAAAAAGAATGAGCTTTTTACAAAAGAAAATTTTCCCTGAAACTCAAAAATATCTTACCCAGCTGAAGTGAATTCGCCCCATTCCGTCTGACCCCCGGATCCTGCCGTGGGTTGATGGGAAGGCGATGCAGCCGTAGGCGGCGGAGCGATTTTGCTGCCACCTGGTGGAGGTGGCAGTAGTCCAAGCCCTCCTGCCTTCTTTGCTCCCCCTGAGCGGGCGCTGGCTTCCGATCCGTCCTTTTTCTGAAAATGATAAAAACAATAACAATCTGCTGCTACCGAAGTAAAAAAACCCTACCGTTATTTTCATATTAATTTTAATAGTCTCTCCTTCCTTGAATCCCAGATCCAACTGCTGTTTAGGCTCGACTTTTTCCTTCTCAATTTGCTCTTCGTTTTTGACCCATTTAAAGTGATCCTGCAGAGCCACATTCAGATCAAAGGAATCAGATCGATCCCCGAAACCAAGACCAATGAAAGCATTTCGACCTGCAAAAAAATCATTCATCGTACCGATGGCTTAGGACATTCGAAGTGTACCAACCATTGTCATCCTGTATTCGTAGCACAAAATATCGCGAGCTATCCGACACGGATTCTATGGCCACCCCTGGGTATGCCTCGACCGGGCAGTTAGCAAACAGAGCCCCACTCGTTTTATCCTCCAGCTTAACAGCCAACGTTTTCCCTTTGGATACCATTCGCAATCGTCCCGTCCAGGTAGGCTCGTTAAGATTCCAATCCGCTGCCCGATAACCCCGATTGCTTTGCCTCGGGGGGATTTTGTAAACAAACACTTCCTGCTTTACAAGCAGAACGCTCTCGTACTCCATTGTTGCTGATCTGGTTGTCGCTTATCGCTCGTTTCAGAAGTGGTTTCAGTTATATATCGCCTTTTGGTTGAATCTAGGTGTTTATACTTGTTAAGAAGCTAAGAAAGCAATGTGGATTGCGCTGGGAAAAATCGAAACGCCCCCCAAATCAGAACACACTTTTCACTATCGTAAATCCGATACCGCTATTGGTATTAGAATACTTTACCAAACCACGAGGATAAGTAATTGATTCGTCAGCAAACTTTTCGCTGATAGAGTGAAAAAAAAACACTGCTACAGACGATCAAGATCAGCTAAAGAAAATTCCACTGCACTGACTCGGCTGTAAAAAAATCTTTTGTTGTATTTCGAAAGTTGACACTTGGATAGGCTGTGACGTAAGCACTTCTCGCGACTTTTATTTGAGGGGTTCGACCTCTTACACCGTAATACACCGAGAAAATGGTACTCGGGAAACAAAACATTTGAAACTGGCCTATTTTGCTGCCGATAGAAACAATTAGGTTGTTTAGCTATATCAGTTTTTATATCATCTGAAAGATCTGCATTTCCCAAGTAAAACGTAATTTTAAAAAAAATTCTATCGTTGTCCTTCACTTTTTAAATCACGATTTAAAACTGCTTGAAATCGCTACAATGACAGTTCGCCCATACTGTCACTGTCAACTGTCACTGTCATCGAGTTAGAGCGAATTTTAATTCTTCATTTAAAATTCGAAGGTTAATAATATAAAGTTTTAAAAAATCACGTTTTGCTCAGAAAATTACACTCTTTCAGATGATACATAAAAATTGGAAATCCGTGAATAGCTAAACAACCCAATTATTGTTGTTAACTGCTTATGATTGTATAATTATATAAATTGTTAATTGGTTGTATTAAAGTAGGTATTTATTCTTTACTCTCATTATATGCTCTTCCTAAAACAGTTTTGTTGAATAGTGGGCCAATATTTGCTAACAATTAATTAATAAACTGTAAGGCTGTAATGGGCAAGGCTTATCATTCGTAGAGATTCAAACGGTTTAAACCTGCTTGTCATGAAAAGAAGTATAATCTGACAACGAACTCAACTTACGCTAACATATTGACTAAACCACGTTTTACTTAGAAAATGCAGCTCTTTCAGATGATTTAAAAAAGTGGTTAGCTACAACACAATTATGGTAGCATTTTCGTTTCATTTTCAAGTTTATTTTTTAAAAGTTCTTCGCGCGTATCACGTCGTTATTATGGCAACGAAGAAGGGACGAAAGCAAGTATTTCGTTAACGCGTTCAGCAGTGACCGGTACGGTATGAAGTGATTGTCAGACAATGCGTGTCGGGGAGCTGCGTAGCCGCAAGGTTACAAAGTCCGCTTTGTCAAGCGAATGGTCGTAGGTTCGAATCTTAGTAGAATCAGGCCACTCGATGTCAAAACTGGACTTTTAAGTATGGATTCATTCTCTGGCTCCCCACCACTTACCCTTCCTTTTACGCTGAAATCTATAACACCTTTGCGTGACTTCCTCTTAACAATAACATTAAGTCCCTCTTATTAATAAAACTGGCCAGAAGGACGCACGACCAAACTTCTCCAGGTAATTATAGTTGGTGATATTTGGCAAGAGGAACGAGCATCGGTATAATAGAACAGTAAGCGTGTAAAAGGAAGAGTAACACATTACACACAAGCACTGATAAACAAAAGTAAATAAAGGCATGCCACTTCTCAATAGCGGTATTGGGTTGTTTAGCTATATCAGTTTTTTATAACATCTAAAAGATCTGCATTTTTTGAGTAAAACGTGATTTAAAATTTTTTTCTATCGTTGTCCTTCGCTTTTTAAATCAAGATTTAAAACTGCTCGAAATCGCTACAATGACAGTTTGCCCATATACCAACTGTCATTGTAGCGATTTGGAGCAAATTTTAACTCTTCATTTGAAAATCGAAGGATAATGATATAAAATTTAAAAAAATAACGTTTTGCTCAGAAAATTACACTTTCAGACGATATATATAAATCGTAAATCCGTAAATAGCTAAACAACCCAATTGTGCTAATAATAGAAGTGCGGGATACAGCTGACACCCGGGCATATCTCACATTAGATCTACGATACTGCTCGCAGTGGAAGTCCATACAGGAAAAAAATGCGTGTTGACTAAAGCATATTTCTTTCCTTCACTCTCTTACGCGAAAAACCAAACAAATATCAGCAGCTTTGTAGTCCCGAATAGAGCGCTGCCAAACGAGATACAGAAGCGCACCGTTAAGGATGCCCTAAAAATTCGCGTGTATCACACCTAGGGATGCCAGGTAATTTTTTTAGATGTCTTCACGTTCCGAGAAAAAATGTCTTCCAACTCAAGATGGCTCGCGTTAAAACCGACCGAAGTCTGTAAAAATTACCGGCAGATCGAAAATTTGCGAGAAAAATAAAAAGTTCACATCCTCTGCGAAATGCGGGTCGCGATCACATGTTTTCTAATGTCTTCACATATTTCTCAATGTCTCCCATTTGTCTTCACAAACAAGGATGTCTTCACCGCAGGATAAATCTCGCGTAATATTTCAAAAGGACCTAAGTAACAATGACAGATTCTCTCCTCTTTCACTTTGTTTCGTTAATTACGTCGTCACTATATATATTTTCTCAGCTTCCTTCCCCTTAATCGAGAGATAGTAATACTGTCTTGCCTACTATGCATTGAGTGTTATGAAATATGTAAAAAATAACATAATTATTGATCAAAGAGAAAGTAAACAAAGAGAGTCTCTCAATGTTAGATAGGTCCCTTTGAAAAATTACGCGAGAAATGTCCTAGATTTGAAGACACGTCTTCCAATCTGGCATCGCTGATCACACCGTTAATTTTACAACCGAAAAGCGACGAAAGCAATTACACCGTGTCGGCCTTTTTCGTGTTTACTGTTGTGTTTGGTTCATTACCCGTTACTGTCACCACAATTGTTGTTATTTTTTCAACCAATGTACAGAAAATAGATTTTTAGCACCGTTCAATAAAATACAATTAAAACAATCACGACAATGTCCGCTGAACCATCGGAAGACGATATTGCCACCATAGGCTTTCAAATAATCGGCTTAGCAAACGAGAAACCGGCCGGCATAAACAATGACGATTTGCTTGCGGCATTGCCAGACGTGAAACCGGAAAAGCGTGTTCAAGCGCTAAACAGACTGCTGCAGGAAGGCGTACTGGAGATACTTAAAAAAGGTCAATCGTTGATCTACCGACTGAAGGATCCAGCTAAAAAATCTTCCGCCCCAAAGGATATCGATAATGAGGAAAAAATTATCTACAACATCATTGAAGAGGGTGGCAACAAAGGAATTTGGATCCGAGATATTCGTGTCAAGTCCAACCTAATCATGACACAGTTGAACAAAGTGCTGAAGCAGCTGGAAAATAAAAAGTTGATAAAGGCGGTGAAGTCCGTCAATGTGGGTTCAATTTTATAGGAATGCTCTGTAGAATCATTACCGGATTTTTTTTTGTTTTAGGCAAGTAAAAAGAAAGTGTACATGTTGTACAATTTAGAACCAGACCGATCGATCACCGGAGGAGCTTGGTATCAGGATCAAGATTTCGAAGCCGAATTTGTGGATGTACTGAACCAACAATGCCTGCGATTTCTTCGGATGAAGAAAGAAACAGCCAAAGAATGTCGGGACGGACCACTAGCGGTCCAGAAATTGTCCTATTGCTCCGTAGCTGATGTGCATAAGTTCATCTCCGATTTAGGCATTAGTAAAATTAGTTTGGATGAAGATGATCTCGAAACAATTCTGAAAACAGTAGTTTACGACGGAAAAGCTGAGTCTCTTCTAACTGGTGACGGTAAGTTTCTATACAAGGCAGTCGAAAGTCCGCTGGCGTCCCCTGGGCTGGTGCAAATGCCCTGCGGGATTTGCCCGGTGATAAAAAATTGTTCAGATTGTGGAGAAATTACCCCTAAACTTTGCTCTTATATAAGCGAATGGTTAGATTAAATAAAATTTCAATAGGACACGTCACAAAATAGTTTATTTTTCAAAATACAAAGCATTTCATGATTGATCAACATGCTGTTGAATTTTATCAAAACCCAACAATTTAGGTAATTTAAAACAAAACTTTGTTATGGTTTTCTTTTTGACTGTATAGAACACATGCTCACATAGTTGACTATAATTTACTGTCTTTGCTGTACATAGCACACGTCCAGTACGCAAAATCGGGCACGGCACATAGGGCAAGTACACTTTTGCTGCAACCAAGATTCTCGTTCCGACTGATCCTGTCTGGAGGCAAACCATTTAGCTACGCACTCGATACACCACATAGGGCGACAATTGCACGACTGACAGCGCTGTGCCTCTGAGAGGGTTTGCCCCACCTCATCCACGTCCAGGCAGTTTTTGCAAATTTTGATATTTGGTCTGGCTTGCATACACGCAAAGCAATTGTCGGAATTTTCCATTATGGAATTGTCCTCCAGCTGGTAGGTTGGATTTTGTGCAACTTGATCTTTGAAAACATCTACAAAACGTTCCAGAACTGATCGGTGAAACTTTACACTAGATAAAACCGTTATTTGACTGTTAATTCGGTCTTGTAGCTCTCTAAAGTGTAAAGCATTTATTCGAATGGAGAATTCCTTAATTTCCTTTCGAAGGGGTATCACTGCAATATTAACGTACTGTACAGTTTCAAAAGCGTCCTGACTGACATCGTGTGTGTCACTCTTGTAAGCCACCATAGTCGTTTCACCTTGACGCGCTATATTAATCCAGTATGAGCTTGTCTTGATAACCCAGTTTTCTGTCGTGACAACGCGCGATATTGGATTCATTCGAATAACCACCTTGTCATCCCTGCGAAACTCATCGTTTATATTGGCAGCCACTGCTCGCCAATCTGAAAAAGGGTCATCCGGTCTAGCAAACTTCACCAATTGCCTCGCAATTGGATGGTTTTGCCACTGATTTCTCGACCAGTAGTAAATGGCAGCCACTACCAGTCCTGGCAGGAGCACAGCCGGAAGTACAAGAAACGCCCAAACTAGCGGGTGAGAATTTACTACGCTGCTTTCGCTCGTGTCGTCATTTTCTGCATCAAACTGCATATAGTAAACTCGGATGTATATGGCCGGAAGCAGCGAATGCACCATGAGATTAAGGCTTGTTCGGCGAATGTGATGCTGCACGAAAGTGATTGCCTCCGATCCCAGCGTGGACGAGAAAACATGGTCAACGGTTAGGCCAGCTGATACAAACTCGGTCGACGGATAGACGATGCAGAAGCACAACAATGCGTAAAATATTGCGAACACTATCGCACTTTCCTGAGACATAATAAGAAATAGCGCGAAGAAATAGCTAACTGGGACGACTTCTTTGTTTGAAAAATACCTAAAAATAGTCTATCAGATTTTTTTATAAACAATAAAATTCGAATTTGAACGATATACGAAGGATTATCGCCCATAAAAAGACGAATGATTATTTTGACAGATAATGTCTTCTTTTTGTTTCGTTGGTGTTAGTTTATTTCAAAGTAGAGGTATGGTATCCTCTGTAAAACAAAGAATACGTTCAAGCTAGATTGTCATCACATAGTCATGCAAGGTTTTCCTAAAGGCCTAGAGTTAAAGTTTGGCCGACTGAATTTCCGTCGATCCGGCAGCCATTCTAGAATTTCAAAGAACTAGCAACATTGCAAAAAAACAAAAGTAATTACATGACTACTCGTATTTTCAGTTTCATAGTTTTTTGTTTCAATTTGTTTTGCTATAGTAATGGAACAATGAAGTGCTGTTTTCTATTTTGATCAAATCGAACATCAGGATATTTTAAAAACAAGCTTTATTCGGTTCCCCACCGATAAAAATCATCGCCGAAAATAGTTTAAATTTGTGAATTACCAGAGGATTTTTTAATAACAGAGACGACACGTCTTTGTAGCCTAAGTTTAGCGTTTTGAAAATATCAATCCGAATAAAAAAAAAGTTTTGCATTTTCACTTTAATCACGATGATTTATAGTTCGCGTCGGAGAATTGAAAAACACTAAAAGTTATCTGGACCTGTGTATAAGTTTGTGGCTCAAGTGGCAAGTGAGACACCTTATCTAGTTGTTAACAGTGAGGAAAAACAAAATTAAAAATTCATCAGAAACAGAAGACCAGAGACAATAAAAAGAAGGTCTGTGGCGTTATGATTTTTGTACCCATTAAAAAAATATCGTGAGGATTTTTAGAATTTAATGTTTTTTGTTACAATCGAGTTCCATCTCTAGAGTTCCCGCATTTTACTATTGCTAAATCACAATACTTCCCGTCTACTAAGCCAACTTTGACATGTCAAACACTCTAATGTTCGATTGGAACGAGTTTTAACAGTTCGATTGGAACTTTTTAGTGACAGTCGTCCAAACTTTAACTCTAGGGCTTTAGGTTTTCCGGGTTTTCCGAAAACTAAATAATATTAAACGATAAATAATAGGTTTAAGAAAAATCACCGAAACTACCTAGGTGGTGACTGGTGATGGTAGAAATGTCCCTTGAAGCGAATCTCTTCAGTTCTAGTGCTTCGACACACAATAGCACTTTCTAGTTTTATTGTGCTTTGACTCAGTCTTGCAGTGGTATTAATCACACACATAAAGAAAACTTTAGTAATTTTTATTACCATAATCCATCGGTAAAGTGTAAGAATACCGGTATTCCTACAAAAAACCATCAAATCAACGATTGTTCTGTAAAAATCTGTCAATTTTTCCATAAACATTTGCTTAACGTATTCAGCGAATTCTTTCGGTAAATTTAACACACTGATTGACATTACCAAAAAGCTGTGAAAATTGGGTTGTTTAGCTACTCACGGATTTCTGATTTTTATATATCAGCTAAAAGAGTGTAATTTTCTGAGCAAAACGTGGGTTTTTTTAAATTTTTATATCGTTGTCCTTCGATTTTTAAATAGAAAATAAAAAGCGCTCCAAATCGCTACAGTGACAGTTGGTATATAGGCGAACTGTCTTTGTAGCAATTTCGAGCAGTTTTAATTCGTGATTTGAAAATTTAATGACAATGATAGAAAATTTTTGAAAATCACGTTTTGTTTAGAAAATGCAGCTCTTTCAGATGCTATAAAAAACTGATATAGCTAAACAACCCAATTATGGAATTGTCGGTCGGTGGTTTCATAAGCTGTTCGGCAATTTTCGGAAATACCGAAGATTTCACGGAACGTTCAGATGTTAAGATTTCGATGAAATTTTAACGATTGCTGTGTTTTCAAGGCGTGTGAGCAAGCATTTGATATGGAAATTATAAGTCAGTAAGCACTACGTAATTTTTCTAAGATCTTCACGATTTTTCTCTGATTTTTAAGATATTTTTTTTTAATTTTCGCAAACTGGCAAGTAACAAACATTTCTGCACAATGACAGCTGGCTGGTCTGTGGGAAATAAAACCCTGGGGTGATATTGCGAATCTCGTTTCGAGTAACTAGAACAAAAATAAATGATCGCTGATGGGCGTTGTGTTTCGTTTTTTCGACTTTGTGGGTTAGATGAGCCAAAGAACAAATGACAAGGAGTAAAACTGGCAGTGTGTAACGTGCTCGAAAATAACGAAAATCGTTCGAATCGAGTTGCACAATGTCACCCCTGGTTTACGTGGCATTGAAAAGATGCCAGATATGAAGACATGACTTTATTTCGAAGATATTAGAGTTAGTATAAAGACGTGTAAACCTAATAGTCCGTTGATTAGCCGCTTCCAAATAAATGTGTTCACTAGGATTTTTACCAACTGTCAAAATTTCTCCGTTCCAGTCGTTTTAAGGTAAACCAACCAAAAAGTGGGTACCAGAATCGCAGGTGCCAGAATCAATGAGTGGTAGATGCAAAAGCAGTTTGACAGCCACACCAATCCCCTGGTTATTACAGATTTCTAATGTGTGACAACATGGAAAAATGACCTGGCATCCCTGTTTCACGATTTCTCGATGGTAGGGGTGCCCTAAATTAATGACGGTTTATAAATGTTGAAATCGAGTTTTTCAAGAGTGCTGCGACCACCGTCAAATCTTTCTTTTACTTTTTTTGTGACGTCACCGTGCAATGATCTATAGTGTGCATAACTTACTAAACCATCAAATTTCTTTTGATTATGTTTATTGAATCAACAAACATATAGCGAATTTCTATGTTTCCAGGGGGGATTAACCGCTGTCAAATTTCATATATGTGTGCGTTATCGCAGATCATCTCTGGTCCATGAAGTTTGTTGGTCCATGACGTTTGATAAATTACCAATGTGACGATAAAACATCACCAATTTACGTTAAAAACTTGTTGCTGTCCCAAAATTTCACTACGGAACGCATTATTAATAAAAGTTTACCGCGATTTCTCGAGTTCCGTTAAAAGAGAACGTTCCATTTTACTTCGATCAAACGAAAAAAAAACCAAAACATACAGACGCCTTGTTGCCAAATGTGTTGGTAACGGTTTCACGATATTTGACAGATAGATTCCCCCTGTATATTTCACTTGGTCAATGCCAACCCATGATGTATTTGCTGTTGCATAGTGATGCTTCGTCTCCAACCTCCCTTATACCAGGCCTTACACCATGTTCTACTCTTCTTATGCCAACCTAAGCAGGAATAGAGAAACGATATTGCGATTTACAATGCAAGAAAGAGATGCCAGAAAGCCCCAGGTTGAGCCTGGGAATGAAAAAAAAGCCTTTACTAATTATTTACCCGACTGCGTGATTGAGCTGTCAGAATTCGCGTTGACGGTGTTGCTGATATTTGTTTGGTTTTTGCGTGCGTAAAAGAAGGAAGGAAATATTTTTGCTTTTGTCATCACGCACGTTTTGACAATTAAATATGAGAGTTCACATAAGTGCGAGCAGCCTTCAAAATCTTTTTCAACGCGAATAAACCGAGTTGTCGTTGTTCATGTGCGTCGCAATAATCAAATTGACTGACAAAGCTGGCAACCAGGGAAAAAGCAAAAGAGGTAAACGTCTTTACGCCATCAATTTAACACTGGGGTTCTTTCTTGCTCACATTTCATATGAAAGTAAGAAAGGGACAATACGATCATCATTTTTCGGATGATGACGTTGGAGGTGTCATCATCTCTTCTCTCTTTCCTATTTCATACTAGTGTGGGTAACGAAGTCCAGCAGCAAGCAAGCAGCCAGCCAGCTAGTCATCATCAGCCGTCCGAGAGCCCATTTATCGCTGCCTCGTTGATTTGTTCGCGAGTAATTTTATCATTTTTCCCCGAAAAGTGACCCCGAAAGTGTCCAGTAATTGCGCGTAATTAGTGTCTAGGCGGACGGATTCCGGTTTATTTTCTGATTTTTATTTTCCGTTTCGCATTCCGCCGTGCCGCATTTTCCGTTAGTTAGATTTGGTGAATTTGATCATCCTTAAGTTTCCACTCGAAACGCCGCGATTTCCTGTGACCCCTCACTTTGGTACGACAAAAGTTCTAGAATAGCTTGTTCTCATCGGTGAACAGCGCTTTATTCCACAAGAAAACGTTTTTCGGTACACGAAAGTGCAACGTGAAAATCTTTATTGTTTCACTTTTGCGAAAGTGATTTCTCGACAGAGAAGTGCGTGCGTGTGTGCCCCTGCCGAGTGCCAGCTAGTAGAAGCAAGCAGTGTAAGTGGAAGAAAAACTGGAAACCACCGCAACAAGCGAACACCGAAGAATTGAGCGGTGTGAAGAAATTTCGAGCCACACCATCATACATTTCGCCATACGTGTGCGAACCAGAAGAGCAGCGATAAAAGGTAAGTGGGTGGTGGTTTTTGGAGATTCGGTCGGCTTGAAATGGTTTAGCAAACAAATGTGTTTTGAAATTTCGGAACTAAAATTCCGGGGTTCGGATTTATTTTTTTCTCCATTCAACGAGGATACGTCATAGGCTACTGACATACTGAGGCGTCAAATGAAGCGAAGCAAGAAGCGTCGCAAAAACGTCCGAGCTACTTCTTCAAACGTCTATATGAAACGCTTAAACCGGTCATACTGGAGCGGCAAAGACGCGTCGATAGAGGCGGCGAAACAGAACGAGTAGTGTTTTGACGCGCGTATATGTACGCGGTAATACCATATTCAGACTAAATCTTTTATCGCCAGGTGCTTTATATTTGCTTTGTTTTGGTTTGGTAATTTAAAAAAGCAAATAAAATACATTTTCGTTTAGAAAATGTTAAAATGTTTAGAAGAGGGTTGTGCAGTAAATCCATGTTCAGACTAAACCTGATATCGCCAGGTACTTAATATTTGCTTTATTTTGGTCTTAAATCTTAAAAAAGAAAAAAAGTAGGATAGAAAATACTATCGGGAAAAATTTTCAGGTCGTCGGGAAAATAGCACTGATGTTATTGATTGATATTGTTGAGTTTTGATTCGAATGGCCAGAAATTTAGCATGCTGAACTTCTTTGGTCGCGAAAATGCAAGCCGCTGAGTAACTAGCTGTGCTCACATGGGTTATTGAAATCCTAACAGATATTATAAACTAGTTGAACGTTGCTCGGGGTCAACGGGTTTAAAATTCAGAATAATTTCTTATATTTTTTACTACGTCTGTAGCGCAACTCACTTCAGTAATATTATTTTATTTCATGAAAAAATCTCTATGTTTACTAAAACGTAATTTCCCGTGCTTGAAGAAGCAAAAAAATCTTCATTGGACGAATTCATATTTCCTTCAAACAAAACCGCTACTGGAATCTAGGAATATGACAACACAACGCATTTGCGACGCTCGCTCCAGTATGTCATAGGAAGCTTCACCCAACGCTTCTGTTTATTCCGCTTCTCAAACGCTCAACGCTTCGCTTCATTTGACGCCTCAGTATGACAGTAGCCATACAATGGGCCCTTGATGGTGGTAGTAGTAGTAGGATTTGTATCGATACTGGTTTCCTTCGTACACATGCAAAGAACATTGATGACGGTAATGATTACTGTCTCGGCCGATGATGACTCCCCAAAGATAGCTGATTTTTATAGGTGGCGTCCAGAGAGTGATTGTGTTGAGTTGGTGTTTGAATATTGTACGATTGTGAGACTTACGGTTTTGTGATTGTGTATGTGGAGCGTACAACCTGATTATATTGTGATAGTTTGCTGTTTGATTAACTGCAATAAAAAATGGGAAGATAAATTGGAACTTTACTATTTTTCTATCATCAAAATAAAGATCCTTGAATTTGAGATCTTCTTTCGTAGGAGTTCAAATATATTGCTCTCGTAAAAATAATCGGCTGATGTATTCGGAAGGTGCCAAATGTAAGAAATCCTCCGATTGATTATTTTTATAACATTTATTGTTACTTTATCAACACTCTAACAACCTTTCTTATCGCATGTTTTATTTAGGTAGGGTAGGTACCATCATACCACGGTGCGATTTCACGCTAATTGGGTTGTATAGCTATTTCAGTTTTTATATCCTTTGCATTTTCTAAGCAAAACGTGATTTTCAAAAATTTTCTCTCGTCCTTCAATTTTTAAATTACGAATTAAAACTGCTCGAAATCGCTACAATGACAGTTCGCCTATGTAACAACTGTCATTCAAGTTATTTACAGCGATTTTTATTCTTCTTTTGAAAATCGAAGGACAAGGATAAGAAAATTAAAAAAAAAATCACGTTTTGCTCAGAAAATTACACTCTTTTAAAAAAATTAACTCTAGTAAATTAATGGTATTTGTCTCAATTTTTGATAGAAACTGGATTTTTTATATAGTCCTTATATCACTGAAAGTCGTTCATACTTTCTGAAATTAGTACTTTTACAGGGAACGCCAATTGGGTTGTTTAGCTATTCACGGATTTCTGATTTTTATATATCAGCTAAAAGTGTAATTTTCTGAGCGAAACGTGATTTTTTTTTAAATTTCTTATTTTTGTCCTTCGATTTTTAAATAAAGAATAAAAGTCGCTCTAAATCGCTACAATGATACATGGGCGAACTAGATTTTGAGCAGTTTTAATTCGTGATTTAAAAATTGGAGAACAAGGATGGAATTTTTTTTTGAAAATCACGTTTTGTTTAGAAAATGCAGCTCTTTCAGATGGTATAATAAACTGATATAGCTAAACAACCCAATTGTCAATTCGTCATATCGTTTAGTGTAAGTAAGTGTCGACTGTGTTCGAGAAGTAATCATTAGTAATTTCGTTAACTTAGATGTACTAAAGTTGCTTTTTATGCAGGGTTAAGTAGAAGCGCTTAAATATCCGACCACATCTGCGGTGCATGCATTTTTAGATATTCATTTTACATTTGAACAATAATAAAAAAGGATACTTGTATCTACGAAGGCGTTGCCAACTGTATATAGGTACGAGTTTGCGTGAAATCCCTCCATTAACACTTATCGCGATAAAGTAGTTGGAATACTACTCACACTGAAATAGTTGTCACAAACTCTGTGACACAACAGCGGGAAAAAGTCAAATAATGCGGTTCATAAATTGTTAATAACTGTATGGTACATAGAAAGACGCTTTCTTATCACTCAACGTTTTTCCTAGAATTGCGATGATGATTGTAGTACCACCTCGCAGCTCAAATTCCGTGCGATAACGATTATTTTGGGTTTAAATTGATACCTAGCATAGCATTGAACGCACTTTTGATGCCCATGATTGATCGAAATCAATGCAAAGAGCCTTTCAAATCTGCAAGTGTAGATGGAATATTTCCAGCATTGCTTCCAAAAGGTGAAGCAATAATAATTCCTTCTCTTATTGAGATTTTCAAGGCCAGCTTAAGGTTGAATCATATTCCATCAAAATGGAGGGTAGTAAGATTAATCTTCATACCTAAAACTGGGATGCGTAATAAGACGCATCCTAAATCATTCAGACCCATTAGTCTCTCTTGAAGGTGCTTTTGATAACGCGTCCTATTCTTCAATTTCTAGTGCAATGAGAAAAAAAGGATTTCACACGAGTATCGTTAACTGGATTAATACCATGCTTGCAAAAGGAGAAATCACTTCTGAGTTGGGAGGTTCGTCTATCACGGTAATGGCAACGAAAGGATGTCCGCAAGGAGGTGTTCTTTCGCCACTTATATGGTCTTTGATGGTGGAAGATCTTCTCAAAAGCTTAGAAGCAAAAGGTTTCGAAGTTGTTTCGGAAAGAATGCAGGAGGCTCTGAGGTATACCCAGTTTTGGTGTATAAAGAAGGGTCTCAGCATTAATCCGACAAAAGCTGTAATCGTACCTTTCTCTAAAAAGAGGAAATTCAACCTAAAAACTAGAGATGCACCGAATAGCACTATTCGGCCTTCGGCCGAATACCGAATAACCTTTTTTCCATTATTCGGTGAGACGAATATTCGGCCGTATATTCGGCTGAAAACAACGTTGATCGTATGATAACAAAATAACCAAATGGTCATTGTTTAAAGTTTAAGTTGTTTCTTTCGCTTTCCAATTGTTCATATACGAAAACGATTGAAAATCGTCCGAACTATTGCACAAGAAATAATTAATTTTGCGCCTATGGAATAAGGCACGCTCAACCGTGGCGCACCTATTTTTGTTCTTATTTGAGTTGTCGTTTAAAAATAATGTTTTTGAGGATTATGGTTAACACAATTTAAAAGCTTGTGTTACAACTACATTTTAAGTGTTTTTGAAAAAAAAATAATATGCGAGAAATGAACGAAACTTTGGCTCAGAAAAAATATACCTCATCCAGACAAGACATGAAATATTGTGTGGAGATTGCGGTTCGTGTTCCGTTTTAATGAGATATATTCCTTTCTAAGTCCAAGTTACATCTTCAGTTTGTGTTTACCCCCGTCCATGAAACTTTGCACTATACTTTTATATTATTTTCTGATAATCATTGGCCACTATTCGGCTTATTCGGCATATTCGGCCGAATAATAAACTTACTATTCGGTGAGCCGAATATCCGGCAAAATCCTACATTTGCTAATGTTCGGCACGAATATTCGGCAGCCGAATATTCGGTGCATCTCTACTAAAAACTCCCAAGCTTGGAGGAGTAGAAATTCCATTCAGTGAACAGTATAAATACTTGGGAGTCATCCTTGATGCCAAGCTAAACTGGAATGCACATCTTGACTATGCAATCAACGGGCCTAGAATATGTGCTCCAAAACCGTTGGGAGAAAGTGGGGCTTGAGACCGAAAATGGTGATGTGGATATTCACATCTATTATACGTCCAAAACTGACCTACGCTGCGATAGTGTGGTGGCCAAAAACCAAAGAGTCCACCGTTAGAACAAAGTTAGATAAAGTTCAACGACTTGCGTGCATTGCTATAACAGGAGCAATGAAAAGCACCCCATCAAAAGCTCTTGATGCAATTCTTCATCTGCTGCTGTTGTACGAATACGTGCAACTAGAAGCAGAAAAGAGTGCCTTGAGGCTCAAAAGAACAAAAACTATCTTGTCAGGTGATCTTGTGGGTCACTGTGGGGAGACTGGATGGCATCTCAGGACAATCATGATATTTCCTACAAGGTATGCGAAACGTCGCGTACAGACTGGAAAGTCGGAGTTATTGATGTCAGTCCCGGTTCAACGATATTTTTCACAGATGGCTCAAAAATAGGTACAAAAACTGGTGCAGGAATCTTCGGCCCTGGAATTAATGTTTCAGTGGATATGGGACACTGGCCAACAGTGTTTCAAGCAGAGATTTTTAATGTACATCCAAGATTCACTTTACAATGATTTAACGCTAACGTAAGAACTGCCACAATAATCGCGAACACAGACGGAACACGACGAGTGATCAGACAAGACACTTATTGCTCTTACAGATATAAAAGGATAATATAATAATTACCTTTCGTCTATCGGTTTCGGGCTACATATTGCCCATCGACAGGACGAGATCCCATGTCCAACTGGTTGGATCACATCCAAGATTGTCTGGGAATGAATTCTCACATTGCGACAGCTATGTCAAACTAAGTAAATTTGTATTGGGTTCCAGGACATTGTGGCATTGGTGGGAATGAAAAGGCAGATGAACTTGCAAAACAAGGATCTAACTCACAGTTTATCGGCCCAGAACCTTTCTACGGTATATAAAACTGTGCAGTGAAAATGGAGCTTAAACGCTGGGAGGAACAAAAGGTGATAACCAATTGGTTGGTTGTCAAAAACCGTTCCCAATCTAAAAGATTTTTAACACCAAACAAAATCCATTCAAAAAAGCTCCTAGAGCTCTTTGTACATACGTCGGCCTAGTAACGGGGCACTGTCCAAGTAGATATCATTTAAAGAACATTGGCCGGGTTCAGGATGATATCTGTCGTTTT
This sequence comes from Wyeomyia smithii, assembly GCF_029784165.1. Taxonomy (NCBI): domain Eukaryota; kingdom Metazoa; phylum Arthropoda; class Insecta; order Diptera; family Culicidae; genus Wyeomyia; species Wyeomyia smithii. The sequence goes on from NC_073694.1 coordinate 30,763,587, forward strand.
CGTAATATGAAAAGCGAGACATCGAAACATTTGCTGTGCAGTTGTGGTGCATTATTTAAACGCAGATCAAGGTTTCTTGGCAGTGGCTGTTTACAGCCCAAAGAGATTTGGTCTATGAATCCTGGGAAGGTGATTGGCTTCATAAACCATATTTCACCTGACTGGGAGCGTGTCGGTACAAGTACCTGATCACTCAACAATAGTGGTTATTGCATTTTGCAAAGGGACACGTATAGCAATTGACTGGGATATATTACAGAACTTCACATCAATGGACAACGTAATTCTAATTCTCTAACAAAAAAAAAATCAAAATTGCATAAAAAAGTAGTCAATTGTCGTGTGGAACTGATGTCACTTTTTCATTGACAATAACACTCAATGCTAATCAATCAAGAAAAAGATTTTAAGAATGTTAGATTGGTATTCACTGTTACTAGAGATCGTTGGCGATGTGATTTTTTCCTGTTTCTAGGTCCGGTTGCTTTGAGATGAAAATATACATCTGGCTGCTATTTTATTAATTTAAAAGAAAAATCGACCTGCATGCATTATAATGCCCAGAATTACAACAAAATTGTTTGCGCTTTAAACTCTGAACTTCCTGAAGCAGAATATTGCGGAGTCTTATTTGAAACGTGAACTTACTGGGTCAAGGATAACTATTACTGTACAGTGTGAAACTCATCTTTGTTAAACTATACTGTGAAGCTGAGTACATACGCAAACGAGGTTACCAATCATTTCTGCTGAGCTAACAGTTCAATAGTTTTGCGTTTTGTTGCTCATTTTTTAATCATCAGTTCAGGCCGGTTCGGGACCCTTACTTCTATGTTTGCGCTCGCAAAGCACACGAAAGATCGATCTGATCTGACTCCATCGAAGTAATGCAATGTGCATACCCGTTTGCCTACATCTAGTCGCGTTTCCTGTGTGATGGCGATAGCAGATAGTGATTACAGTTTTTTTTGTTTCTTTGCGCTACCGTGAGAGGAATCAAACTCAGGTAAAACCAGTTAGTAAGTTTCTGTCATTGCTATGGCACCTGCAGCCGGACTCCTATTTCATTCCAAGTTGCGGGCCTGTGTGTGTGTGTGAGTGTATGTTCCTCGGCACAGCACTTGGCTATTAGCGTTGCGGCGACAGCCTCCGCGCAATGGATATGAATTATTTCTTCACATCTAACCGCGATCTGCAAACAACTTTCTCTCGCACCACCGATGAAGCTGGTAAAGCTTTTCGATTTGGGGGTTGGAATTTCGAGAGTGGTGTTTACTTAATAGATAGATGTTGCGTAGATGTAAATGTGTGGGGATTGGAAATGCAATGGAACAGTTAGGTGTACGATACTTTAAAGACTCTGTTCCTTTAATGTATACAATTAACTCAATTTACATGTCACTGCTTAGAATAAATCCTTAGAAACGCACAAAAATGAACTTCAAATGTTTGCTAACAAAAAAAACTAGATATTAGAAGTACTTTTGTGTGTATTTTTAGGCAGAGCAGCTTAGAAAACGTAATTCAGTTGATTTTGGGCATGGTAAAATAACCTTGTAGAGAACCAAAGTCAGAAGTGGTCAGCAATGATCCACTGGATCATCCTGAAGTTACGAATTGATGGTGAAGTTTTTGCAGCAGTCGCTTCAAAACATGGAAGCAATTCACACGCATACAAATTGCCAGTGCAGGAAACCTGTGCGCTTACCATTGCAAACTTATCCCATGTTCATCCCAACTTCAAGGCGGCGTACGATTCAGTTACGGTTTCGAGTAAGGCTTTGAGGTTGAGGGCACGCTGCTTATACTCACTATCGCTTGAACGGACATCCGTTCTGTCTTGATTTTCAAATATGTAGTTTAATAACTCAACATAACGTGGCCAAAGTTTTTCCTGCTAGATGGTTAACCTGCCAACTTCAGGGAATTGCTTCCAGGAAACGCGTTACTTATAAAGATCTAAAAAAATTTAAAAAACACATTCATTGAAGTCTCTTAGCTGACATATTTTTTCCACTGTCACGCAATTTAATCAATACGTATTAACGTACACTAGCGCTATGCTCCGACATTCGTTGCTCGTGAAAGTCTCGCCGGTTTTCTGACTCTCGACGTCATTCATTCATGTTTAAACACTTGGCAATAAGGCCATGTTTGCATTCTTTTCGTGCCATTCGTGATCCGCTACATGCTTTGTTAGAATGACTTGTTCAATGCTTCCCCGCTAGTCGATTCTAGCGTTCCAATAATGCAAACTTGCTTGTAGAGGCAATTCGCCCAACCCAGGCCTGGTTTCCAGGCACACTAATCTGACACTCGCTAATCCATTCACTCGGTCATTTTTAGCTGGCCCAACTGCTGCCTTCTAGGTGCAGATTTCGATTCGCAATCTGTTCTAGGTATGTTATGTGATATGCTCCCCAATGGTGCCCCTCCAGCTACCGGTTCATACCTCACTGAAAACAGAACCGCTGGAACGTGCTGCAAATGGTCATACCAAACAAACGGATGAACGCTTGCATATGTATTTGGGGACAAGTATCACTTTACAACTATGTAAGCGAGTAATAACGAAATCGTCACCGTCCCCACCGTGCCACTTCCCGCAGGGATCGAGTCACCTGCCACCAGCAGTGCACTACGCAGCACCTGCGGCGGCCACTCGCTGTACAACCGGTGGTCAATTAACGAAATAGTATACACTAACAAGTGCCTTGCTGTTGGAGCTCCCAGCCAAGCCTAGGCTCACTCTGGCCGTCACTTGTTGTGTAAGTGGGAGACAACACCGACCGCTGCGCTGGTCGAGCGAGCCGATTGAGAGTGGACCCGCCACTAGAGTATTGCGTCAGCGTGCGGGAAATAGTCGCCAGTCGAACGTCGAACAGGTCGCGTATAATCGCACTCTCCGGTGATACAGGCGGACTAAAGATTACCGAACGGGAGCACTGGTAGCGCCGTGGCAGGTTCAGTGGACTTTTCGCGCAAAACCCTACAACCTCGGGGAAGCCGCGTTCAATAGAGTATTTTGTGCGTCGCGATTCGCAGCAATTTGAGGAATTTGAAATCAACCGCGCTGGTTTTTCGGCATTTGTATGAGTGCAACTATTGAATCGCTGAAAAGAAGTGAAAAAATATACGGCAAAACTAGCCTCCCGCGGATACTTCATTCGTCTGTAAGGAACATCTCATACGTTCACACACATACCTTCATACTTACCATCACAGGCTGAGTGAGAGACAGAGCTAAGTGAAAGATACCTGTGCAATTGGTGGAGAAAACGTGATTCCTAGGTTTACCAAACTGCAGCCATCCGCACACCACTACGCTAGCAGCAGCAGCAGAGTCGAAAAAGAGAACAACACAGAAACCGCCATAATTGCGATGTTTTTCTTGTGTTACTGCAGCAGCGAACCGATGGAGCAACGCCAGAGTAGTGTTTATTATCATTAGAAACGATTTTCGTTTATGAATGATTTTGTAACAGGTCCGGAGCCAGCTTTCAGCTTTAGTCTCAGTAGAATTTTTTTTTCATGACGTTAACGAACGACAGAAGTGAAACAAAGTAGTGATGTCCGGTGCTGATTTGTGATTGTGTCAAATAGGGAATTGTCAGCTTCGGAACTGCGTTACCTAGGCACCGAGGAACGGCAGGCGCTCGGGCTACTTGACCGTAAGATTTTATTTTTGTATCTATATTCAATCTTGAATTTGGTCGCAATGAAAACTTAGAGTTTAAGTATCTTATTTACTACATAGATTTGAATACTTTTCCGGTTTGTCATCAAAGTTGAGAACTGATTACTCTCTAAAAAGAATGTATTTCAGCAATGAAAAGTAAATCATGCTAAAGCACTGCTATGCATTTGCTTTAATTTTCATATGTTCAAGGAACTAAAAATCGTTTTAACCGGGTTGTCGTCCGGCATCCTTGCGACGTGTGCGGCCCACTGCAATCTGTTAATTTTAATCAGATGTGCAATGGGAGTCTCTCCTAGCAGCACGTGCAGCTCATGGTTCATGCGTATATGCCATTCTCCGCCTTCAGTCTGTACTCCACTGTAGATGGTTCGCAGCACCTTCCGTTCGAAAACTTCAAGAGCGCTGAGGTCCTTTGAGAGCAGTGTTGTCGTCTCTTGCCCATAGAGGACCACCGTCTCACTAGTGTTTTGTACAGCTTCAGCTTCATACGGCGGCGCACTCAAATGGATTTCTGCGTCTTACAAAGTGCAAAGTGGGCACGATTTCCCGCTTGTATCCGTTTCCGGATCTCCTTGCTGTTGTTGTTGTCAGCGGTCACCAGCGATCCTACGTACACGAACTCGTCTACCACCTCAAGCTCATCGCCGTCTACGATGATCCGGGGTGGGAGGCTAACATTTTTCCCCTTGAAGCCTCTCATATATTTTGTTTTTGACGCATTGATCAGCAGTCCAATACGCTTAGCGTTTTAGTCTGGTGTAGCTTTCCTCCACCGTCGCAAAATTTCGTGCTATGATGTCGAACTCATCAGCGAAACCTTTGAGCTGAACCCGATTCGTGAAAATAGTATCACTCATGTCGATGCCCATTCTTCGTAGAACACTTTCGACATGACTCGAAGGGACCTGAAAGCTTCCCCAAAACACGCACGTTACACATCACACGATTCATGGTAGCCTTGATCAGCCGCGTCAGTTTATCCGGGAAAATATCCTCGTTCTCGTGCATGATCTGCCATAGCTGTTTTCGATCAACTGTATTTTATAAGCAGCGTTGATGAGCATAATGCTACGATAGTTGCAGCACTCTAGCTTGGCGCCCTTCTTATAGTCGGGGGAGACGATTCCCTCCATCTACTCTTCTGGCATTTTTTTTTTTCTTCCCAGATCTCGGAAATGACCCAGTGCAGTCCTCCCGCAAGTGTTTCTTCATCATGTTTGTAGAGCTCACCCGGTTGGTGGCTTTGTTGTTCTCCAGTGGGATCCTGTTGCCACCCGAGATGTTAACCGATGTACAGTTCCATGTTCCGAGCTTCCAATCGGTGTCCTTTATTCGTCGCCTAGGTCGTTGCCGATTGTTCCGATCCGTTTCTTCATCTTGAATATTGGTAATAAAGTGTTTTGTGCCATGTCACCTTACTAAGGTGGCGATGGCTAGTCTCGTGACGGGGCTGTTCCTCGTCCACGATTCATGTCCGTAGAGCGCCGGGAGAATCAGTGTATTGTAGGCGCAAATTTCGTGCAGATCTGTAGGCTGCGGGAACTAAACTGGCTACGCAATCGGCATTAAGCTCTGTTCGCTGCCGCAATACGTCTCTTCACTTAGCGGTTCACCTCGTTATCGCACGTTATGAGTGTTCGAAGATTTCTTCGAAAGTATATCTATCCATCGCCACCGCAGCACCAATGCCTGTAGGACTCTCTGCCAGCTACCTGCTCTTCTGAGATTCGTAAAAACCTCCTCCTCAGCGCTACGATTAACACCGACGATGTCGATATCATCCGCAAAGCCTAGAAGCATGTGAGTCTTCGTGATAATGGTGCCACTCCTCTGCACACCTACCTTTCGTACAGTACCTTCCAAGGCTATCCAACGTCAAAAACGCGTCCGAATTTTCACCCGCTGTTAAGAGTCGCATGTATCAGCACAGCATAATCCGTTTTACTGGAAAAACATGTTCAACTTGTTGCGTTTCACTGAATCGTACGCCGCTTCGAAGTCTATGAATGAACCTCTGATCCGTTGTAGATCATCCCGCTTGAAAACCACACTGGTATTCACCAACAAAGGCTTCCTGCAACTGCCTCAGTCTATGGAACAGGATGCGAAAGAGAGCTTTATATGCAGAATTGAAGAGGGTTATACCTTGATAGCTACTAGAAGCGAGTCTGTGTTACCTGTTCCCTGTCTATGACCAACAGCACAAAACATGAATATTTGACTGGTGACTAATCTATCGATCTTAATACTAATTAGAGGGGATCGAGGCTAATTTTAATCACAGTTTTCGGCAAGCTAAAATTTCGAGAAATTTGATTGAATTATAATCGAATCAAATTTAAAAGTTATTATTTTTTTTGAAAAATGAGCCAGTCAAATCTTTAATACGCCATTTCAAATTGTTATTCTTAAGAAAATACAGTCAGGTTTTTTACGCGTTTTATTACGAGGCGGTCTTTTTTAAACAACAACGGTACAAGATATCAACCTCATTTCAATCACGTTTTCCTGTTTCAGAACAGAAGTAATCATATAGGGTAACGACCCCATGATTCGCCCACTTTACAAGATATCAACCTCATTTCAATCACGTTTTCCTGTTTTAGAACAGAAGTAATCATATAGGGTAACGACCCCATAATTCGCCCACTTTATCCGAGTACCCAAAATTCGCCCATCTATCTTTTTATATTGTTCGCAATATAGTGCCAACTCTTAGAACCGTGTTTAAACATAAAAAAGAAACAGCTGATATTGAAAATAAACTATTATTTGGCATAATTCAATAACAAACCCCGTAAACAATTTGTTGATTAGTGGGGGGCGAATTATGGGTCCCTTACCCTATCAGTTAAAAAAATAACAATTTTATAAATTTAGTATTTAGTATATTTAGTAGAACTTTAAACTTTTTATCTACATTATTTTCTCAACTCAGTTCAGTTTTTTTACGCGGTTCCATACAAATTTGGAACTTGTCCCCCGTGTAAAAAAAAACCTTACTGTTTATCATATATCATGCCAAATGCAGTATTGTGCATTATTAAAAATCGGAACCAATTCCGTGTTTTGAGAAAATAACCTAATACAGATCGGAGTCGATTATCCGGAGTATCGAAAAAAAAAAATCACTCTAGACAATAGAGTTTTCCGGATAATCTTATCACAAAAAAATATTCAGATTTGCGATCAATGAACCTAATACAACTGTATTCTTATTTTATTTTACTTGTATGATGCAGTGGCGAAGGCAGAAATTATTTTCATGGAAAAGGAAGAAAGATGAAGTCTTGAGAACCAAAAAAATACTAATTAGACATTGATTGATTTCATTTTACTCGGACATGCCTAAATATGCCGTAAGGGACAGAAATGGTAACAAATATTCCAAAAAGGATAGAAAAGGAAAAATTCCGAAATGAAAAGTAGAAACTAACAGAAAAAATAACACAATGCAACAATTTGTTTGGCCTTGGCTTTTATGTATGATTTTTTGATGAAGTTTGAGGCAAAACCAAATTTCCCTGAGTTTGAACATATTTCAACAATGGCGCCATTTTAAATTTATGAGATATCGGAAATTTTCGATGTTTTTTCGACGACATTTTGTTTTAAAGCTAAATATCAAAATTTGAGGAGTTTGTCCACCTATTTTTTTTTTCCTGTTGGGTACATTTTCCACTGCGACCAGAGATTTGATCTTTTGTGGCGGGCCCCTATTTGATGTAAGCCTTATCAGGGTGTCGTACCACTATTAGGTTGAATGGTTTCCACTTGCTGAATATAGGCATCGTCCCAATAAGCTATTATTGAACGAATAAAGTTCACTGCCTTATTGGGAGAAGTCATCTAGATATCTAATGGTTGTATTACGTGTTTATCAAAGAATTGCTTCCTCTTTTAAGAGAGTGCTTCACAGTCACATAATAAATGTTCCGAGGTTTCTTTATCTAGGTTACAAAAGCTAAAGGCATCATTTTGCAATTTACCTATCTGTTTAAAGTAATATTTACTTGGGCAGTGTCCCGTTACAAGGCCACTGAAGGTACATAAGTCTTTTTTTGAGATACTGAGCAATCGCTGGGTTACTGTTTTTTGGGGTGCAATAAATTTTTTCGATTGTCGAGCTGAATTATTGTTTTTCCAAATGTTTTCTATCATTGATTGTTCCCACTTCTTAAGTTCCATTTTGAGGGCACATTCTGAGAACCCACAAAACGGTTCAGGCCCTATGAACAACTGCATTGATCCATTTCTCGCCAACAGATCAGCTTTTTCATTCCCTTCAATGCCGCAATGCCCAGGTACCCAGAATAAGTTTACTTTACTTTTTTTTAGCCACCTGCTGTAGCAATTGAATACAATACCATACTAATTTCGAAGAACAGGAAACGGACTTCAGTGCTTTTAGTGCAGCTTGACTATCCGAAAAAATGCATATGCCTTTGAAGGAGTACTTCGAATTGCTCCAGTGATGGATATTGTGGCAAGTCTTTGCAACTTTTCCAGCTTCTTTTGAGCATACCTGACATTTGTTTTTGGCCACCATACTAAGGACGCATATGTTATTCTGGGTCTAGAGATAGCTGTATAGATCCAATAGATCAACTTTGGCTTCAATCCCCATTTGTTACCAAAGGTTTTTTTACTGATCCATAAGGCACTTGTAGCCTTATTTATTATTTTTTGCCAGTGGTGGGCACCGCTAACCGAAAATTCAGCGATGCTAATCGCTAAGTCGCTAACCGGAAAATATAGCTCGATAATCGCTCAACGCTAAACCCACATTAGCGGAACTTTCGCTAATCGCTAACTTTTTAATATGAAAATAGTCATATCGCTATATTTATTGCTCGTGTTTTGTAAGATTTGGACCACTTTGATCTGTTTTGGTTAAACAAACGAAAACAATTACTTTTTAAACTTGAACCAAGGAAATTTAACTCGGAATCACCTTGGACGCGTGCTTGATTTGGTATTTAACACCTCTGGTTGCGAAATCTCCGTTGATGAGTGTGTTGTCCCGATGCTACCCGTTGATGTACACCATCCCCCCCTGACAATTTCTACTACTAACTTGTGTAAAGCGATTGCCTGTTCTAGTGACACACCCGTGAGGCGGGAATTAAACTACAGTAGAATCGATTTTGAAGCTTTTAATGCTTTTATTTCAAGCATTGACTGGCCAGCACTGTTAAACAGTAATGATGTGGACTTGATGGCAGCAAACTTCTGCTCAGTTGTTGGTTCATGGCTTAGAGAAAATTTACCATTTGTGAAACAGCCTTCCACTCCAGTTTGGAGTAATCACAGCTTAAGAGTTTTAAAGCGTAAACGAAACGCATGCCTGCGCAGGCTTCGCCGTTTGCGGTCTTACGAATCTAAACAAAATTTTAAACGCTCAAGTGAAGAAATTATGGGTTAAACTCTAGTCTTTACAAATCATACGTTCTGGGAGTTCAAACAGACTTGCGCAGAAATCCGAAAAAAAATTGGAATTTCGTTAATTCAAAACGGAAAAGTCGCTCATCTCCTTCGGACTTCTATTTGGAGGAAGTGGTATCCTGCTCGGACTCTGTCTCTTGTGAGCTTTTTGCGAAGTTTTTCTCCTCGGTATTTGCCACGGATTGTGCCTCAAATAACGATGCTCGGCGTGCTGCGGCTAATGTGCCAGCCGACCTTGTTGATCTTGACATTTTTGAAGACACGCATGACATGATTACTACCACCGCTAAGAAACTTAAATGTTCGTACACTGTTGGTCCCGACGGAATACCGGCCGTTCTTTAGTGCCGTTATATTGGTATTCTGGCTGCACCACTTTGCACAATTTTCACCCAATTTTTGGCTCAAGGGATGTTTCCTGCGGTATGGAAGCACTCCTATATGTTTCCGGTTTTTAAAAGTGGTGATCGACGAAATGTCAATAACTACCGTGGAATAACTAATCTGTCAACTGCGTCTAAATTGTTCGAGATCATTGTAAGCTCTATTGTATTGAATTGCACACGCAACTACATTTCTTCGGACCAGTATGGTTTTGTTCCTGGGCGATCTGTAACAACAAATCCGATGGATTTGACGTCGAATTGCATTTCTGAACTCGAACGGAACGTACAGGTTGACGTTATTTACACTGACCTCAAAGCTGCCTTCGACCGAATTGATCATCGAATACTGCTGAAAAAAGTTTCCCGTCTTGGTGCTTCATCACGGTTCGTTAAATGGCTTGAATCATTCCTGTGCAATAGAATTTTGCAAGTTAAGCTTGGATCAGGTGTATCGTCTGCGTTCATGAACAAGTCTGGCGTACCACATGGTAGTAACCTAGGACCGCTTCTTTTCATTATTTTCTTCAATGACGTTGCCGATTCACTTGGGATTGGTTGCAGATTAGTTTACGCCGATGATTTAAAAATTTACTTGACGATTCGCACCATCGAGGATTGTTATCGTCTACAATCACTTTTAAATACCTTTGTGACGTGGTGTAAACTAAACTCGCTAATTCTAAGTACTGCTAAATGTGAAGTGATAGCCTTTCACCGCATCGAACGGCCAATACTTTTTGATTATGCTGTCGACGGAGAAGTGCTGCGCAGAGTAGATGACGTCAACGACCTTGAAGTTATACTTGACAGAAAGCTGACCTTCGATAGTCACCGTGCTGCAATTGTTTCGAAAGCAAGTCGGCAATTAGGATTCATCGCAAAAATTGGACGTGACTTCAAGGATCCCCATTGTCTGAAAGCTTTATACTGCTCACTAGAGATGGTCGGGTGCGGGTATTTTTACCCGAAACCCGTACCCGACGGGTTCGGGTCGGGTTTCGGGTAACGCCAAAAAATATTCTACGGGTTCGGGTCGGGTACGGGTAATCAAAAAACCAAGGCTTCGGGTTCGGGTCGGGTACGGGTTTGAAAAATTCTCAATTGGTCGGGTACGAGTCGGGTACGGGTAATTCAATTTTCGTGCATTGTGAGAATTCAATTTTTATCATTTCAAGCCTGGGTGTTTTCTTAATGTCGATAATCGATAAGATCGGAGAGAAAATCGCCCATCATCACTCAACGAGAGATCGTCCAATACCTATTCTGACAGTTGTCGGCAGTCTATGCACCAAGGGAATGACATCATGCTATCGCTTTCTAATGTTAGATTGAATAGTTCTTCCTGCAACGGTTTTGATTTAAATAGAGTTTTTGTCGGGCTTTTTTCATAACTGTCAGGAAAACCGCGGAGCATTGCACAGTGGGGCGACTTAATACAAATGCTTGCCAAGTAAAAAAAAAAGTGTCGATAAATACGACAAAAATATGGTATATACTTAATTTTGGGGTGCTGAACACGAATCTCCATTCCACTTTTTATTTGGAGACGTTCATAAAGCACGTGACTTAATTTTTCATGATTTTTTAGCACTTCTCCCCTAACTTTTTTATTAACCCTTTCCCGCTCATGGTGGCCCTAAAGCACCAAGAATTATAATCATCATATCTTGACATAAAATAGTTTGTTGTGCTTACGATTGTTCCATAAACTTGTATATGCTGCCTCAGAGCATCACTGGGCATTTTCTTCAAAATACTACAGTTGACAGTAATTTTTATTAGTCTATAAAGTGTTCAGTTTGAATTTTCTCGTAAAGCTATAAATCTCAATGCTAAACCTTGCGAGCGGGAGAGGGTTAAACAGAATTATATGATCTTCAACCACAAGCAACACCACAGGGCGTCCTCTTTACAAAAACAGCTTACGTAGTTTTTGCACAACTCCTCAAATCAACCAAATTTCGCAAAAAAAATTGTTTTTATAAAAATTAAAACAATATTATATATTATAATAGGTAATAAAAACTAACTACAAATCAACTTTTTCTTCGAGGCCAAAAAAAATCAAGCTATCATTGAAGCTGCAGAGCGTTTCAAAGTAATGATATTTTTTTTAAATATGTCAAAAAACGTCAGTATGCCGAGTTTTGCAAAGTTATAAAAAAATTAAATTTTATGATATTGCACCCAATTTTTGGACTTAAGCACTCAAATATTTATTTATTTATTTATTTATTTAGTATCTGTTTTTACAGATTTTTAGAATTTATCAATGACACCGAATCTATACCCAAAATTACAGATTTTTGGCAAATGCAGTGAATTATCAAATTTTTCTCAAGTTATAATCTATATTAATTTTGACCTTTTAAAATTCGTTTGACCCTTAAATGTGTTTATAAAACTCGTCGTTTATTTTAAACTTTACCAGACATGCACTTTTCATAGTGGACCGATTCCTTATAGTGGACCACCCGCCTGAAACTCTGGGTTCATTATCATTCGTTCACACGCACACTCGGTTCTAGCCTGGCTCCGGCCATCATCTCGAGAAACCACTCATGACAATCAGTGCATAAAATGTACGAGGTACCCAGGCATGTTGAACAAAAAAAATTAAAAAACAAAAAAAACAGGACGGGTCGGGTACCGGCAATTTCGGCGTTTTTTTCTATCGGGTACGGGTCGGGTACGGGTAGTTAGAATAGATATTTTTCGGGTTCGGGTCGGGTACGGGTATTTTAAACAAACCAGGCTTCGGGTTCGGGTTGGGTACGGGTTTGAAAATTTTCGATGAGTCGGGTACGGGTCGGGTACGGGTAACAAATTTCCCATACCCGACCATCTCTACTGCTCACTTGTACGACCCCTACTAAAAAACGGTTTGGAGTCCGCACCAGCTTTCATGGAACCTGCGCCTCGAGCGTATACAGAGACGTTTCATCCGATTGGCCCTGAAAGAACTACCTTGGCGTGATCCTACGAATCTGCCACCCTACCCGGATCGTTGCCGCCTGCTTGGACTAGACACTCTAGAGCACCGCCGCAAAGTACAACAGGCTGTATGCATTGCCAAGATTCTAAACGCTGAACTGGATTCCCCGAAGTTGCTGTCATTGATGAATTTCCGTGCATCTCTACGTATGCTGAAGCCCTCTTCGATGCTTTTGAACCAATTCCATCGCACGAACTATGGTTATTATGAACCTGTTGCCTTTTGTGAGAGAACATTCACGAGTGTCGAGCATCTTTTTGATTTTGGTGTACCTAGTCATATTTTTAAACGTAGGTTAACTAATTCTAGTTACTTTTAATGATTATCCTTTTTTTATTAAGACTTTATGTCAGATGATGCACTTAGAAATAAACAAACAAATAAAGCTATTTACAGTAAGAGGTTCACGAAACGGTATTCATTTTTGATTTTGTAAAAACAAGAATAACAAAAGTTATTTAGCTTGCATTGAAAATAGATACTCTTAGGAATGTTTTCATAAAAATTCAATTATTATCTGAATCGAAAAAGTAGAACCAAAGTTGTCATGATTTCAAGCGCATTGCAATTTACCAAAGTTCTTGGTGTGCCGAAAATTCAATCTAGACCTTGTGCTTGTTCTTCAAAATGCTCCTGTGGCTTGTACGATAACTGGAACTCCATTCTAGGGTAAAAAAACTGACAAAAGTAACTTTCGCAGTGAAGTATGTTCATCTTTCGAAGCAATTTACGTACTCCATCAGCAATTCACAGTTTTTTTAAATATTTCTATTGTCGCTTCTCTACAAAATTTAGCGAATTAGCGATTAGAGTTTCGAAGGCCAAAATGTTAGCGACGCTAACAGTTTCGCTAACCAGCTCGAAAACTAGCGAAATCGCTAAATCGCTAACTGAATTTTAGCGTCGCTAATTAGCGAATTAGCGGAATGGTGCCCACCACTGTTTTTTCCATATGTAAGCTCCAGTTTAATTTGCTGTCTAGAGTTACTCCTAAGTAGTTGACCTCTTGAGAAAGTTCTAACTTCGTTCCATTGAGACATAAGTCAGGAATTTTTTTTTCCTGCGTGTAAATAGAATAACGTTAGTTTTCTTTGGATTTATCGTAAGTCCCTCTTTTTTGCACCACATTGTAGTTAAATTTAGAGCATGTTGGAGTCTATCTCTGATTACATGCTCATATTTTCCACGAACTATAACTACTATATCGTCCGCAAAACCAATTACTTCATAACCCTGTGATTCTAGTTGTGTCAACAGTTCATCAACCACTAATGACCACAACAGGGGCGAGAGAACCCCTTTCTTTTTTTTTTTCAAAGGTGGAGGGGAAATCTGCAAACAGACACCTGAGAAGAGAACTCAGGGTGTGGGGATGAGACTAGGGGAGAGATGCTGGGGTAGTTACACTCCCCCAGACACCTACTGATCCCTGTCCCGACCCACTAAAACCCCTCCAGTCTCCAGCCCTGTTCTTCCCGGAACGACGGTTAAGTATTACGTCGGGGAGTGGCTTTTGTGCGTGATGCACCCTCTTTACTCTTATAACCTCCTAGCTAACTACCTGGAGACTGGTAGTTAGCTACCACTGGCGTGTTGGTGATTGACCCGCCACACACGTTGTAGCTTCAGGACAATCTGGGAGGCGGCCGCACAGGCCGCGTTCCAGATGTCCGGGTCGTCGCACATCCTCCGGACAAGATTGTCCGGAGTAGTGCCAGGCCCGCTCACAGCCATCATGTTGCTCCGCGCTCTTACGAAACGGGGGCATACGAAGAAGACATGCTCTGCAGTCTCCTTCTCTTCCACGCACTCGGGACACATGGGGGACCCAGCGTGCCCGAACCTGTGCAGATATTGCCTGAAGCAACCATGGCCTGACAGGATCTGTGTCAGGTGGAAATTCACCTCGCCATGTCGCCTCCCGACCCAGCCGGATATCTCCGGTATAAGTCGGTGCGTCCATCTGCCCTTTGTGGAATTAGACCATTCCCTCTGCCAACGGAGCATCGAGAATGACCTTCTGGTGCCTTGTATGCCCCTTGTGCCACGTTGGTCGAAACACTCTCTGTCGTCCTTGATGGCGATGCTGATAGGCATCATGCCGGACAAGACACAAATTGCATCGTATGACACTGTACGATACGCACTCACAACTCGTAGGCACATGAGCCTGTAGGTACTTTCCAGTTTACCGCGGTAACTGTTAGTACCTAGCGCTCTGGACCATACTGGCCCACCATACCTAAGTATGGACGAAACCACGCTGGCAAGAAGTCTTCGCTTGCTGCCATAGACCGCTGAGCTATTGGACATCATACGAGATAGTGCTGCAATAGCCGATGAGGCCCTCTTACAGGCATAGTCGACGTGGCTCCCGAACGTGAGCTTGTCGTCGACCATAACCCCCAAGAGCTTCAACGATCGCTTTGAGGTGATGGTAGAGAACCCCTCCCTGCTTTTACCCATGCTGAGCAACCTAAGCTGAACAGCTAAAGCCCTTGGTCTCCCCGGGACCGCCGTTAGGCATTACTTCAGGGAGAGGGCCCGTCGTGCTTTTCGCACTTACCTCTATGGGTAGCAGAGCAGCCTATACAGGCCAGTTAGTTAACCGTTAACTAACTGGGGCACGTCGATGGTTTCCCGTCGATTGGTGCCCTGCAAAATACTAACGATCTGTGATGCTGCCGTGATGACCGCATCCCAGATTTCCCTATTTTCGCACATCCTACGCACTATATTCTCTGGCGTGGTGTCCATCCCACTTATTGCCAGCATTTCGTACCGTACCCGCTCGAAGCGCGGACATGTGAAGAACACATGCTCTGCGCTTTCTTCCACACCCGTACAAGCGGGGCACATAGGGGGCTCGGCGTACCCGAACCTATGCAGGTACTGCCTAAAGCAGCCATGGCCTGACAGGATCTGTGTCAGATGGAAGGTTACTTCCCCATGGCGCCTATTAATCCAGCCTGCTAACTCTGGAATGAGCCGGTGTGTCCATCTACCTTTTGTAGTGTTGGACCACTCCCGCTGCCACCTGGCCATTGAGGATGACCGTATGGTGTTGCGAATACCCCTCGTGTCGCGTTGGTCGAAGCACTCTACATCCTCTTTGACGATGATGCTGATGGGCATCATGCCAGCGAGGACGCAAACCGCCTCGTACGACACTGTTCGGTATGCGCACGCGACCCTGAGGCACATTAGCCTGTACGTACTCTCGAGTTTGCCGCGATGGCACGAGGTACTCAATACCTTGGACCACACTGGTCCTCCATACCTGAGTATGGACGTGGTCACGCTAGCAAGGACTTTGCGCCTGCTGCTACGAACCGCCGAGCTGTTTGCCATCATGCGAGATAGCGCTGCCACAGCCATGGAAGCTTTCTTGCAGGTATAATCGACGTGGCTCCCGAACGTGAGCTTGTCGTCGATCATAGCCCCCAGAAGCTTCAACGAGCGTTTTGAGGCGATAGTGCATGTACCGGCACTAATCGATGCCTCCTGCTCAGACTTTCTGTTATTTACAACAATAACTTCAGTCTTATGGTGCGCTAGCTCCAGTTTCGTGGGGTGCATCCAGTCTTCCACTACGCGTATTGATAGCGCGGCCTTTAACTCTACCTCTCTAATAGACTCGCCATAGACCTCAAGAGTTATGTCGTCGGCGAAGCCCACGATCACCACCCCTGGAGGGAGTGTTAGTTTTAACACGCCGTCATACATAGCGTTCCACAGTACCGGACCCAAGATGGAACCTTGCGGTACACCTGCGGTAACCGGAACGCTTTTCTGACCCTCGTTTGTGTTATACACTAGCACTCGATTCTGAAAGTAATTGCCCAGAATCTTGTACAGCGGCGTCGGCACTCTGAGACTCTGTAGCGCTAAGGCTATGGAGTCCCAGCTGGCACTGTTAATCGCGTTCTTCACGTCAAGCGTGACGATCGCGCAGTAACGAATGCCCCTCCTCTTGCGTTGGATTGCGACCTCAGCCGTTCTGGTGACGGAGAGAATTGCATCCACCGTAGACCTACCTTTTCGAAAACCGAACTGGTTGCTTGATAGACCGTTCTCACTTTCTGTATATTTTACCAGTCTATTGAGGATTACCCTCTCAAGCACCTTGCCCGCCATGTTCAGCAGGCAGATTGGTCTGTATGCCGATGGGTCACCTGGTGGTTTCCCAACCTTCGGCAACAGCACCAGCGCTTCCACACGTCCGGGAAGAGGCAGTCGTCAAGGCATTTCTGCATGACCGCCCTGAACAACCCGGGGGCTTCTTTGATGGCCGTCTTGATGGCCAAGTTCGGGATTCCGTCTGGTCCCGGAGCCTTGCCTACCTTCAGGGAGTTTGCGATCTCGATCAATTCATCTTCCGTCACCCTTACCGCATCGTCAGCCTCTGCACGGCTGCCGTCACTCACGGTAGGTGGTGACTCGTCAGCTGGAGGCCAGGGACTTGGTTCGTGGCTTGGGAAGAGGCTCTGAATGATCGTTTCTAGCATCGCTGGTGATTGTTCGGCCGGGGCTAGCGCACCTCTAGTCTTGGTCATAACGATCCTGTAGGCGTCACCCCACGGGTTCGAATTGGCAATGGCGCAGAGTCGTTCGAAACAGGCTCGTTTGCTGGCTCTGATTGCGCTCTTAAGCGTTGCCTTAGCGGATCTGAATGCGACACCGCGTTCCGCTCTTTGCTCGTCGGAACGTGCGCGTTGCATCCTCCGTCTTGCACGGAGGCATGCTTTGCGCAGGCCTGCTATCGTATCGCTCCACCAGTATGTCGGTGGCCTACCCTCTCTAGGCGGACGAGACCTAGGCATCGTGGCGTCGCACGCCCATGACAGCATCAAATTTAGATGGTCCACATCCGGGAGCAGTTCACCCCCTACGTGCTTCCATCTAATTGCCTGCCCAAAAACATCTGCATCGAAATGCAATGTTTTCCAGCCGTAGAAGGATGGAATATTGGCCCTACTCGCTGCTTGCTTCCGCACGCCTACCTCATAGCGGATCGATTGGTGATCGCTATTCGTGTAGCTGTCGTCTACCCTCCAGTTCGTGATCAGTCCCGGGCTGCAGAACGTCACATCGATAATCGATTCGGCACCGTTTCTACTGTAGGTGCATTTTGTACCAACGTTAGCCAAGTCTAAGTTGAGCTTTGCCAAAGCTTCCAACAAGACCTGGCCCCTCTGGTTTGTACAGCGACTTCCCCACTCGACAGCCCAAGCGTTGAAGTCACCCGCAACCATCAACGGCCATAGGCTCGTCAGTTCCACGGTTGCTCGAACGACCATCTGCGCGAACGTTTCGGTAGACCAACTTGGCGGAGCATAGCAACTGCAGTAGAATACTCCATCCACTTTGGCTATAACGTACCCCTCTCTGGAGGTCGACACAATCTCCTGAACCGGGGACCTGCCTGTCGTGCAAATGGCCGTCTTCCCAGACTTATCCGATACCCAGTTACCGTTTCCGGTTGGGATGCGGTATGGGTCCGAGACGATGGCCACGTCCGACAACGACTCAGCAGCCGCTTGGTGTAGCAACTGCTGCGCGGCATAGCAGTGGTTCAGGTTTAACTGTATCACCCTCAGGCGTGCGACTTAGTAGCCGGCCGTGCAGCCGGACACTTGGGGCCTCCCATGGCGTGTTTGGCGACCCGTTTACCGGTGCATACCAGACACTTGGGAGGTGCACCGCAGTCCCGTGCCTTGTGGCCTGCGCCACCGCAGCGGCGGCATAAATTGGACCTGTCGGGCCCTTTGCACGACCAGGATTTATGCCCCCGCTCAAAGCACCTGAAGCAAACGTCAGGCTGTTGGAAGGTGCCCAGAGGGCAGACCGACCAACCCACCTTCAACGTGGCCTTCTTCAGGGCCTTGTTACCCTCCGCTAGTGGAAGCTTTATGGTAGCAACCTGGGTGCCGGCCGGGCCCCTGCGGAGACGAACTGCCTCTGCGGTCACTACCACTCCACACTCTCGTTCGAAGGCTTGTGCTATGTCGCACCCTTCGGTGATCTCGTCGGTTTTTAAGCTGGAGAGTCACTTCAGGAGTGAGGGCTCGGATTTGAACCTCCTCGCCTAGCACTTCCTGGGCCGTCTTTTTATAGGCACAGCCCTTGCCCTTCGCCTCTTTGCGGAGTTCGAGGATCATCTCGCCGGTGCGTGACCGACGAATTGACCTGACGTCCGTGCCGAGGTCTTTGAGCTTGGGTTCGCCGCTCATGGCCTTCAAGACTTCGGCTTACTTAGACGCATCGGTCTTGAAAATGAGCGCGTCACCCTTGCTCCGCCTACTCGCCCCTTGCGGCTTCTTATTGCGGTCGCCGCGCTTCGCGCGTCGTTCCCGCTTCTGCCGCTTCTTATTCACCACGGTGGTCCAATCCGTGGCTCCGCCGTTTGCCGGTTCTTTGCTCGGCTGGACCGACGAGCCAGCTTCCTGGCTGTCACCGAACAACCGCCTTCGTTGCGTCCTGGGGGCCGTTTCTCCCGGAGAACCCCTCCCTGTGGGCATCCTTTTGCAGTCCTTACTGTGACTGTTGAGCCTCCATGATTGCAGGTTATTTCTCTTTTTTGTAACATTTCAAATATCCAGTCAACGATAGTTTTGTCGAAGTTACGTTTTATCATAACACCTTTCATTGAATTATAGGATGCATTTTCAAAAGCGCCATCGATGTCTAGAAATGCTGCTAGCATAATTTATTTGGCTTCGAATGTTTTTTCAATTTTTGTTACTAGTGCATTAAGTGCTGTTACTGTGGATTTGTTATGCTGATAAGCAAATTGATATTTATTCAAAGCTTTTGGCTTCAGATATTCTGACTTTATATAGTCATCGATGAGTTTTTCCATCAATTTCAACATGAATGACGAAGGGCTAATTGGTCTAAACGATTTTGGACTCGTTTTGACCTTTTTATTAGCTTTCGGAATAGAGACAACACGAACTTGGCGCCAGCTTTTTGAAATATATTTTAACCTTAAGCTTGCTTTGAACATCTCAGTTAAGCAAGAGGTTAAACTTCCTTTGCCCTCTTGAATCATGATAGGACGGATTTCGTCAGAACCTGGTGATTTATATGGTGCAAACGAATTTATTGCCCATTCAACTCCACCTCCACCTATTAGTATCTTTTACCTATTAGTATCTTCTTACCTATCTTTAAAAAAAAACAGATCTTAAATCGGACAAAAATCGAGCTCAAAACGGTGATTCTACGAAAACGGTTTTGGCATGGTTTTAGTATATTTCACAAAGCAAAATAATATCGAGTATGTCTGAGCGCTAATATCTGAGAGTGGTACGTAGGGTGGTCGATGTTAAAAATAGAATATCGATATCTGCTTTATCGATATTGAAAGCGGCATCGATATTGAATTCGATGTTGCGCACCGATATCGATATTTTATCCATATTTTTTTCTTATGCACTAAGGTCGCTTTTTACGCGGCTTTTTTACGCGGATTCCGGAATTTTCGCGGTTTTTTTACGCGGATTCCGGAATTTACGCGGTTTTTTTACGCGGATTCCGGAATTTACGCGGTTTTTTTACGCGGCACGTAACCCTCGCGTAAAAAGCGACTTTAGTGTATATTTTTTGTTTGGCTTTCAGCAACCCGGTGGCATCGGCGTTGTTTCCTGAAGCTGCCGTGAAAGACAGTGGCGCTAATCTCATTTATGTTTTTGAAGGTTTGTTCACACAGCAGTCTGAGCGCAACGAGCGAAGCATAATATATGTTGCATGAGTTATGTGCTTGAATTAATTTCATTATTTAAAAAAAGCTTGGCTTAGCTTTGTAAATGTTTAAAAGTGGCGCTGATATGCTATCTCATTTACACGTACGTTGAAATGTTATTCCTTAAATCATCGCGCGATGTCAGCTGCCTGCAAGAAACACCGCCGTTCGCAATCGGCAAGAATAAACGTTGTGTACATTCTAAAATAATGCAACGCTTTTTTTTTTTTGTTTCATCAAGCAAAGCACTCGACGTTTCGTGCAATAAATACATCACCCGAAAACAATACAAAAGCACACTGCCACTGAACACCGATACTGTATGCACGTATGAACACTGCTTTTTCCGTGTTTCGATGAATCAGCTGTCAAATTACATGTAAAACTGATCCTGTGATCCAGCTAATGCTGTCTTCACTCATGTTGAACGTAAACGTCAGTGATGCCACCGGGTTGGCTTTCTGTTAGGCCTGAAACAAGCTGAACGCCAACGTGAGCGATCGGGCGAGATTCTTGCCGAAGGTTAATAAACAGCCGTGAGTAGAGTTGTTCATTAACCTACGGCAAGAATCTCACCCGATCGGTCGCGTTGGCGTTCAGCATGTTTCATGCCTAAGTATTGAATATTTCGGCGAAGTGTTTGCTATTTCATCTCGTCCGTTACGACAGCGGGCCGATTGCTGATCGCTTTACGCAAGGTGCATTTTCCAATCAGATTAAACCGACGTTTCGTGAGCCGCGTCTCCTAATCGTCACTGATCCATTGACTAATCACCAGCCAGTTACTGAAGCATCCTACCTGAACATTCATGTTATCGCTTATGTAACACCGATTCTTTACTGAAATTAATCGATTCTGCCATCCCAATGCAACACCAAGGCATCGCATTTGATCGGTTTAATGTGGTGGTTATTGCCCCGAGAAGTTCCACACCCAAATTTCTGGAAATTCGCTCTAAGCATGCTGTCAATAAAAATGGAGATATGGCAACCATATTTCTGTCGGACTGCTTACATTTTCCAACTATCACTTATTGATTCTAGTACCAACAATTCTGGTACCTATACTTTTTAGTTTATTTGCCCTAAAATAGCTGAAATAGAGTAAACGTCCTTTAATTGCTATTGACCTATTTTCGAATAAACATATTTATCAATGGAGAAACCAAGCCTTAACGTTTGTTTTCAGTATAATGTGCACTTTAAATGAATATCTTATATTGCGTGTACGCATTTTAAATTTAATTTTGATGCCATGATGAATTTATGATTGGTAGGCAAAATTTCGACGGCAGCACTCCCCTGATGGCAACCGAGAATATCGGACAGCAATATCGAGTCGCAATATCGAAATATCGATAATATCAAATGCGCCAATATCGGGCAAAAATATCGATATTGTGAGGGGCAAATATCGATAATATCAAATATCTATAAAATATCAGCAACCCTAAGTGGTAGTCAAATTATATCTTATATTGAGTAAAAAAGTCACAGAAATCGATTGAAAGGTGTCTGATCTACGTGAAATATCAGCAACATGTCGATTTTACCTCAATTTCCCTACAATACAAAAAAAAAGGTTTATCACGGCGATAAAAAAACTTTTTTGAAATCTTTTTAATGTTATATCAAGAGTGTAAGTGATACTCAAAGATACAATAACAATTTGTCTTCACATGATCCTTTCCTCTTTGCGGGGAGGGGGTCCCATTTGACTTTATCGAAGACGCGATGCTGTCTCATAGCTGTAGCGAGATTTTTATGTTTTAACCAGTCCTGGCCAAATATGAAACCCCCTCCCAGCAAAAGGGGGAGGATCATGTAAACATAAATTTTTATTGTATCTTTGAGTATCGCTTACACTCTTGATATTACATTAAACAGATTTCAAATAAGCTAATCTAACGTCGAGATAAACCAATTTTAGTATTGTAGGGGAATCGGGGCAGAATTGACATGTTGCTGATATTTTCCGTGGATCAGACACCTACCAATCGATTCCTGAGACTTTTTTACACAATATAAGACATACAGTAATACCTCGATATAACGTAACTTTTACCTCAATACAACGTAAATTTTTAAAATGTATTGAACTTGGAAATAAATGATACAGCAACTGTTTTTGGGCTATAAATTGCTTCAAAAAATGTTTGTAGTCAGTTTTGAAATCAATGAAACCAAATTGTCCAAAATGGGCATAGGAAAGGTTTGAAAATACTAATAGATGATGGGAAATAGGTTTTCACGTACCCTTCAGTAATAATTCACAGTCTTGCATCAATTAAAAAACATTTTTTTTTGCTTTTTGAAATTTTTTCTAAATGGGCAGAAGAAAGGATTAAAAGTACTAATAGGTGATGGGAAATAGGTTTTCGCGCATCTGTGAGTAACCACCAACAGTCTCGCATGAACTAAAAAATTTTTTTTGCTTGTTCAAAATTGTCCTAAATGGAAATAAAAATCGTTTAAAAATACTGATAGGTGATGGGAAATAGCTTTTCACGCATCTTTGAGTGAACTCTTGTATCAATTGAAACAAATATTTTTTTGTGCATCTGAAAATATTTCTAAATGGCCATAAGAAAGGTTTAAAAATACTGATAGGTTATGGAAAAAAGGTTTTCGCGCATCTTTGAGTAATCAATAACATTCTTGCATAAATTCTAAACAAAATTGTTTGCTTCGATATAACGTAACTCGATATAACGTAACGGAAATAACAATAAAGTTGTCCTCTATCGAGGTATGACTGTAATTTGACTACCACTCTTAGGGTATTATCGCATTACCATTAATGCTCAGACATACTCGATATTATTTTGCTGTGTGAAATATACTGCAACCATGCCAAAACCGTTTTCGTGGAATCATCGTTTTGAGCTCAGTTTTTGTCCGATTCAAGATCTGGTTTTTAAAAGATGGCTTAGAAGATGCTTATATGTGGACAAACTCTTAGAATTTTGATATTTGGTTTTAAAACAAAATGGCGTCGGAGAAACATCGAAAATTTTCGATTTCTCAAAAATTCAAAATGGTTCATAACCGAAATGGACTATAACCGCTTCAAAATTGTTGCCCCTTAAGTTGAAATATGGTGAAATTCGGGGAAATTAGGTTTTGCATCAAAATACACAAACAAAATTATATACAGAAACCAAGGCAGCAAAAAAGTCAATTTTTTTTGCACTGTGTAATTTCCGGATAATTGAGTCCAAACTTCCGGATAATCGAATCCCGTATAACCGAGTCCGACCTGTATTTATTTTTGGTGTTTATTGTTAACGTAAATCAGCGCTACCCTTTTCCAAGGCTGCATATTCAATTTTAGGGTGCTTTTCCGCCGCATGTCGATAGCTCGCTCCACAAGTACAATTTTGACAAACTTGTAATTCCTAAGTAGTACTACAAGTTCGTCGAAAAAAGCAATGCTCTAACTCTTATGCCTGGAGTGTGAGAGCCAGTGCAATATAATATTCATCGCGAATATCGGCTGAATATCCCACTTCAGGCATAAGAGTTAGAGCATTGCTTTCTTCAACAAACTTGTAGCATTACATAAGGATTGCAAGTTTGTCGTACATCATGTTTCAAAATTGTACTTGTGGAGCGAATTATCGACAAGCGGCCAATTGAATGGAATTGACACTCCAAACTGGAATATGCAATCTTGCCCTTTTCATAAATTGAAAATTTTCGGAGGGGTGATATTTTATTTCGCTTCTTTTTAAACAGTAATTACCAAAACTGAGGATACTTCCTGCAGACAGGATGGCGAAAAAATTTTCAAAATCAAATTCCCTGATTTTTTCTGATATTCCCTGAAATACAACATTAATTTACCTGATATTTTTCAACACTCGGCACATAAAAGGGCAACGCAACTCTGAAATCCCAGAAAAAAGTATTCAATCGGGTATTAAACCTAACCTTAGTAGTCCCGATTTAGCTTTTTATGCTAGATAAATCGGGTTTTTCGCTAGAGAGTCGTTTAAAAAAGAATCGCCTCTCGGTTAAAAATTTTTCCCTGAACATTTTTCAGTTTTCCCTGATATTCCATGATTTCCCTGATCGAAAAATAATTCCCTGATTTTCCAGGTTTTCGACACCCTGTGTAGAGGTATATTTTGGTAAAGTTATTTACAGTTAATTCGATTTTCGTTACTTCATTCACTTCTTCAAAGAAAAACAAACTTTCAGTTGAATTTAAAAAAAAACAAGATAGGAAAAACTCAACGGGGCGAATCGAATTGTCATCCATTTCCCATGGATTCCAAATTTCCGATTGGTTGTGTTTGTGGTTATGCCGGCTCAGCACCTGTCATTTTTTCTCGGCCGCAGCTCATCAGACTGAAAGTAAAAGTTTGTTTTCTTTCGGCTGTGTTTTCTTTTTTCATTCGCTGATTTTTGGTGTAAGGCTTTTTTATTTCGTTTTTGATTCGCTCCTCGCGTTGAGAGGCCATGGACTAGGATGTACACCTTGTAGTGTACCCAGCGGTGTCGACGATCGCGAAAGTGAATGCTTGAGTTTGGATCGTTATCACGTTCGGTGAGGAGTTCGGCCTTCGCTGTTCCATCTTTCCGTTTTGCCTTCTGCCCAAACGATGCCGCCTCGCAACGCGTGTTATTGATTTGCGGTGCCGCTGGGGGCAGCGGGGCGGGAGGGGGACGATAGCGATGATACGTGATGCAGTGTGGAATTTGTGATGTGTGTGATGTGTTTGGCCTAATAATATCGGTACTTTCGATTACGAACGGTTTAGAGTTTATGGTTAATGTATGAGTTTAAAATTATTGCGTTGGATACAAGTCGGTTTTCGCAGCTTTTTGTCAAACGAACTGCTTCCGTCTGAACGTGTCATTTGACATGATATAATCTGATATGTTTCATGACAATTAGAGCTATATTATTATGTACCACAATTAATGCTAGATTATATCTTTCCTATATGTTACTTACGCTTTTGTCTTTGCTTTTTTTTACAGAATACCAACAACGCAAACTGAGTTATTGTTATTAAATTTTTTCCGTCAAGTTAGCAAAAACACTCGTCCAAAATGCCTAAATCGGTAAGTAACACAAAAACCTAAATATCATTATATCAATGTAAAATCACAACCATTCCCAGATAAAAGTACACAAATGTTTGAAATGCAGTCTAGTTCACATCACCAACCGACTAGCCGTCAGTGTTTTTATCTTATCGGCAAATGAGAGCCCCCTAAACGGAAGGCACCTTTCCGTTTGCTTGTAGACAATCGCACGTACAATGAATAGCCAGCCATAGTGTGTAGCTATTTGCATGTATCATCATATTTAGCGAGCGTGTTCTACCTCCTTTGCCCTTTCCAGTGTATAGTACTGAGTTGAAAGCGTGTCATTTATCGTTAAGGTAATATGCGCAAATGAGTATTATCTATTCCCGGCGATTGTTTATTTTTCTCTGCCTTCATTTTAAACCGTGATTTTAACTCATTCGCTAAAGATCGACTCGTGCACGCGTGAGTTGTGGATGTTCACGCTATTGCGTCGCTGTGAAAATTAGGAAGGTTAGCCGTAATTTGTTTTTGTTCTAAAAAATGGTCGATTTTGGGTTTACCGTCCGCCGTCTCCTTGCTGGAATAATTATCACCTGTCGATTGGTTTGCTCAGATGCAACTCGATGTGATTGCTAATCTCGTCGGATCGGTGCGAGGTTTCAATATGAACTCCCTCGTAGACTAGAACCTTTTTCGATTTCGCTAGAAGGACATCCAATGAAGTAAAAATTTCCGTATTTTACACATCAGGTAGTACAGTCGGTTCAGAATAAAACATTTGCATCAATTTAACTAAATTAACATCACACATACAGGCCATTCTCTCCATCATATTCGCTAATAAGTTCAATGTACCGCGAGGAAGTATTTTATGATCGCTGCTTGTGCACGCTTTTCAACGGCTACTTTTTGAGATCGGTCCTAACTGCCTCAGGAAGTATACAGTACAGTATTTTTTTACACGATGGATACATACCGTGTAAATGAACCGCGTTATTTGGAAAAACGTCGTAGAAAAACTGTTTAAAAATCGTGTAGAAGTGTAACTGTGTGAAAAACACCCTACTCTAGTATCTTACCGTTATTTTACTTACTGTAACTGTTTTACACGAGGACGAAAAATTCGATGTGCTGTTTTTTTTTTATTTTGCATTATTTCGTAATTATATGATAATTCCGAGTTGAATTGAACGATTGATGCACATTACTATTTTCTGAATTTTGTGATACTTTTGGTTTTGTTTACCAATGTAACAATGTTTAGTGACAGTGCTTTTTTGCTTTTCGACACAATTCCGATGAGTAAAATTCACTATTTTTTACTTGACTAAACGCTGCCGTGTTCACATCATTTTAAAACTATTTTAAGTTTAAAATTTAAAATGTTTTTATTAACGCAAGAAAATCATAAAGGTACAACCTATTAAAAATTTCTGGTTTACACTACCCGCCATAAGTTTGGAATTGCTTAACTGAGTATTGCAACACCCTATTTGAATACTGCAAAAGTTTTGCACCACCTGAAATTGGCAGATTTACGTAGCCATATCTCGTGATTCCGACAACCTGAAGAGTTGCGGTCTCCAGCAAAAAAAGGTCAAGGGCCTATAATCGGCGAACACTTCGAAATTCTCTCCGCGCTAATTTGCGTATGATTCTGAACATTTAGAACTTAATTGATCCTTAGGATCCCACCGCTTAGAGAGTCGCGATCTTCAGCAAAGTTGTTCAAAACGTCAAAGGTTTTCATGTGATGCACAGCTTGTTTCGAGTTTTAGCCGCTATGCGGTGCTATATGTATATAGGTTCGAGTATTTTGAACTTTATTTATGTTGTCAATGAGCCACTCAAAAAGATCAGTACAGTTCAATGTGGAATTCAAACTTTACTAGTGCCACACAAGTTGCATGTAGTATTGAGTTTTTGAACTGAATTATCTAAACTTTATAAAAATCTGCGATCTTCGGGAAAGTTGTTTAGACTGTTAAATGCTTCTGATTCGATAGCAGTTTGGTTCGGAATTTTGTCTATTTTTGAATGTTATGAACTTAATTTATTGCGAAAATCAAAAAAGTTGCAGTGTTCAGCAACTCAACTTAATTTTCTTTTTAACGATTGATTTACAATATGTTGTTTTGAATTTTATTTATCACGGCGGATGATATAACAAAATAATATACAATATCAACAAGACGATTCAGTGATTGATCCACCCAGAATTGATATAAAGAATTTATTTGTAAAAATTTTACTAGCAACATTGACGAAGATGTAAAACTTCTATCTCTTTTATTTGAAAAGATATAAATAATGTTGTATGAAAAGTTCACTCAACTCATAATTGTCAACCTATCTTTTTTCGAAGGTATTCTTCATATTTCATATCTTCTACAAAGATATTAACCATATAGCCGTCCATATTTTTGTTAAACATTTTACTTGCTGTAGCTCAAGATAAAAAAGGTATTTAACCATTATCGGTTTTAAGAGATAATTGAACTTTAAATTACTCATTGGTGTGCAAATACACGCAGAAAATTATTGAATATTCTGAAGGCGCGTCTTTTTTACATCCAACAGAATCAAAAATCGTTTGTTTACTAGAGTTTTTTCGATTGTTTAATAAAGAAAAATTTTTTGTGTAAAATTTCGTACTTTCTCGAATAATTTCGTTAGTTGAGTAACTGTGGGTTAGAATCATTCTGCCCAATTCCCACTGAAACACACGATAAAAAACCAATATAACAAATGAGACGTAGAGAGATTGGTCAGTTAATACGGCCATCGGTTTCACAATCAAAACTGATGGTTCAAATCACGGCTGCGACGACTGGCTGGTTGAATGTGTTGTTACAATCCGGAATCGTTCTGCTCCGTTTGTTCAATTAACCCATATTAGGTTCAACCGGTCGCCGTAACAGTCGTGGCTGTGAAAAATCAACAAGAGTAATAATAGTGAAATAAATAAACAATTACACTTTGCATTCGCGTATGGGACCTATTGGAGGGATGGCATCGTTACCCCTTCGTCGTCATACGGCTATAGGCTGTGACTGCTGTGTGTAAATAAATATATGATGGTGTACCTATTGGAAGACTGAAGGTCATTCTCGTAGAGACACCCGCGCACGATCCCTAAGCAGCGATTTACGCAAAACTCCCGCGTTGCTATTTTTGGCCCCATTTAGCGGAACAGGCCATTTGGAACGAAATCAACAATTATCATATGTTGGCAATTTCCCTTCCTCTCTCCCAGGGGAGATTACTTTACCACAGCCGGATCAGTTTCCGCTGGACTGACTGACACGATGAATCAAATTTAGTACAGGGTCGTAGGCGTTTTTCCGGTTCTAGAGAAATTTGAGATTTTGTTGCGCTTAGAAAAGTATTGCTTTCATCGATATTGTGTAGTATGTGCAGGTCAACTTGAATAAGTTGAACGGAGAGAAAATATCGGTAGTCGATATTCATAGCAAACGCGCTGCAAGTTTCATGTACATTTCACTAGTCAGTCAGAGTATTATCGTCTTGCGTGCGCATTTGAGTTTACTCAATTCATGAAGCTGTCATGTCACTTTCCTTAATTGATATCTTTGCGTTAACTGTTGTACGGCGTTCCCAGAATACAATCATTGTGCTGAGAATGTTTAGTATGCAGTCATACACCGTTTTTTGTGGCTGTATGTGTAAAATCACAAATTGTTTGTCGTGAAATAGTTACTTGTTATATATCAAAATAAAATTTTCGAGCATAATCAGGTGGTAGTAATCGAGTATTTTATATGAAAAGGTCAAATTTTTCCAAAATAATGCATCAACTAAAACTGAGTCCTACTATGCGACACTTCGAGCAAGTGCGTTTTGAATGAACGTATAATCTACGACAACTCTGCTTTTGATTAGACAAGGTTTTAGTTGTTCAAAAATATAAAAAAAACGATTGATTCATTAGCAAACAGTGCCACCTTTTCAATTATCGAATTGATTACCCAACAGTTATTTATAACCAACGTTATTCATATAGAAGTGTGTGCATGAGTTTTACCACTGGAAATAACCTCACAATGATGTAATCACAGCCAAGTGACATGTTGACTCATCGGAGTATAAAAGCAACAATCAATGATTAATGTCACGGAATGCAAGTCTACCTGCGATAAGCACTTCCTTTAGGGAGGGATGGGCGCCATTTTTTCAAGTTCTATCACAATAATAGCTCCTAATAATTAATCCGAATAGATTCCTCTTAACAGTAATTTGACCCCAATCATACACTCAGCTATCGCAATCGACCTATTCGCCAAGAGATTGCATGTCCATACAACAATGTGAAACCCCTTAGGTAAAGCAGGTCACTCTCGTACCTACCTCTCTGGAGGTGGTTGATGATGGCCCGTTCTACTGCTCTCGTCATGTGACCTCACACCGGTAAATGGTGAATAAAAAAACGAGTACCTCTTAGAACTCTACTGATATTTGATGGTGAATATCGAGACGAGCTCCAGCACCAACACATCAGGCCCCTCGTCTCATGGCATGCCAGTATCGGCCGCAGAGATTCATCATTCCGCTGAACTATTGAAACTTTTGCGGTGTACAGAGTTTTCTCTACTTACCTACACCTAACATCAGAGATAAAAAACTGCTGCATACAAATGATGCAATTACCATTTATCCGCAAGTCAGCTTTTTTTTGCCTCAGACTGGATCCATCAGCTTACATCGGCATGTGTATAGAGGAACAAGCGCGAGCGTGTGTGTCTGTTCCAGCAGTTCTAGCCTGTGTGGTAGGAAAGTAAGTTGTGCTTGCCAACAGTTCAATCATCATCACGGTGGATATCGGTGTGCTCAATGCTCCGCACCTTGATTGCAGATGAGCAGCAGGTTGGCAATGGAGAAAAATACTATTATGATGCACCCGAGATTCGCAAAAAACCTGTAAATTAGTAGCGCAGATTTGGGGTGTTTTTTGTGGATTCAATTTTTATGCCAAAGTCTCTGCATTACTGTAACACACTACGTAAGCTCTAGCATTTATTGCTCATCTCGTCTGTTCGCATTTTAACATCACTCATCCCACTTCAATTATCATAAGTGCATTGAAAGGTCATATCAGTAGTCAGTTATGTAAACAGGTTTTACTGAAACGGAGTAAGCTCAGTTCTCTTTATAAGATTCATTCAGACGAATATCCTCGAGGTATCCTTCATTTTTATCAATGGCATCCTCAAGACAACGCCGTAATCAGAGCATGTCTTTCGAACGCAGTCCTCCGGGTGTCGACAATATCCGCAAATTTCATCAGTGAAATGAACCGGTCACAGACCGGTTGTAGGTCGCAGCTTGGATGGTGATCAATTTTTCGTCAAAGAACAGGATCTATTGTTTCCTCCTTCAACAAAAAAGCAATCTCTTCGAGAGAGTCACTCGTATCTTTTTCAGTCGTTCCATAATGGTTTGGTATTTCATTCTAGTATTGGAAATGCGGAAGTCTTCTACGATGATGATTTTACAGAAATGTTGATTCTTTAAAAAGTTTTCTGATGGAACGTACCAGGTTGCGAGAAATCTGCGCGGAGAAAGTTCCACTTCCAGGTTCCGCTGCTTAGAACCAACCTGTAGAGACATTTCGATTCAATAAACTGTGGCCAAATGACATCGACCAATCCGGAAAACCTCCTTCGGCGTTTTCTGGATAAGCGACAAACTTTTAATCCCTTCTTTGACATACATTTTCACAAATTTGTAATGAAATAATTTAGATTTTCTAATGCAGAACCTAAAAGTAAACGTAACTGAATACATTGTCAACCGAAGTACAGTCAGGTTTTACGCGGGGGATACGTAACTCGTAAAAAAAACCGCGTTAATTCGAAAATCCGCGTAAAAAAACCGCGCTAATTCAAAAATCCGCGTAAAAAAACCGCGTTAATTCAAAAATCCGCGTAAAAAACACCTTTTTTTTAGATCCGCGTAAAGTAGACCAGCAAGAAGGGCTTTAGAAAAAAACCCGAGACACTCTAGAACCAGTATTTAATTGTCCTCTTTGACAGTCATTCCGGATCTTTCGGTGAGCGGAGAGTATTTTTTGGACTAAGTCTTTTACTTGATAAACACTTAAACGTTTCTGGTTCCAAACCCACATTAATTCGGAAATTCGTGAAAATTTCTTTGAATTAGCGCGGTATCGCGTAAAAAAAAACCGCGTTAGTTCAAAAATCCGCGTAAAAAAACGCGTTTATTCAAAAATCGTAAAAAAACCGCGTAAAAAAACCTGACTGTTAGTCATTTGTTACATCCATTAGCCCAAAATTGAAGTTTGAAAATTTTCGCATTTTTTCCGCCGCACCCTGTATGAAGGATTCATATGGATAAATGCAACTTATGATCCGAAAATACTTTAAAATTCAATCGACCTTTTTTCATTTAAATGAATTTGCACAATTATTACACAGCTCATTCTTTGACAGCGGATTTAGTTATGATCAGCGAAGGAAAAAAATCACCTCTAGCGATTAATGAATAGACATAAAACAAGCCTAAGATGCGTTGAAATCGTCGTCAGTATGCGAAAAACAAAGCATCGGTGCTGGTGCACTCTCTTTGCTTTCCTCTTTACGATATATTTCTATTCATTAGTGTACACCATATCACGTGGTTCTCAATGTGCACAACTCGGTATATGAAGCTATTCGTCTCTGTTACACAGAGGGATCAGAACTTGTTATATCCTTATTCATTTGACTCACGAATATGATTTTTTGTCAGAAAAGAAAGAAAGTGACAGTGTATGCCCTCCTACTCTCGCTTAAACTAAACCGCTGCCGTAGTAGTCCCTTCCCCCACACATTCCCTCTCACCGCACCCAGCCTCTGCTGCTGTTCAGGCGACATGATATTCTCCTGTTGCTATCCTTTCTTCCCCTAACTACCGGCCTATGGAGAGACAAACGCAACGATCGAATCGCTTCTCAGAGCTGATGTAGTCTAGTCATGTGTTTGTTTTCTCCCAGAAACCTATGCACCATATCATCATTTCATTATGGGTTGAGAGGATTCAAGTTTAGTCGCGGCCTGTACACTTCGTGAAGTGCACAAGTGATGAATAAACGACGATTGCATCATATTCGTTTCGTTTCCATCACTGGTCATGATAACTTCTGAATTATTCATCCAATCTTTTTGCTGGCCGAGGGAATTTTGTAGTATTGACCAAATATTTCAATGAATTTATGCTACAGGTCGGACTCGATTATCCGGATTTTTGAAAAATATTTCGCTCCGGATAACCGAATTCTCCGGATGACCGAGTCGATTAGTCATTTATTTATTTTTATTTCTTCTCATCAAGAACAGTCAACAGCTTGTTTATAAATACGTAATAAATATAAGTATGAATTTTCTAGGGACTGCATATCGATGATTGTCAAAGGAATTTAATCACAATGAGATCATAATGAGATGTTGGTAAATAGCTGGGCAGTGCGTACCATTCTATCCCTACCTCCCCGTGGTACCAGTCGGGATACGAGTAACCAACCAAGACCATGGTATCCTACCTGTGATGAGACCTCGGTCATTTGCTGGTAGGGAAGGGGGAAAGCCCAACCTCCCAGAGCGTTTGTTTCCTAGGTTAGCGGCGGCTCACAACAGCGTTTGATCCGGTGCGGGCGGCTGAATTAAGAAACGTGTTGTCTCGAAAGCTATAACCAAAATGGCAGCCCCATTGAGAGACTTGGTAGATAGCGTGGCTCTAGTAAGGCAACCTACCTAAACAATAACACTCGGTACCTGGAACTGGGCGCTGTTTGAGCAGTTAGAACCTTGCAAGTTTAGCATCGTGGCTTTGCAGGAGATCTGTCGCAGAGGTGAGAGGGTGTGGAGAGTTCGTGGCAGCAAGGCCTATTTCTATCAGAGCGGTGAACCAACCAACGAGTTAGGAACGGGTTCTTGTGTGCTGGGCAGAATGCAGGATCGCATGATCAACTAAAAGGCGATCAACGAGAGTATTCGTTTACTGAAAATAAAAGGGTGTTTTTTCACTACAGCATCATCAACCTGCACTGCCCGCACGAAGGTAGACCTGACGACGAGAACGAATCGTTATACGCGCAGTTGAAGGCATCATACGAATGCTGCTCACCACGGGACATGAAGATCGTTGTCGGGGATATGAAGAGTAGGCTGTCCCAAAAAAAATCGATGTTGAAAAAGTCAAGGTGCCCAGCCTTAAATTGAAAGATAATGTTATTTATAGCATTTTTGTAGAACATTTCGACTTTCTAAAAAATCGTTTTCAGGTTGCCCAAACGTGATTTATGAAAAAATGACTTTTCCAAGCTACAAAACCACTCTTTTGCACTTATTCAAATCTGTTCGATTCCTAAATTTTTCCAAATATTTTTTTATTTTTGTTGGGTTGTTTTTAAATATGTTGCATGGTTTGGTTCAGCATCGCATTCAATTATTTGACTCACAGAGCCCATTGAACATCACAAAAAAGTGAATTTTTCTCATAATTTTTAGATAAAACCCTTTAAAACACAAATAAAAATTTTTTTTAATCAAGAACTGAAATTTTTACTGGAAAGCGGGATTCAGGACGAAAATTTAGATGAAAAAAGATCTTTGATATCTTATCGGGGGACTGAGATATTGGCGTTTTTACATGTGATGGAAAACTGTGTATTTTGTCAAAAATGTCACTAAAGCTCAATATCTCCATGGCACAGTGTTTTATTCTGCCGTTTGTGCGTATAATTTCCTAAATAGTGATTCAAATATTGAATATAGTCATAAGGTATGTTCGGAGAAGTTTCAGGATATTCAAAAATGCATCTTTTAATGTAGAAAGATGGGTGATCAATCCAATAATGAATGAGATAAAAAATTTACTTTTTAATCAAAATAAGATAGACGCAAGGTGTTTTCGGCAAAGTTTTAGGTTATCTTAAAACAAGATACTTTACCGAATACATGTTTCTATCTCGTACATAATACGAGCAACATTGAGTTTTCTGTTAAAAGGGACTAAAATCACAATTTTCGTTCTAATTTTTTTCGCAGATTTTTCCGAATTATTAAACCTTCTACTAAGTTATCAGCCATCTAAAAATGTATTTGTTTTCTGAACATTGTTATTTTTTATCTCCTAAAATAAAACAGTTATTTAACATATTTGTTAAAATGCAAGTTTTCCATCACATATAAATATGCCAATGTCTCAGCCTCCCGATAAGATATCAAGGATCTTTTTTCATGTAAATTTTCGTCATAAATCCCGCTTTGCAGTAAAAATTTCAGTTGTTGATCAAACAAATTTTTTATTTGTGTTTTGAAGGGATTTATCTAAAAATTATAGGAAAAATTAATTTTTTCGTGATGTTTTATGGGCTCTGGGAGTCAAATAACTGAATGTTATGCTGAACTGAACCATGCAAAATATTCAAAAACAACCTCACAAAAATGTGGAAAAATTTGAGAATCGAACCGAATTTAAAAAAGTGCAAAAGAGTGGGCTTGTATCTTTAAAAAGTCATTTTTTCATAACTCACGTTTGGGTAACCTGAAAACAACTTTTTAGAAAGTCGAAATGTTCTACAAAAATGCTATAAATAACATTATCTTTCAATTTAGGGTTGAGCACCTTGACTTTTTCAACATCGATTTTTCGGGACACCCTAATTAACAGCCAGGTTGGTAGGAAAGTGATGTATAGACCAATGATAGAGCCTCACAGCTACTACACACGACACTAACGACTACAATGCATCAACTTCGCAGCTTCTCGAGGCCTGGTGATCAAGAACACCTTTTTTCCACGCAAGGATATCCACAAAGCTACCTGGCGAACACCTGACCACTGAACAACAAATCAAATCAGCGGATATAGACTCACAGCACAACCTAGTAGAACATGAGCGCTCAAAACTATCTACGGTATTCCACACACGACAAAACTGTCTTTCTCGGCAAAGCATCCAGGAGTTGAACAACCCGCAGGCGGCCGAGAATTACGCGCGCTTACCTGACGAGGCTCTAGCTTCCACAGAGGAACCATGTGCTTCGACACTCGACGATGGATGTGGCAATGCCGCAACGTCGAACGGACAAAATGACTGGTTTGAGTGCGAATGCCTGCAAGTGATGGAGAGGAAAACCTAACTTGTAAAAGCTATCTAAGCATCACCACAATTAAAATTGAGAGAACGCGGCCGAAAATCGACGAGCTCGAAATGAGTTGACCATGATTCTGAAGACAAAGATTGTGATGATCTGGAACAACTGTTTCGGGCTAATGACACGTGCAAGTTTTACGAGAAGGTAAACCATTCCCGTAAGGGCTATACACGCCTAGTCCAGATATGTGTAGAGACGAGGAGGGAAATTTGGTCACAAGCGAATGGAAGGTGGTTGACAGGTGAAGTAGTATTTTAGTGAGCACCTCAACAGCGAAGCAACGGAAGGAGGCGGAAGGGAGAGTAACCGTGGAATGCCTACAAACGATAACATTGTCTCAGTTCCGATATCCTGGAGATCAAACGAGGAATGGGATCACTAAAAAGAACAATTAAGCCACAGTTAAGGACAAACTACCGGTAAAGCACTTTACCTTGTAAATTTCAGGATTTGGGAGGAAGACAGACTACCGAAGGAATGGATGGGAGGATTTGTGTGCCCCATCTATAATCGATCGGGCTTAACGTTGATCGACGCGGCCTGCAAAGTCCTCTCCCAGATTCTGTCCCCTATCTGTCTCCTCTAGCAAACAGATTCGCAGGGCAGTTCCAAGCGGGGTTCACGCAAGCGCGCTACTACGGATCAAATATTCACTCTGGCAGATCCTTCAGAAATAGATTGCAAGGCAGCGTATGATACAATCAACCGAGATCAGCTATGGCAAATAATGCACGACTACTGTTTTCCGGGTAAACTGACACGAGTTATCAAAGCTACCTTCGATCGAGTGATGTGCTGCGTATCGGGGACATTCTTGAATCCCTCCAAAACGCGCATAGGGTTAAGACAAGGAGATGGTCAACTCCTAGGCTTCGCAGACTTCGATGTTATTACGAGAAAGTGTGCGACGAGGGAGGTAATCTACGCCAGACTAAAAGTGGAGACTAGAATTGTTGGACTAGAAATGAATGCGTCGAAAACTTAACATATGAAAGGAAGAAGCTCGAGAGAAAACAACACGCGCCCCCTTAGGACGGTGATCATGGACGACGATGAACTCGAAGTGGTAGATAAGTTCGTATACTTGGAATCTCTGGTAACCGCCGACAATAACACAAGTAAGCAGGTTCAATGGCGTATTCAAGCTGGAAATCGGGCTACTTAGGCCTTCGCAGGACGCTTCGATCCAGGAGCATACGGTGCCACACGAAACTGACGATGTACAAAACCTTAATTAGACCAGTAGTTTTGTATGAACGTGAAACTGTGATGCTACTCACGAGGACATACTAAGCGCAATGGCCGTTTTTGAACGCCAGTGCTGCGGGCAATATTTGATAGAGTACAAACCGAAAGCGGAGAGTGGCGCAGGCGTCTGAATCTTCCTTCCCTTCCTTCCTTTCTTCCCATTGTTCACCTGACTTAGGCTGGGAGGCTGCGATGGGCCGGACAAGCCGCGAGTGTGGTAAAATTGGTTCTCTTTAAGGATCCCGTCGGCATCAGAAACAGAGAGGCTCAACATACTAGGTGGCTTGACCAAGTTAAACAGGATCTGCAAGTGGAAATTGACGACGAGTAGCCCAGAACCGAGAAGAGCGGATGAAAATTCTGGATACAGCACGAGTCACCACGGCTATAGGCTCACCTAAATCGTGTCACCTCTCTTTAGTCTCGTGAGTTAACTGGAAACTCAATGAAGTTTTCCCGTAAACAAACGTAGAAACGATGGTCCCGGCGAGTTAGTAGTTTTTGATGTTTACGTGAAAACAAAACAACAGAAATATTAAGAAAAATCATTAAAAATAATGTTTACATTTAATGACAACATTTCTCTCCCTGAAAATCCTAAAAATATAATTCTTTTTAAATGATGTGGATCCTTAGTGAACATTCTCCGATATTTTTGTTATATGTTAAACACGTTTATCGTTCAGGTCGCTGTTTATTGATACCGGCCCCACAATCCATTACCAAATAGTACTTCTTCACGGTGATAAGATTCGCCATAACGCTAATTAGAATGATTGCATCGGCAAGGTGTATGCGTTATCTATTGGCCACGGCACATGTCTAAAGAATCGCCGAATTGTTTGCGTATCTTATCGGTTGGTGGAAGGTGTAGGAATCTTTTCCGAGTTTCGCAGCCCGCAATTGATCGAAAGTATTCACGTGTTCCGAATAGCAACACGACGCGGGTTCACGGACCCGACACTCCTATTGATGCGCCGATGGCACCAATTCGCGTATCCTGAATAGGTGCTATTTTTGGTCACGTCTATTACATCATCGTTCCAGATCGGTTTGCGGTAGTAGATTTTGAAACCTTTTGTCTTGCGAATTATATTTTGTTCAAAACCCGGCGAGTACACTTTGGTCGGGCACAGCAGATCTTTTACGTCACATTATGCCAACACCAACGCTGAGATAAACAAACAAGATTTTAGGCAAGCAACTAGGCGGCCGATAAAATAAAACCTGAGTCACATGTGCCGTCGTCGGTGCCAGTGACAATACTGCGCCGCGATGGGGGTTTGCAGAATACATCTACGCGATTTATTGTGTGTGCCTCTGCATCAGCGGCAGATGAATTATGGAATGTCATGCACTATGTGTGGAAGTCTGTTTTCAACCGAGAGTTAGTCACATGACGCGCGGATACCAGATGTGGTAATTTTGCTATTTTCAATTGCGTTAAAGTTTTATTTTTTTTTTTTAATCATAGATAAGCTTTGTTTCTTTTAGTTTCAGTTATATTGTCCATACAAATTTTTCCTTTTGAGAGAAAATAGGAAATCCTCTTAAACGACTCTGGGTGGTAATAACGGCATGTTGTACCGCGACGTTCAAATTTATGGATGCCGTCATCTCGTATAAGCCCACACAAAACAGGTTTTCGGATGCAATGTTGCATGCCCACATCCAATAGCTGCACGTCTGATGAGGAATTTGCATTCTCTCTGGAAAACTATGTACGCGCTCTCTCTCTCTCTCTCTCCTACGGGCGGTAATAGTCTCTCAAACAGTGAAGAAAATCTCACATAAAAGATCATCGTCATTGTCAAACAAATCGATTGCCAAACTAACACTGTGGTCGTGTACGTCTGCGACGCAAATGACCAAAATCTCACCTACCCTAACATGGCTTTAACAAGTGACTAAGCGAGAGTGAATTGTGATCCATTACGTTTTACAATTCGAGACCTGAAACCGATTGTTTGTTACATCACTCGATTCACCTGTGTGACTATCTGCCGTAGCAGAGATGAACGATGATTTAAGCAAACAGAAAAGACTGGATTTGTGGCGATCGGTAGAGAAGCCTCTTCCTCGCACACATACATAAAAAGTGCCGAACAGGTGTGCTCGTTTCTTTAGACGATACCGACGACAGTACCCGAAATCTATTATTATCTTTTAATAACTGTCTGTTGAATTTCAATTGGAACCTCGATCATTGTTACAAATTTGTTAATGAATATAGTACTCATCGTATTATATCGAAACACTAGCACGGGTAAATTTGATCATCCCTAGCTGCTAGAAAGTTAAACCTATCAGTATAACACCAACACCAGCCGATCGCTGGAAGAAGAAAAAAGAGAAAAAGCGGTTCAATTGCAAGAAAAAGAGCGAGTGAGCGAGCGTCTTAAGCCGCGCTCAAAGTCTGTCTCAACAATAGCCGTTGCAAAAGTTGAATCAAAAAGCCCACCTGCAAGGCGTTCAGAGAATCCCAAGCTACATGCTCTCACATTTTTTTTTTGTATTAACTGCGTGATGTCATCTTCTTTACCAGAGGGTACGCGCCGATTATAAGTTTGCGGAGGGGCCTTTGCGAAGATCATTTCAGTACACTTCGGACGGTTGGGGCGATCGAATAGAGAAGCTTAGTAAGTAACGCGTTCCAGCAGAAGAGGAAGTTAAGCGGTTCAAAGGTGATCCTCGCGGTCCGATCGATTACGCTGGTGCAAAAGTGATTCAGCGGTGACTCCCGTTTCGCTTTCAGTTAGCAAACGATCGCATTTTTTCTTGTGGTTCGTGTCCCAAAAAGTTGCAGCAGGTTTTGCGGTGCGATAATCTTTGACTGCGGTGAAACGAGAGACACAAAGGAGGAACACTGGGAACTGTTTTTGAACCAGAATTCAAAAACGGTTTCAGCAGACAGAGGGCACTGTGGAAAACGGTTCGGTTGAAGTAACGGTCAAAAGTTTGATTCGGACGCGCATCGCAGGGCATCGAAAGTGAATGGGTACAAGCGAAGTGGTTCTGTTTGCTTGGGCAATTTTAGAATAGTGAAACGTTTCGACAAAAAAAAACAATTTGTGCTGTTTCTGTTTTAGCAGAAGTTTTTTTTTTATAATATAAGTGTTTCCTTTGTGCTGAAAAAACAGTGCTCCATAGTTTGTGATCCGGAATTAACACAGCTAAAAGGCTTGTAAAATCTTCCAGGATGGTGGCCAGCGGAAAAATGGTAATGCTCGATTCCATTATACTATAATTTGTTTTTTTTTTACTATCGTCGCTTTTAAATAAGGCGTCGTTCGCAACTGAATCACAGTTTTGACTTTATTCTGCGAGTTTCAAGCTTAACCGTCTGCCACAAGTGGCAATAACTAATCAAAACTGGTTAAACTGTAAGTTGGGTTCAAAACATCTTGAATGAAAAAAAAAGGCACAAATAAGTTTTATAGTGGGCTTCCAAACGATCAAAGCCAAATAGACCACAAGACCGTTGTTCTAGTGAGAAAAAAGTGTGTGCTGTATTATTTGAACGTCCATTTTTTATTTGAAAAAAAAAACATGAAAAGGTTTTCAACGTTTCGCCACGGCTAGATTTTTTGGACTTAATAACGGAAATAAAAAAAAATGGCAGGCAATTTCCGAATGTCTTGGATAATTCTCCTTCAAAAATCTATGGCTCAAAACTAATAAAATCTGGAAAACTTTAAATGAATTCACTCGGGCTTGACGCAGGATAGCAAATAAAATTTGTTACAGAGACCGTACACAACCGAGCGGGCCAGTATGAAATAGTCAAATGCCAATATTACTCACACTGCGAAAAGTGCAAATAGAAATAAGTCACATAGATTTGATTTTTTAAAATGTTAAATTTTTAATTCGAAGTTTGAACTTGTGTATAACGAAATAGAAACAAAATAAATTTCAGAAGCATGTGCTACCACGAAAGACAGTAGAATAGTATTTTTTTTCCAACGTCACACGGCAGTGGTCCATGTGATATTTTCGAAGGCAACATGAAATGAATAAAAAATTTTTTCTTTGACAACGTGAGGAAATGGGAAACACAGTGATGTGAAACCTATTTTTGTTGAAAAGAGAATTTTAACAGAAGTAAGTAAACTAAAATAGAAAAAATAATTAACATAATGAAATAAAAAAAAATTAAAATATAATTTTCCTAAACGAAATTCTTAAAGCACTGATTTTTGAGCGTACATTTGCGAGTTCGATTAACCAAAAATCTTTGAAGTATTTTTATTCATTTTTTACTATAGTATTTGTTTTCATACCTATGCCATATTTAGAGAAATATGTTAAAAATTCATGGTTCGATATTCTACCAGCCAAAATCCCTAGTTTAAACTCAAGCCGAATGTATGAACGCGTGATTATTGTTTTTTTTTTTTAATCGCATAGTTGACGTTCTGTTTAATTTTACACTCGGTTGGTTTAATGAATGTTTTGTAATACCATAACTGCCTATTACCACTAGGTTTCGTTTAAAAAACTCATCTAGAATTTTAATTTTGTTTCACATCACCGTTGTTGGTGGTTTATTGTTATCCGGTCCCATCACCCGGAAAATATTATTACTGCTCAAACGATTCTTCTATGAGTCTAACAAAGGTAAATTTCAACATTGATCACATGACAAAACAACACTCAGAATCGCCAGCTGTCACGTAGAACGGTGATGGGGCGATCGTGTCTATTCGAGGTGACTCCCGGTCCATTTCGCGGCCATCCGAACAATTCAATCTCTGAACGGGCTTTCAATGATAAAAACTTGAGGTTCTTTAAAAAAAATAACGTGTGCCTCTGAGTAGATATTGTGCTTCCACGGACTGTTATTCTGTAATTTC
This sequence comes from Wyeomyia smithii, assembly GCF_029784165.1. Classification (NCBI taxonomy): domain Eukaryota; kingdom Metazoa; phylum Arthropoda; class Insecta; order Diptera; family Culicidae; genus Wyeomyia; species Wyeomyia smithii. Next base: position 30,805,185 of record NC_073694.1, read on the forward strand.
CTGAGGGTGTTTTTGGTCCGATCCGTTCGTATAGACAGACCGCATATAACCATGTTAGATCTAATTCAAGGTGACTAAATGCTAATACAACGCCGAGTTTGCAGTCATTACACGGGCCGCGAGAAAAGAAAGCTCTCATGTTAATATACCGTGAAATGAAAAAAAAAAAACGCTGGGCGGTCACGTGTTTCCTCACTTACTGGGGCTCACCTTTGAACCAATAGTAATTCCGAGCGGAGATGAGAACTGACCGCCGCCAGTTTGCCTGCCGCTATTTCGCATTCGCATTATAACCAACCGATCTAATCGATTTCCCATTCTACCGCAAACCTGTGCGGTGATTGGAAGACGGTTTCAGGCGGATTCATCCTCTTCTCTAAATTGCTCAATCATGACTTAATGTGTACCTTTATCGGTTTGGTGTGAGTGTGTCATCATGTAAGGTTATAATTACCAGACGACGACGGTCGATGACGTGACTCACACCGTTCTCAAGGTCAGCGCCGGAGAACCACAAAGCACACAAATCTTGCAACTTCATTTTGAAGTAAATTCTAGATTTTGCTTCTCTGAGTTGCATACTTTTGCTTACTTTTTGAGCGAAGATTTCCACTCAGAATGTTTCGGTAATGTTTCCTAGTCATAATTAACTACCACCATTAGTGACTAATACCTATTGAAGGTCAACTAGAATCTCAAACTATCTTATTAAAATGGATGGAGTAAAAAATACATTAACGAGTTTTGTTCTGCTATTCTATTCTATCGTGCTGTGTAGTAAAGTTTCAATGTTGCCACATGAAGTAATGGTAATAAATAAAATAACAAACACCAGTAAAATGCTCGCACGTCGCAATCTAGATTCAAAGCACGTCACGTGCCATGGATAAGTTCCTAGCTTTCCTTGATCTGGTTCTCCGAATCGAAGGAATGCTGCAGTTTATCCGGTCAATCCAATTAGGACCTGGTGATGTAGGCTTCGAACAGTTGACGAATGGGTTGAGTTTTGGAAAACAGATTGTCGCAAAAATGCTTACAAAGTGTTGCACAGATTGTGCTCATTCGTGCTTCAAATTTGGAGCTCTGAATGTAGATGATAAATGAATTCGTTCATAAGTATTCGGTCTGTCACCAGGTTCATCGCTTGTGTGCAGTTGAGATTACTTACCAAACATGGTCCACTGAATTCAAAAATATTTTCTCTTCTTGACGTTAACTAAAACAAAATTCCGCCGACAATAGTTTTGTAAGGAAGTAACTTGAGATCGCTTCTTTCTCTCACATATTTGAACAAGACTTGTTTGATGATTGTCATTGTTTTATCCATTTCATTAAGTTTTTGCCCTTTGAGTATACGAAGTGAATGTCATAATACTTGAACAGTTTTCTCCCCCAGTCTTCCCTGGTAAAGGTTTTGTTTTAATTCGAAAGCTATTTGAAGCGTCTTCTACAGGTAAGGAAGGTTTCTTGTTGGCACTTCCGAAAACACTTGTGGACAGGACATGAGGTTGTAGAACAATAGCCACTTATTCTGGGTTAAAAGTTGGCAAATTTTGCACGTCATCAATTACGCACGACCTTTTAAACGCAAAAAAAAAAACAAGCAATCAAACAAAAAATCGTACAACCATTACGACATAACCGAAGAAAAATACCTAGACTGTTCAACGTGGCAATGACGGTTCATGATGTGTTGATTTTCTTCGAGTCAACCCGGATACCTCATCGTCTGAAGGTTGCTTGCTTGCGCCTGCCGCCAGTTGTCTGGGTTGGGGTGTATGGTAACAAACAGCCTCTGCCGCTGCATAGCTTACGCACAGCAATTAAGTACAACAAGACCCATATACGAGGCAAGCGCGGCCCTCCTCCCCCGCAGAACAATCGATGTATACAAATTGCACTCCGGCCAAGTACCGCCATTACCACCGTCACGGACAGACAACACAGCAAACAAACGCGGAGTCTACCCATATCGGGGATGCGTTCAATAACAATAATAATATCAGAATAACAGGAGCCGCTGATGTTGCCGAGGCGACGCATTCGAGTGGTGGAGTTGCATGGGAGTGCGCACAAATATGACTAAAATGTTTTTTTTGCACACCTTCGATGTTGCTTTTCACAAGGTAGGATTCGTCAAGACATGCTCTAACCCTGAAAAAGTAAACCGAAAATAAATAATGGTTATGCTGAAACGTTTCAATTTTTTTTACTTACCAAGAAAGAACAACATCTAGAGTGGTTAAGGCACGGCACGTTACACAAGAATCTTCAAAACAATGATTAAAATATTTAAAAGTGTTCGGAAATCAGATGTGAAATTTCCCAATTGTTCAACATCCTGATAGCACCTCAAATTTGCACATGCACAAATGTGTAAATAACCACTTGAGCAGCGCTAATTTTTCAATAAGTGTCTTCTAACAAAGTTTTGATAAAGCGGTAGACAAGTTCTCCAAAGTCATGTAGAACGTAAAAAAATAATTAGCTATTTTAGCCTTTTTCGAATCGATCTATCTGTCACGTCACGTCATGGCAATCACTAACTCTTCTCCTTATTATAAAGTTGCCTGCACATTCCTCTCCCTCTACCGTCGGAAAGTGTGATTGCATGTTCTATTGATTTCTGGAAGATAAGAAGGTTAGGATATAAAAAAGGAAAATTCTGAATTACTACAGGTCGGACTCGATTACATATAGTCTCCGATTTGACGTCTCCGAGCTATGACGTGACTTCTTGCACTAAAAATCAACGAAAAATGAATTTTCTCATCGATCCTATAGTTTCAAAATGATGGCTATTTTATTTTTGCTGCAATTAAGATGCTAATTTTTATAGATTCAAACATGTTTTGTTTATGGAATTGCTGAAAATGCTCCAGAGCTCGAACTGGAAAAAAGATAATAGGTCTTTAACCGTTCCAGTGAATTTTGGTGCCCCTATATGTTTTGGAAGCGCCTCAAATTTTTAGAGACTTCAACGAAATTGTCCCGTAAAAAGCAAAGCAAAGCCTCGGTGCTACATTCCGATTCGGAACTCGACCTTCTGTTTATTATACACAGATTTCGCAGACAACTGTTAAGTGTACAGGACAATTTCGGGGCCAGCGCTACGATAATACTAACACTAACAGTCTATCCCGAGCCGAGACTCGAACCTACGACAACTGGCTTGTACCTCGAGACCAGCTGGGAGGCTGAAGTTGTCCCAAACCAGCCGAGCAACTCTGCGGCCTTTCGATGTACTTTGGAGGCGGCTATCTTGCTTTAGGGCAGCTTTTTTTTTACTTTGTCGACCAGTGTTATAAATATTTTCGATTTTATCGATCTGGATGTGTTTATCAACAAAAAAAAAATATATTTTTGTTCAAGATTAAAGTGAACAAAAGCAAATTACTGGTGAGAGTTTAAGCAGGAAACAGTTTATGTCTGATCCTTTTCAGTTTTGTGATTTAGATATGAGAAGCTATGATAGTCGTAAACTAAATCAGTTAAAAACAAATTTCAATGGCCGGGAAAATTTTTTTCGATACAACAGGGAATATCAGGGAATTTATTTTTGAAAATAGAGTCGCCACCCTGCCATCGCTTCCAGATGACTTCCTACTGAAAATTAATTTTTAATTATGTTTGGAACCACCCTAGTGAAAAAAATGAATGAACCACCCTAATAAAGATTAAGTTTGAGATACTTAATGCACATTAAAATAATTTACATGTGGTTTGAAACGAGTTGTAAGTAATTTTAGAAACCAGTTCTGAAATATTAATAAATTTTTTTTTCGGCGCTTCATGCTTTTCTAGGTCATTTGACATTGAAAAAAAAAGTTTCGGTTTTCCCTATTTCATGTTTTTCCCCCTTGGTCGATTTTTGAGGGTCGAAAAATCACAACTTTGAGCGCTTTGACGCACCCCTAATCAATGTTCGATTGAGCTGAAATTTTGCACAGATGATTTTAATTGGACCAATAAACAAAATGTACAAGGTCGGTTTTCGAAATTTGACATGACCCTTTTTACTGCCACCCTCATAAACATGTACATACTAAAGAAAACACAAAAATGGACGAGACGTAACAAATCTACTCATAGTTGTATAATCCAAAAAAGTTGTTTTCAAAAAGTTCAAATGAGGAAAATAAGTTATTTTAAACATAATGCTTCCCGATCAAAAAATACTTCTGAGGTTTTATGTTGACCAGAGCATTCCTTTATTTGCTGAAAATGTTATGAGTAGAGTTACTTTCGCACATTGGTTCGCACATTATTGAGTAGATATGGGGTACTAACAAAACTGAATAAGCTTTTCAGAGCTATGAATTGCTGCACACACTTATTTTAAAAATTTTACAATATAAATCGTCTTTTCGTGGCAATGTAAATCGTCATTTCGAATGTCTTTTAGCAATAGGACTCGAAAGTTTCGTCTCCTCTAAAAAAGTTCCCATGCAAAATTTCAGCTCAATCGGACTTTGGGAACACGTGCCTCAAAGTGGTCAAATTTTCACATTTTTGACCGATAAAAAATATGCACAGGTATTCATGAAATGGTCGATATCGAAAACAATTTTTTTTTGTGCCAAAGAGGCAAAAGATGCCGTTGTGCTATTGGTTATTGTTTTTGAATCGCGACTCATTTTTGAGATGCTATGTTTTAACTGTAACCAGCACGTGCGGTTAGATTGTTATAACATTTTCAGCAAAGCTGGACACAAAAATATAATTATGAATTAAATATCTCAAAAAACTCTTTTTTATGAATCTTAATTTTTTTTCTGGAAAAAAACTACACATTATAGGCTAACCAGTAATAGTTTACTGAAATAAAATACAGTGATCACCCGATTATATCTCACCCTGATGTTTTTTGGCGTGATAAAATAGGGAAAGTGATAAAATGGGGAAATTTTTAATTTTTTTTTATTGAAGATGTTAAATCAATAACTAAATACGTAAAATCAGCGATTTTAATTTTTTTTTGGAAAATTTATCTGTACAAATATATGAAAAAAGCTGCAGTTGTTTTGTCATAAATCGATATATCTGAATAATGACAAAAGATAGAGAAAAGTTGTCAAGGGATGAATTTAAGAAAACTGTCTGAGCTTCTATAAAAAATATTTAAAAAATTCAATTTGAGATCCTATACTGAAAAAAAAAAAAATTCAAAACCCAAAAGTGACTATAAAAAATCGATCATCACTATTTTTTTAAACATTTTTTTAGATAGATAATTCAGTTGCCTGAAACTTTTCTGAACAAACCTAAAAAAATCGATGTAAAGTTGCAAATAAATTACAATTAAGTTTTTTATTCGTTCATGTGTTTGTTTGAATCGGTAAAATGAATTACTTGCTTTTTTGTAGCCCAGTAGCATAAGCAAAATATTAGATGTTCTCACAACACTAAACTTTGCCGAAGACAGCATGCTGATATCTCTCACATATTGCAACCAGAAAAATCATAAAATATAAATAACGATTTTTAATGCCTTCTCATAGAAAACTTTATGTTGCTTGGAGATAGAAACATGATGTCTTCTGTAAAGTTTCTTGTTTTAAGATCACCTTATACTTTGCCTAAGACACCAAACGTCTGTCTTTATCCAATGAAAAAGTAAATATTCTATCTCACTTTTAGGAGAATTGATCACCCAGTTTTCTTCATCAAAAGATGCGTTTTCAAATATTTTGAAACTTCTCCGAACATATACGGTTATAATAAACATTTGTATCACTATTCAATTACTCGCACGATAACAGCAAAATGTAACATTGTGCATCGGTTGAATTTTTAATGTAAACTGCATCCAGAATGATACACAGAATTATGAAAAATATCTTAAATATTGAAGCGTAATAGAAAATCAGTTCACCCTGACATTTTTTTAATGAAATGTTTTATGATGATAAAATCGGGTGAAAAATGTGATAAAATCGGGTACAGATATAATCGGGTGATTACTGTAATATAAAATTTATTGAAAAAAATGTTTTCAAACTTCTTTCTACAGTGTATGTTTTTTTAGAAGGACAAAATTATCATATACAACTTTGTCGAAGACACTTTACCAATTAAACAAATTATTTAGATGCTAGAAATATTTTTTTATTATTGATTAACACTCGGCGCGGAAAATAATCTTAAAACTTGATGTCCCAGATTTTGTGCTAACATGAATCAAACGTCGGGATTATTTCCTATTACTATTGTTGGTTAGCTTGTACCTAATGTGTAAATTTGGAAGAGAAAAAATCAATATGAAAATAACAAAATCAGTTGAGATATTCGATAGAAAATCATAATTTGGTATTTTTTTCTGAAAACAAAAATCCTTTTTGATTCACGATGTATGTATTTTTTTTCTGGGAGGACAAAATTACCGTCTAAATCTTTACTGAAGACGTTAAGGCAATCAAATAACAACAATAGTACAAAATGTCTTCTTTGCTCGTAGAAACGTTCTATGGAAAGTTACAACCGAATCAAAAATGGTCGATTAAAATGGTTGTTTTTTATTTGTGAAATTTCTCCAATGTCTCAGGAATTCATAAAATGTCCAGATCTGGTGTTATCTCAAAACATAGACTTCGAAATTCATGAGCTGATGGTCCCTCATATAAAATTGAATCATTTTTTTTTATATTTTCAAACAAACTTTCAGACAATTCCCTAGAAGTCATCTATTGGCAACTTTTGAAAAAATAAGAAGCATACAAAAAAGATAACTAGGGTAGTAAGACCTACACACCGATAAAGTTTCATTAAGGTGAAACGGGATTGTGGTCTTTTCCTATACAATTTTGAGGTTAGAGTTCTTTTTACTTTTGTAGTTTGAGCGTAAAAAGTTCGGCTTCCACTAAACAAACAGCACTCAAATTGCTACTTCAGGCATGCAACAGTTGTGAAAACAATTGATCAAAGTTTCATGTACGTAGTCTTCATAAATCAAGTAAAAATTAGATTGCAAAATTCGAGTTGATCGCGACCACGTCCCGTTTCACCTTAAACTCTGAGAGGATGCTGCCAACATCTGCTCGAGTTGACTCGAAATGCGTCATTTAGTTTCTTGATGGCTATTCTACTTGCAGAGATATGAAAAAAAGATTTCATGGCGTAGATTATGGTTTTAAGAGTATTATTATCAAGCGTAAATGCGTAAATACAATTTTAATGCACACGAAGCCGTCATGCAGTCTAGTTAAAATCGATTTCAGTTCATTTTAATTTTTCTACACAATGAGATTACGATATGAGATTGATGTCGCGGTTGAAAAATCGAATAAGTCAAGTG